>NW_026000068.1:6892167-7041211 GCF_001458135.2 Marmota marmota marmota
GTAAATAGGGAGCTTACATCCTGGGAACAAATCTTTACTCCTCACACTTCAGATAGAGCCCTAATATCCAGAGTATACAAAGAACTCAAAAAATTAAGCAATAAGAAAACAAATAACCCAATCAACAAATGGGCCAAGGACCTGAACAGACACTTCTCAGAGGAGGATATACAATCAATCAACAAGTACATGAAAAAATGCTCACCATCTCTAGCAGTCAGAGAAATGCAAATCAAAACCACCCTAAGATACCATCTCACTCTAGTAAGATTGGCAGCCATTATGAAGTCAAACAACAACAAGTCCTGGCGAGGATGTGGGGAAAAGGGTACACTTGTACATTGCTGGTGGGACTGCAAATTGGTGTGGCCAATTTGGAAAGCAGTATGGAGATTCCTGGGAAAGCTGGGAATGGAACCACCATCTGACCCAGCTATTGCCCTTCTCGGACTATTCCCTGAAGACCTTAAAAGAGCTAACTATAGGGATACTGCTACATCGATGTTCATAGCAGCACAATTCTCAATAGCTAGACTGTGGAAGCAACCTAGATGCCTTTCAATAGATGAATGGATTAAAAAAATGTGGCATTTATACACAATGGAGTATTACTCAGCACTAAAAAATGACAAAATCATGGAATTTGCAGGGAAATGGATGGCATTAGAGCAGATTATGCTAAATGAAGCTAGCCAATCCCTAAAAAACAAATGCCCAATGTCTTCTTTGATATAAGGAGAGCAACTAAAAACAGAGCAGGGAGGAAGAGCATGAGAAAAAGATTAACATTAAAAAGGGATGAGAGGTGGGAGGGAAAGGGAGAGAGAAGGGAAATTGCATGGAAATGAAAGGAGACCCTCATTGTTATACAAAATTACATATAAGAGTATGTGAGGGGAAAGGGAAAAAAATCAAGGGAGAGAAATGAATTACAGTAGATGGGGTAGAGAGAGAAGATGGGAAGGGAGGGGAGGGGGGATAGTAGAGGATAGGAAAGGCAGCAGAATACAATAGTCACTAGTATGGCAATATGTAAAAACGTGGATGTTTAACCGATGTGATTCTGCAATCTGTATACAGGGTAAAAATTGGAGTTCATAACCCACTTGAATCAAATGTATGAAATATGATATATCAAGAGCTTTGTAATGTTTTGAACAACCAATAAAATAAATAAATAAAATAAATGTTCCTTAGAAGCCTGTTTCTAAATTTATAAACTTATGATATTCAACATCCTATATTCAAACCTAAAAGTGGGTTGGCCAACATTTTGAACCCCTATGTTAATTATGGTGTTTATTATTTTATGTACTTAAATTGTTTTGTTAATCAAGAGTTGCTGAGTGGGGCATGGTGGCACACACCTACAATCCTAGTGACATGGGAGGCTGTGGCAGGAGGATCAAAAATTTAAGGCCAGCCTGGGAAACTTAGTGAGGCCCTATATCAAAATAAAATCAAGGACTGGATTATAACTCAGTAATAGAGCACCCTGGGGCTCAATCCCCGGTACCTATAAATAACAAACAAATAAATAAATTCATTGCTGAATGTTCTAGTCCCTTCATCTCTATATGTATTCATATTATAACTTCTTACTTAATTTCTTACTAGAAACAAGAAACTTCTTAGAAGATTTATTGAATCATGAGAATACACTTGGATTATCTTCAAAAAACATCTTTTTCACTACTTTACATCCTAAAGTGAGCCATTATATCTAATAAGATTAGTCTTCCAGCCAAAATTAAAGTATACTTGAAGAACACTGACATCTACTCAAAGATAGAAAGAAAGGAGGCATACACACACATTCAAAAATAAGGTAAAATATTTATGAATATATGTATGAATGGAGCCAAATAATTTGGTCTAAAAATACTAGAAATGATCCAACAAGTGAAGGCTCAAATTTAATTTTCCCACAGAAGTAGCAAATGAACACGCCCCATATTCTGTAGGATAACACAAACCAGCTCCTTTCATACAGTGGGGACAGAGTCTGAGTTCTTCATTAAAAGAAATAGGTTAAATGCTTGTCTCTCTGCTTGAGGTTCATCTGAAAGCACTTCGCTTACTTATCACAGAGGAAGCATCAGAGACTCCCACAACAGGACCTGGATTCAGCCTGAGTTCTGGCTCTAATCCAGAACATAGAGATCCCAAGGGAGGAACCCTGAGTCTCTGATACAACACCTGCTCTGCTTGGTGGACAGATCCCTCACAACTTCCAAAACAAGCCATAAATGTAGGAGAAAACAAAACAAACAAACAAAAAAAAAAAAAACCCATGCAGGATGAAGTGAGAGCAAAGCATCCAGGAACGATAATTGGTTTGAATGTCACAATTTTTAAAATCTTATCAATTCTGTGCTTGTATAATTATGTCAGAATGAACCCCGATATTTATATAACTGTAATGAACTACTAAACAAACATATCAACTACACAGACAGATGATATGTGCGGTTGAAGACAGCATTTGTGAATTGTAAAACAAATTGGTTTAGTTTAATTTTGGTTTTTTGTTGTTGTTGTTGTTGTTGTTGTTTTTTAATGTGGTGCTAGAGATTGAACCCAGTGTCTCACATGTGCTAGGGAGAGTCTGTAGAGCTACAACCCCAGCCCTGGAAAACCGATTAAAGCACTAATATGACATAGCACGGAGGGATGGAGATGAGGAGCAGAGGTGGGGGAGAGGGAAGTTGAGAGACTTGGAGGAGTTAATGGAATGTGAAACTGCAACCTGTGTCCCTGAGTAGTTGAAGAAGAAGGAAATGAAGACTGAGAGAGAGGCAACAGAGAATGAGAATTTTTCATAATTAGAAAAAAAAATTACTGTTTAATTAAATGAGCAGACCCTAGACTAAATGGATATATATATAGAAAAAAACAAATATTTCTACTGAAATTGCATAAACCAAGCATGATGAGGAAAAGTTAACAGCTACCAATGAAAAACCAATTAAATACCAAAGGATGAGTGTGGCCTGAGCATCCCAAGAGGGGCTTCTAGCTTTCTTGTTAGAAAACCATTGTACAAGGTGACACTGAAAGATATTTTCCTCTAACTGGTGTGAGAAACAGAGTTCTGCCTAAAATTCTATACCATGCTAAACTATCACCCAGGAATTAGGCCAAAAAAATGAATTTCAGATTTGTCAAACAAAATATTCAGTAAAAACAAACACTAACTTTTAAGATAAAAGATTTACTGACATATATAATTTATTAGAAAACAATTAATTGAGAGGAAAAATAATATATTAAAAAATCAAGTTTTAGAAAAGTCAAGAAACAAATATGTACCATAAAGTGTCTTAAATTTTGATGTAAGAAATGTTAATGAATACATGAAATACTACAGGAAGAATTTTTTTGTCAAATAGGGAATAGTTATTACATTTTTCCAATAAAGTTTTAGTTATAAAAATAAAAATTCAAAAAATTAAACAATAATAGCCAAAACATCAAAAATACATACATTTCAAACCAAATTAAACAAAGTATATTATATATGTTTATGAGAAAAAATTGTTTAAGTCAAAAGAGATCCATAGAAAATAGTTGTAATGGCTAATCTGGAATACGATAATAACAGCAGATATAAATCCAATATTATTATTTTCAAAAATATATGTAAAAGTACTAAGATACAATATTAATGGGAAAATACCCTTAGATTGAATTTGTTAAATTCTGTCAATACTATTAATTATATTTTAAAAATGTTAGAATATGATTCAAATAGCACTATATATAAATAAAGATAATAACCTTATTTTCAATATATTTGTTTTGCATCAGTTGTTCTTTTTGCAGGGTCAGGTTTTCTGTGGTACTAAGTGATAATGAGTTTGATCACGAACCCTATTAAACAGCAATTCTAGACATCCTTGTATGTTGTAAATGTGTTAGTATACATATGAATTGCTTGTGAAGAGTACTTTTCCTTTATTTTGCAAATTCAATAGTAATTTCGTATGACAATTTTCTTGCAGCTCTATGAGTTTTCTTGGAATCATTACAAAGGTTATTAGAATGGTCAAACAAATAAAAAAAACAGCAAAAAATGTGTTAATCTTTGCAGATGTCAGGTGTCCATGAGTTCATGACTGTTAACAGAGACTTTTCAATGCAGGTAGATTTTCAACATAAGGGTATACACTTCTTACTGTCTTCCATTTCTTTCTCCAGCTATGATTTTTCACTAGCAACCATTTCTTGTAGAGTGTGTGGGGCAGATTTCATTTTCCACAATGGCCAGACCAATAGCTTCCCACTTGCATCTTTTTCACAGTGTTACTGAGACCCATGTAGAGACTCATAGGTGCTCCAAACAATAGAGACTGCAGAAATGTTACGTGACAGGCAAGGCAAGTTCATCATCTTTCACCTCTCTCTTCTGGTTCTCACTCTCTCTTTCTCCTCCTCCTCCTCGCCCCTCCTCCCTCTCCCTCTGCTATTTTCTTCCTCCTTTTCTCCTCCTTCTCCAGTCACTAGTCTTGCCCTTATACCCCAGCTAGTGTGTTGTGAGGAAGCCCAAATCAGCCATTCTAAAAAGACCACTTTCAGTGACTTACAATCCCCAGCTAAAAATCAGCATCCAGCAGCCAACAGTTGAGCAAATACATTTTTACATGATTCAAGCCTGAGGTCTTCCATATAAGGACCCAGACAGTGAAGTGGAGTCAGGCTATCCTTGATGTGCACAATCTGGATTCCAGATCACAGAGTCCATGATCATTATAAATGTTTCCTTTGTACTGCTGGGTTTTAGGGTATTTGTTACAATGCTTTAATAACTATTCACAATTTATATCTTTATAATTTTCCAGTGTTGATTATTTTGGCCTCTAGAGCATAGAGCAATACTATGATTTATCACCTTTCTCTCAACATTTTCTTTGCATTAAGGAATAAAGCAAATAAAGATACACCATCTTTGTTATGCTGGTCTTTTACTTCTTCGGTGTCTTTTGACAAAATATATTTGCTACTTAACTTTATGTAAATAAATGGGAAACGTTTTTCTTATACAGAGTTCTCAGAATAATTTTTCACTGAGATTTATTGTATCTATTAGGTGCAGGTCAGGAGGGAAGAATGTGCCTTCTCACACCTGTTCCCCTGGTCTTGCAATCCAGGGATTAATTAGACTTTACTTTCCAAAGTTAGATGTGCAAACACTCCCACAACAATATGTCCTTGCTATAGTGCTCCACCACACAGAAAGTCTTCTCCTAAAAATAAGTAAATTTTAATACTAAGTCTATATTCTTTCCCTTATCAACCAGAAATTAGGAGATAGATGGAAAGCAAATTCCATTCTGAATACATAAGTTATTTAAAATTGTTTTTTAGATATTTTAAAGTAGGTTTTATATGAGTCCTATCATTATGTAAATAAATGTTTCAGATTTTTCTTTGGCTAGTCTTACTTTTGTGGACAAATTAATTTTGGAGTAATTTGGCATTTTTGCTATTGCTCCCCTTTTCCCAAAGCTGCCATTACAGATGCAGTCATTGGGGTGAGGCACACACTGTGTGTTTCCATTCCTCCTGTGATGGCTGCATCTTTTATTATTTCTGCTAGGATCAGATTTCTCTCTAGCTCGCTGATTTCACATATTGGGAGATCTGGTTTCTCACTGAGCTGCCAACTGCTCATTTTCATAGACGATAAATGAGACATAGACTCTTTCAGAGCTGAATTCAGGTGGTAAGTTTTAGTGTTGTGCTAAAATTATGGTTATTATAGGTTCTGCTAAGGCCAATTTAATTTCACTGCTTCATAATTTATGAGAAACAGTGATATATAAAGACGAGATCTGTTTGAACACCTGGGTGTCTAAGCAGGTTGCTAAAGATGGGGCAAGAGTGGAGATAAGTGGTATAAGGGAAGGCTGGACATCTAACTCCCTGAAGTGGGTGGTGAAGGTCTTCCTCACTGCCCAACACGGTCCTTTCTCTGTGAATATTGGTATCTGCAGCTCAGGATCAGAATGCATTCTTCCCACATTACCCTCTTCATCATTATGGAGCTCTACCTTCTTGATAAGTGAGGTAACCGCTTCTTCCATCTTGCTTATTTTCATAACTGTTTATTCTTCCATTTTCCTTTTCTCAATTTAAAATCTGGAGAATTAAAACATCATGGCTATATGTCACCTTAGGTGCAGAGGGGCAGGGCACTGTCCTTACCATCCACCACTGGCAGTGTAACCCTGAGCCCCTACAGTGTGTTAGAGTGAGTTAGACTTTATATGGAACTGCCCACCTGCCTGTCATGTGCATTTCAAGGTACAAGGAGCGAAGAAGTCCTGTAACCTGATTTCAACATATGGATAGGCCCATGGCTAAAAGTAACAAGCTTGAAGATCCTGCTGTTCATTTTTATTTACTTATTTTTAATTTTGAATCTAGCTTTCAGAGAAGACCTGTTGTATATCACATACCATGCTAGAAACAACAGGCATGAAACTAAGAAATAGCCTTCTCATTCATAACCATCACACTTTAAAAGAAGAAAAACTGAGTGTCAATCAGAAATAAAATAAATAATCTAAGGGTTAAAGCCGCCTGGCCTGTGCCATCTCCTTCGGTCAATTAATTCCCTCATTTGCGTAAATTCTACAGCAATGTTGGTCTTTGGGTCTAGCATTGTTAGGCAGTGGTGAGTAATGAGAGCTAAAATGTGGGCCAATAGCATAGCAGAGTCACAGGCTCTGTGAATTGCCTTTAATGAATAATCAAGTATCTTGCAGTACACCAGTAGCTGCCCTAACTTGATAAGTGAGCTGAACTTTTATCCTACCTTCTACATTTTTATATCGGCTTAGTCTTCCAATTTCCTTTTTTTTTTCAATTAAAAGTTTGGAGACTTAACATTACAACAAACAAAAGGAGCCAATTTAGAAGTACATCAAGAAAGAGAGATCCATGGGGCTAAGTTCTGAGAGGCCATTGTGCAGTTAGGACTTACGGCCATGGGATTCTCAATGTTTTTCAGGAAGGACATTTCAATAATGGCACAGACACACATTAAGATGAAGTTTATCCAGTCAAAACCCCAGCACCTGTGTTAACATGGGACTGACTTGTAGATGAAGTCCCCCTGAATGGGATGGTCACCAGGATACTTTGAGAGGGGACCAACTCCCTATCCAGTGTGAAGAAGGAGATGAATGTCTGATTGGCAAAGTCTGCGGAAAGTGGACCCCAGTTCTCAAGACAAACATAAAACAGCAATAACTGTGGACGTGGCATTGCTACCTCTGTTCTCTTCCTGAGGACAGCCCACTCTCTCTCAATAGTGTTCTCTGTTGGAGCCTGACTTTACTGTCACTCAATACCATTCTCTTGCTTGACTTTTCACGTCTGACTTTACATTTTCTTTCATTGGGACACAAGACCCAGAACCAAGGTTTGGAGCTTCAGCTGCCAATTCCCCTGTGACAACATGATGGATGTCTCCAGTGGAAGTGGACAAAGACCCTCAGAGCAGCTGTGGAAAGAAAGTTTATGGTTGACGATGCAAAATGCCAAGTCAAGCCCACTGTTTCAAAATCTAGTTTAACATTTAAAATCTTAAGATCTATTAAAGTCTACTTAAAATCTATTAAAATTCACTCCCTTATTTTAAGGATCAATTTTATTTACTTCTTTTTTTCCGTTATTCTGGAGATTTTTTTCCACATTCTTTTATTGGTGCTTTCTGATTATACATGAGGATGGGATTTGTTGTTATGTATGTGAACACAACATAACAATGTAATTTGGCTAATGTCACTATCACCAGCTTCAACCCCTTATCCCCTTCCCTCTCCTCTCTCCCCTTGATTTTCATGACATCGACACCCACCTTTCTTTTCCTTTTCCCTCTGTAGCTTCCACATATGAGAGAAAACAAACATCCCTTGACCTTCTGAGTTTGGCTTAGTTTGCTTGACATGATGGTGTCTTGTTTCTTTCATTTTCCTGAAAATGTCACGATTTCATTTGTCCTCATGCTGAATAAAACTCCATGGTGTGTGTATATGCCACATTTTCTATCCATTCATCTGTTGATGGACACCTAGGCTGGTTACACAGTGCACGGCTATTGTGAATTTTGTAGCTATACGTATGGGTGGGCATGTGTGTGTCACTAGTGACTAGAGTGTGCTCACTTTCATTCTCCAGGGTATACACTGAGGAGTGGTTCAGCTGGGTCAGAGGGTGGGTCCATTCCTAGTTTTTTTAGGAACTTCCTTTCCAATTTCCATAGTGGTCGTCCCAATTTACAGTCCCACCAACAGTGTAAAAGTGCTCCTTTTTCTCCACACCCTCTCCAGCATTTGTGTCCTTGATGGCTGTCATTCTGACTGGTATGACATGAAATCTCAGTGTAGATTTTATCAGCATTTCCCTAATTGCTCATGACGTTTTTCATGTATTTCCATTTCTTCTTTTGAGAAGTGTCCATAATTCATTTGTCCATTTAGTAATGGGGTTATTTTATTTTCCGGTGTAAAGTTTGTTGAGCTCTTTATATATTCAAAATATTCATCCTCAGTCAGAAGAGTAGCTAGCAACGATTTCTTGCCCAGTCTCTGAGTTTTTTCTTCACATTCTTTGCTGTACAGAGGGTTTTTAATTTGATGCCATCCCATTTATTAACTCTTGGCATTATGGCCTGACCTTTTGAGGTTCTATCCATAAAGTCATTGCCTGTGTCTATAGGCTGAAGTGTTGACCCTGTTTTCTTCCAGGATTTGCATTATTTCTGACCAAATTCCAAGATTTTTTATCCATTTTGAGTGATTTTGTCCAGGGTGAGAGATAAAAGTCTAGTTTCATTCTTCTACACATGGATAATCAGTTGTCCTAGCAACACTATACTTCAGCAATGTGTGTGTGTGTGACATGTATCATGTATATTACACACACACAGACACACACACACACACACACACACTAACTTCAAACCAACTTCAAGTTCAGCAGCTCTCTGTGTGCCTCTGCAGGGCTCCAGAAGACAGGTATATCAGTAACACTCCTAATTCCTACAGACTGGATCTTGTCTGTAGGTAAAGGTGAAGAAAGAGGGCAGTATCATGACACATGGACACACAACTTTGGGTACATCCTTCTCCTTCCTTGGCCAAACTGAGAGGACAAAATTTAGAAAAAAAAATGAGCTACAGGAGAGAGGACGCCCTCAGGGACCCTCACAACAGACTGCTACAATACGTATTGGGAGAAATGAACACCCAGGAGACTCCATCCCAGGACTCCACCCAAGAGATCAAAGGGCAATTGGTGGAACAGAAGAAAATGGTGGTGTCAATCTTGGTCTTGTCCCAAAAAAGTCTGCTACCTGGAAAGTCACTTTGTTGCTCCTGCCTCAGTTTACTCAAAGGTGGGGAGCAAGGGACGTGCCTGCATCAGTTCCTAGTGAACATCCAGCTTTGGTACTGTGTTCACACAAGGTGTTAGGGACAAATACAAGCTACCTGGAGATCTACTGGATGTCAGAGGGTTTATGGCTTAAGACAATTAACAGATGCAGCTATGTCTAGAAAGGGGTCCAGCGTGGGACATTTGCAGCTGTTGCCAGCACAATTCTTGTGGTTGAGAAGCTCTAGATGACCCCAAGTGATCACGTGACTGTTAGGGAATCCAAGTCACAGAGTGCCCCAGACTCCAGCTTTCTCCAAAGCCATACTGCAGCTAAGGCTCACAGAGACAGCAGGCAGGGCTGTGTTGGAACATAGCACAGCAGGAGGTGACAAGTGGCTTTGAAAAAGAGATGTGAATGTAACTCTTTTTCCATTTGGTTTCTGTTTGGATTTGTTTTTTTATGAGGAGAATTCAATTAAATCATAAGACTACACCTTAAAATCCTGGAGAAAAAAGCAAGAGGTACAGAAATCAAAGCAATATGATCAGAGCATGTTTATTGTATGCTTGATCACCTGCAACAACAACAACAAAAGGTTCTGCATGACTGATTTACGATGTCCCCTCTTCTTCCTCCTGAGATGACCATTTTATAAACTGTGATATGGAATTAAGTTTTGTCTCAGTACACAAATTTCTGAAAACCATCATGTGAAAAATGTGTCATTAGCTGTAAGACATAGCAGTTTTTATAAAATCCTTTTATACTCTCCTTGCTGGTGCAGAAGATTGCAAGAAGCTACTTCTGTGTCCAGGACGCTGTTCCAGAGGTGATTTGCAGGTGCCTACCATTTCTGTCTTTCCTTTGAGAAGTATAATCTGTGAGAAATAAAGCACACACAGAGAACCACAGAACAGCACAGGGAGAGGGGAGCACATCTAATGGTGCTTCCCAGTCTCCATGGTTCATGCTTGAACATTAAGTTTATGAGTCCTCTCCACAAATGTGTGGAACAGAAAGGAGGCGATGGGATTGTTGTGAACTTACCAAGGAAGATGCAAATTCAAGTCACCCAAGGGTGCAGTTGGCAACTGAGAAATAAAGGTTTTTATTTCCTCCCAATACACAAACCATACTTACAATTCAGGGGCAAGAATGGTTATTACCTGCACCTGTCAAGATTAGTAATGACAGGCAGGAAGCACAGATGTGAGTTACTTCCACAGAGAAGAAGGTGTTGAGCATTTCAGAGGGAGGGATGAAGATGGGGGTGTCAGTCTTGGTCCCGACAAAGGGCACGGGGGTACGCCAGCTGCTCAGAACACAACACACCATGACCAACATGAGAAGTCCTTACAAAGGAAAGGCGCAGGGGAAAGAGTGCAGATGGCAGCTCTGCCGGGATTCACAAGTTCTTTCCATGGAGATCGAGAATCAGTGGCAACATTTAAGCAAGACGAGGGAGAGAAAATAGGTAATGGGTAAGAGAGCCTTGGGAATTCTTGAAGGCTTACCTTGAAGGAATCAAGTGGAGGTGGTGCAGGGGGTGGGGTTAGCTAGAGGAAGTGGGACTTAACGGGACACCAGGTTAAGAACCTCAGCAGATTGTCTCAGCACAAGAGGGGATGTGGTAAAACACTCTGCAGGTGAGATGTGCTCATTTTGAGTCCAGACATTAAAATTCTATCACCAAATGTCTGCTGTCACCCTCCAACTCCACAGATGACTTCCCTCCGTGTAGACTTGCTTCACAGACTCACCTTTTCCATGCTCTTGACAAGAAGGCATGGAAATCTCGGCTGACACAGTACCGTGAGTGTCTCAGAATGTGTTCCACCCACTAGTATCTGGTTCTATCCCTGTGGACAAGTCCCTAAGTCCTGAGAGAGCAGTGGTCAGATGGGTCAATATGGGTCTTGTACAAAGGGTTTCAATCCTATCTTGATTACTGCACTCTGTATCTGCTGAGAACCAGCTCAGGCTCTGCTCTATCTCATCTTCATTGCTGAGCCGAGTCACGCTAAGAATAACAAGTGACCACCAGTCCTGCTGTTACACCCCTTCCTCAGTCAGTAACGACTCAAACATGTCTCATTTTCACAGCTAGATGTAAGCCAAGACTGACCACTGCTGGCTTTAACAACTGCCAATCCCATGGAGAGACTGGCCTGAAAAGAATTTGGCTTCCCTACTTACGAAAATAAGAAACTCAGTTTTATATGTTAGACTTTTTATTGCAGCCTCTTACTTTGACAATGGGAGGGTCTACTACAAGGAATGTTTTTAGGGCAGGAAAAATACCTTTGTGTGTGTGACAGAGGGGTATTTGACAGTGTGAATTTGAGACTGGTTAATTTACATAAGAAATCACCTACAAGTTGTTCATTGTCTTAAGCAGTTAACCCTAAGAAGGGAAGGTCTTTCCTCAGCAAGGACTCATGAAGATGTCAAAACGTCATAAATATTAAAAAAATATTTAAAATATACCTAAGATGATTAGACCCCTTGGAATTCCAAAATCACTCAAGTAGTGGAAGTTTCTAACAAACCTAAGTCATTTTTTATGATTCAACTTGTGTTATTTTGAGACCACTCTCAGAACAGAATTCTCTGGAGCACAACTTCTATAAAGTTGAACAAGTAGAGATCTACTCTGCAAAAGGAACAGTCAATAAAATGTACTGCAGAGTGACTTATAAAAGTGCCTGAAACCTCTCTTGGACCTGATCAAATTATAGCTGATGTAGACATTATAAGTCTCTATTGTATGAGATTCAAAATTCAAAATAATAAGTTGTATTTCAAGAAATCCTGTTTACAACGGACTCCTCAGACACGGGCACAGGTAGAAGAGTCGCTGAAGCGCCTGCCTGGTCTTTCTCAGGGGTCATGACTGTTCTCCTGTACACACCTGAAAGATGACCTGAGCTCTCGTGCACCCACTGGGCAGCACGGAAATCTCCTAGTCTGAATGTGTTTGAAACAGGAGATGTACTCACATCCATAACCAAGCTGTTGACATTTCCAGACAAGATTACAGTTGATAATATTTGTGTATGGGGTTTTTTCCTTTCTTTTTTTTTAAAATATTTTTAGTGGTAAATGGACACAATACCTTTACTTATTCATTTGTTTGTTTGTTTGTTTATTTTTAGGTTGTGCTGAGAATCAAACCCAGTGCCTCACACATGATAGGCAAATGTTCTACCACTGAGCTACAACCCCAGCCCTGGGTTTTTTCTTAAAGATGAAAAAGAGAACAAATGGAAAAGACACTCGCATGCCTGGTTATAGTGACGTTCCAGGTTCCCTTGAAGAGTCAGTTTCCCACTCCAGGTGGCAGACTGTGGAGAGCAGAGGAGGCCCTGGTCCTCAGCTGATCCTGTAGTATTGGCCAAAGCCAAGCCTGGAAAACATTCCTTGCCAAAGGCCCGGATGTTGTCAGCCTTGACTCTCAGCTGAGGTGCTAGGAGTCATACATGAGTGTCCTGGGTACAGCACGATAATAGCAAAACGTTCTTGGCACTGCAACAGTAGGAGAGCTGCAAGAAAGGTTTCTAGCTCTGTAACTTTTTAGTGCACAAAGAAGCCTCTGACAGCTCACAAGCCTTGAACAATTTACAATGCCCCTGTCCTTTAACTTTCTGATTGTAAGGCCCTATATAATAAACTTGCAGAGCCAGTTCTGGGTCACTGTTCCTTCATCAGGGTGCAGTTTCCCACCCCAGCCTTACTTCATAATGCCTCTGGTTGTTTTTTTGTTTGTTTGTTTGTTTTTCTCCACCTCCAGTCACCCCTGCTGGAGAGTCCTTTGTTGATGCCACATGAGTAGAGGCAGCAGACCATGTCAAGGGGTGGACGTATGGCCTTCTCTCAGGCATCCTAAATTGCTAAAAATTAAAATAGTAAATAGATCCACTTATAGTCCATATTCTTTTCAGATAATTGGTGACTTCAGAATGCTATGGAAACAAAAAATGTTCTTAACTTCTGTAGGCATCCATATGAACACGGCAAAAAAAAAATTACTTGATGTCTAGATGCTACAAAAAAAATCTTTTCACCATAAATATTCTAGAGGTAGAGATTCAGAATGAAAAGTTAAAAAAAGAAAACACGTGGTAAACTTTCCTGTTCTGACAGAATAACTTTCTATAGAGTGAGTGGAAGTGAAATCATGAAGGGGCCACAAATGCAGGCCTCGGACAGAATCAAAGCTCAGGCTGTGCTACCTTGAGGTCCTTTCAGGATTTCCAAGTGGATTTTTTACAGTTTCCTTCTTCTGTGGGTTTTAGATATGGACCAGTCATAATAAATTTACTTTTAAGCAATCTTTGTTGTTGTTGTTTTTTTAAGAAGTCTTAGCACACAGTGTTTTTTTTTTTTTAAATAATGCTTTGTATTCTCTAGTTACAGAGTTTCAGTTTCTCCCAGAGTGATAAAAACATTACTTGGAATTTTATGTCCAATTTACTCAAATCCTTATCCCTGAATCAGAAAACTCCCTGTGCATTTTAGAAGTGGAAAGAGTAAGTAGAACATTTAAAAGAAAATAATACAAGCTATCAGATCCTTTAAAATCATAGGGACTAAAATGTTACCCTTAGCTTTCAGGGCCTAGCACTTCAGGAACATAGGGGTCTATACATCTTCTTTAGTGCTGGTCACTGGCCGACTCCTGTCATGAAAAATATCTCCACTTCCTCTACTGTCCACTGCCCCTCTATGTCCATCACCTATCTGTCTATCATGTATCATGTATCATCTATCATCTGTCTATCTCATCCCATACCTATCCTATTATCTATCACCTATCTACATCTATTATCTACCATCTATTATCTATCTATCTATCTATCTATCTATCTATCCATCCATCCATCCATCCATCCATCCATCATCTATCTGACCCTTGTAGTACTGATCTAGCTAAATACTGAAGACAAGTGGATGGACAGTTTAAACTAAAGTTCTCCAAGGAAGGGAAAGCAAATGGCCATTGGCAGTTGAATAGTGAACTAAGATCCTCAGAACAAGCAGACCACAGCATGGAATATCTTCTGCCCCAGAACCTCAGATCACAAGGTTCTTGAAGCTCTCAAATATTCTTTATATGATCTTGTATTTTCTAACAATTGATGTTATGCACTTATCTCTTAACATATTGTGTGGCTGTAAATAATCATAAAATTTGCCTAAGTCTGTTTTCATACAGGTGATTACAACTGCAACTTTATAGGTTAGATATCACAAACTATTGCAAGTCAAACAGTTTTAAGAATTGTCAAGCATGCTACACTTTACCAATTAGTAAAACTAAATAATCACCATAACAGCAACTAATGTTATCAAAGTAAAATTTATCAAAAATATTGTAATCATTATTTATCTTTAACAGAATGAGGTCTATGATTTTATTATATGACAATCGAAACTCAACCTGATCATCTAGGACTATCCATGGTATTTCTTTGGTAATAATGTTATAAATCAAATCCCCAATGAGACTAAAACACTTGAAGTTGTATCTATGATTGTAAAATGAAAGAAGACTTAAAATGGTCAGTTCTATATGACTCAAGAATGAATTAAATACATGTTCCACTAAATCACTAAATAATGATTCAAAGACAAACAGATAATGAAATATTGGCATTCAAACTATAAATCAGACTTGTGTAAATGATCCTTGGCACTGAAGACAATCAACCTCTTGGGCTGCAAAGTGGCAGGTATGAATGAGATTTTCTTCATTCTCATGAGAAGATGGATTGTCCATAATCATAAGAAAAAAAATCATAATCATAAGAAAAAACCACCAGAATCACTTTAATTGCATATGATGAGTAGATATATGGCAGCTTGGCCAGTCAGCCGACCTGCAGTAACCTGCACTTCTGTAAATCCACTATTTGACGACAGAAACATCAGGAATTGTCCTTGGGAAGCAGAAACATGATAAACACACTGCCAATAGCAGTGACCACCCAAGTAACAACAAACCCTAAGGAGACCCCTCTGAAGTCCACCCATGTCATCACTTCCCACTTCTCAGAACCTGTCTAAACACCCTCTTTGTAGGAAGCAAAGAGTCAAGGGGAGAATTTAAGACAGATAATAACTCTCTGCTTAGATACCAAATGCATTCCAGAATTTATTTAGCACTGGCCTCCTTCTTTGGCAATATAATTTTAAAATAACCCCAATGCTTAGTTGGTGTCTTAGAGTGATGGTGTTGTCTTCTTCCTATAAATATGTAGAAGTAAAGCAGGGAACAGTAGAGCTTGTGAGCTAGCGGGCGACCATCAAGTCTGATGAGTTTCACCAGGGGAAAACTGTGCTTCCTGTAAACCAAATAAATAAAAATTCAACTATTTTATCACAGAAGATTTAAAAGCACCAGAGTAGGCTTCTTCCAGGAGCAACCTGAATGCACATGTTTCTCCCAGCACTCCTGCCCTCAGGGCACGCTCAGAGTGCTGTCTGTCAGCCCTGGTTCTTTCCGTATCTTGTCTTGCTCAGTTTCTACACTTATGTGAACTTTGTGGTCTCAGAATTTACTTATTTTATAGCTTTGCCTCAGTTTATATGAGAGAAAAGTAAATAGTCAAAGGATACACAGAAGATGACAATTGTACATGATACCGCATCCTATGTTCTAGAAGGTGTTTTTGTGTTTGTTTGTTTTTATTTTTGCCTGGAACAACTACCTCCTTTTGGGTTTGATGACAACTCATAGCACTCAGCCACCTCCAATGCCCCTAACAAACACAAATTATAGATGCATAACTCACTTAGCCTCTCACAGAGAAGAAGCAGCACCTCGGCACTTAGCCTCTGTCTAAAGGAAGGAGAGCAGGGGCTCGAGGAAGCTCGCCCGCTGACTTGGTGCAATGCTCTCACCTTAATCCACTTCTTGTGTGCAAACTCATACCTGCCTCTATGAAATGGGAAAACATCAAAAACAAAATCTCATACTAGAAAGTGCATACAGTTTAATGTCTCCCTTGGGGAGAGGATTGGGAGTCAACTAGATGAGGAACAAACTAAGATGAATTAACAAACTCTTATGAGTAAAAATAATATGGTCATGAATGTGAAACACTTCCTTAAGTGTTATTCAAATTTAATTTCAATTTTAATAGCGCCTGTATTTTCCTGATCTTTAAAGGGTACGTGAGAACTGATTTCACAAGAACCATTGAGTCGGCTTTCTGCATTGGCATGATTTAGGAGACAGTGAACGCAGTTAATAATTTGAAATGTTTCTTTAATATCCTAGTTAACATTCTTGTTGCTAATGAGCTGCTACTAAATTGCATTACTCCTTAGAGAATATGCTTAAATATAGTCTTTCCTTTAAACTCTTTATTATAACACTTTGCTTGTCACAAATACAGAGTTAGTTATCCCTAAAACTGAAGAAAGAGGAGGAAAAGCAGAATTGCAGAATTGGGATACAAGGGAAATAGATAGCCCAGCTTGTCTGGGGATTTCAGGTTGGCCTTCCTGGAGGCCCTAGCTCCTGATCAACATGCAGTGCACACCTGAGCATGTCTCCCAGCTTAAGAGTTGGTGCAACCGAGGACATACCTGAAGGAGGAAAGCAGCAGGTTGCACCTGCTTGGTGAGTTTCAGAGACATGTTGTGCCCTGGGGACATCAGCCAAGCCCTGGGGTGAATTATATGGTACGCAGAGGGGACGTGTATAATGGTGCATGTAAAACAGATGCTGTAGCCCTTAGTCCCTCAATGGCAAAGGCCTGGTGCCAGGTGAGGTACGTGCCCAGGGGAGGGTGTCGCGTGGGAAGCCCAAACAGACAGTAATAGCTAAAGTAAAGAGACTTGAAGGAGGAGGTGACCCTCAGCAACAGCTCACAGCAGAGCTCTGGATACGCTTTCTTCCGTCTTTACTACTGTGACACGTCCTTCATCAGAAAGGACATGCTGAGGCGAGACGGACCCGTAATGGAGGAGCCTCCAGCATCCCATCTTCCTCCATCCCCATCACCTGTCCCATTAGTCCTCCTGTCCCCACCTGGTGACACGGCCCTCACTCATCCATCTCCGAGCTCAGAGCAATCGCTTTCATTAGCCACCAAGTCCACCTGCAGGAAGTCTCTCTAAATCAAGTGAAGGTTCACAAGGGTTTTATTTTAAAGTCCTCAAACAAGCATCAAGCGCCAAGTCGACTGTCTTTCATTTCCGGCAGGTTTTCCAGCTGAGCGCTGCTCCTTTAGACTCTGGTCTCGGGGCATTTCTCTCCCTATGCCTCTCCCAGAGAGCATTGAGTCCCTCGTTCCTTGACTCCTACCTGAGTGGTCTCAGGAGCCCCCCTCTACTTCACTTGAATCAGCTTTTTTTTAAATTAATAATGTCTGTCCAACAAGAGCAGTGCCACACAGAGCTGTGATTGACAACCAATGGCACTTTGGGAAAGAAATGATACAAAACATTGACATGGAGTGAATTCTCTTCCTTGATTAACTTATTTATTACAATAAATACCTCTGCACAATACATACCTTTAGAGACCCCATGTTGGAGATGGGAATTGACTTACCTGTTACAGAGACCCACAATGCTTGACCCATTCCAAGAAAGACCGTGACTGTGTGCTCTTTGTCCTCGTCAAGCCCATTCCTATTGTCTGGCCATGGGAAACCACCTGCACTGGAGCCTGGAGAGGCAATGTCAGTGCAGAAGAATACACAGAAGCCTGTGATTGTAGATGTCAGTGCTCAGTGGTTAGCGACTCTGGGAGAAGCCTGCGGAACACAGATCCTTACCACCACTGACTCTTAACCATGAACTTTGGGGTCATCATTTAACTCTTAAACCTAAGAATAGTAATTGAATCTGCCTCAGTAGGTGTGATATGAAAAGTAAATTAGCTCAGGTAGGTTCATACTGACAAACAACTTACATCCTAGCATACTGTGATTTACACACTACAGCTTCAGGCAAGTAATAAAATTTCCTGAACTGCCACACTTAGGAGCCTATAACGGTTGTCATACAGAGCAGGAACTCAACAATGCAGGCCTTTGATAGCCTAGTAAAACACAGGCCAGGTTAAAGTCCATTTTACACTCCAGACATACTGTAACGCCAGCCAGTAGTGACTTGCATGGGATCTTCTTTCATATGTGTATAAACTAGGAAGTAGGAGTTGTTTCCATTTTAAAGATGAGAACTGTAGTGCATTTCAATAATTCTATGTAACCTTGCATCATTTTTTAATATAAGTTGAACTTTTCTTAAAGACACCAGGGTTGGTGCCCTCCACACAGTTCCCAGTTTTCCCTTGTCCCAGCTCCTCAAGGTGGTCAATGCCACCATCTGCCTCAGTCAACCACCCCTGGTGACACCTGTCTATGTGGCAGCTAGATACAACCAATGTGACTCATCCCCTGACCCCGACACCCTGCATACCCAAGCAGTGACGCCATGGTGACCCCTCTCTGTCACAGCCTGCCTCACATGGAACCCGTGCCTGTTCTCCCTCAGCCCACCACTGAGAGCTCCCTGCAGGGTCATGCCCTGGACCCACTGAGAGGTCCCACAGGGTCATGCCCTGGACCCACTGAGAGCTCCCACAGGGTCATGCCCTGGACCCACTGAGAGCTCCCACGGGGTCATGCCCTGGACCCACTGAGAGCTCCCCTCACAGGGCCCTGTCTCTTGCTTCCCCTCTGGTTGAGCGTGTGTGCCCCTGGGATCCACCTTGTCCACTGGCCCCAGGAGGCCTGCTGCCCTCTTCTCTCTAGGGTAAGTAAGGCCTTGTTTCTGGTATTCCTCGTGTTCTCTTGGGCTGCCTCCCCGATCTACCCGACCAACATATGCAAACTGGTCTCAGGGCATTTCTCTTCCTATGCCTCTCCCAGGGAGCATGGAGTCCCTCACTTGTCCCAAGGGTGTCTTGCCTCATGAACAAGTTTCCTGTGAGAAGAACTTGGAGATAGGACATGTCCCTGGGCATCTCAGTGTCTGACAAGAGAAGGTACCCCATAGAAGGAATGTCATGACATCCATGACCGAGTCTTCTGAAGATCTTTCAGGGCAGGTGTTTATTCCCACTGTCACAGGAGAGGCCACGTGCCGCAGTCCGGCTGCAGCAAAATAACCAGGGGGTGATGAGGAACTTGTGTAGATTGATACAGCAGGAGTGGGAGCCGTTTATTGTAGGACAGGAGGGGTATTTATACATTCCACACAGCTTATCTAATTAGCATAAACTAGATACAGCAGTCAACCAATAAGGAATCTCCACACTTAATGGCTCACTGGCGTCCCTTCACAAACCACTCCCTCTGGCATTTTGCCAGGCGCCATCCAGACTTGTTTACAGACTCTAACAGCCAGGTATCCACATGAGGAGGAAGAAAAAGGAAACTGATGGTTATACAGGATCAAAACCTTCAAATATTAGATGAAGAACAAGATGGAGATATAATCAGGTATATTAGTTTTCTATTGCTGCAATAACGAATTACCCCTCAAAGTTCTTATTGTCTTACGCCACAAAAATTTATTATCTCACAGTTCTGGGGACCCAAAGTCCAGACAGGCCTGATGGTGCTAAGAGCAGGCAGTCGACAAAGCTGCACTCCCCGCTGCGGGCTTCGGAGGCAATGCCTTCCTTAGCTTATGGTCCCTTCCTTCATCTTCCAGGCCAGCTGTGTCCAGCTGAGTCTTTCTACTTATTCTTTGACTGGATCTTCTGGCTCCCTCTCCCACTGTCAGAATCCTTGTAATTATGTGATCCATGTGGATAATCCAGGATATCTCCCCATGTCAAAGTCAGATGATTAACTGTAGTTCTATCTGCAACTTTCATTCTGCTTTGCCGTGTCACATAACCTAGTCACAGGTTTTGGAGTTTAGGATGTATTCATCTTGGCAGGGGGCTGTTATTTGGTCTACCTGACCTAAATTCTAAAGAATGCGAGCTATCACATGGTAACATTGCTAAATCAATTGCTGCTGTGAAGACATTTTAAATATTATTTAAAAATTACAGTGCCTTGTTTAAGATGATGGTTTTTAGGAGTTGTATATGCACTCACCTGTGTACACTTAGGATCAAACCCAGGGCCTTACGCACACCAAGCATGAGCTCTACCCCTGAACCACATGCCCAAACCAAGATGATGATTTTTAATTTCAACTATGAAGTATTTGTTCCATTTACATGCAAATGATTAATCAGATAATTTCAAGGAAAACCACTCTCTTCTTCTTTCCAAACTTGGGAATAACCACATCACCATCTCTTCTGTGGCTTTGTTAGAGGAGCTGCTGTGTAGTCACACACATCTCAGTCTCCAAACACTGGCATGATTGAATTCTCTTGCAAAAATAATGTCAGATTACAGGGCCCAAATATTGAAAACTGGTGGCTCATCATCCGTTTCTGCCCTGAAGGTATGCAGAGAATTATTTTTTCACCCTGAGTGGAATTTTAAATCAAATTGAAATAAGTTAATATTTAGAAGTCAGGAATCTCAACTTTTTTAGCAATAAAAATGAGGTGACACTTGCTGGCAATGCTGATTTCCTCTACGCTGACCACTGCCGCAGTCTGGCTGGGCACAATCAGGAGCCACTTGTCAAAAGAAACTAACTTTATTTTTAGAACCACACACGCCAAACAAAACAGCCTCTCAGGAAAAACCCTCAGAGCCTCAACTGCCACCACCGGCTTTCCACAAGCCTCTCTCTCCCCCCACAAGCTTCTCTCCACCTCCCACAATCCTCCTGCTCTTGAGGCCGATTGGCTGGGTCACGTGGGCGGAGCCAAAAAAGTCCCCCAATGAGCAGCTCCGTGGTCTGAAAGGGCAGGGAAACAGCCCAATGAGCATCATCGCAGAGGAGCCAATCAGCTAGATGTTGCTGGGGCCGAGGAGCCAATCAGCTAGATGTTGCTGGGGCTGCTGTGAGCCAATCATCAGCCGGCAGCTGGATGCTGGCAGCTGGAAGTTTGCTGGGGCCCCTTAGGCTGTGGCTCTCAACAGACCACATACGAAGCTAGGAAGCAGCTGCCCCTGTAGACGAGCAAATTTACCTTGGTTTTAGTTCTGCTGCTTCTTACACCTGCCAGGAGCAGGTAGAAGCATGTGTATGGGCCCCTTATTTGGGGCTACTAGCCTAGAACAACACAAAGGAGGTGAGCTCCCTCTTCATTTTGTGTTTCTGTAATAAAATATCAGAGGCTAGGCAATTTATAAAGAAAAGAACTGCATTTCCCACAGTCTCAGAGGTTGGGCAGTCCAAGATTTGAAAATCTGGCATGTGACCAGAATCCTCTTGCTGCATCATCCTATGCAGAAAGCAGAAGAGCAAGAGAGGTTGAAGGACAGGGACAAAAGTCATCCTTTAAAAGGACTCCACGTTGCAACCATTAGTCCACCCTGGGAGCACAGCCCTTGTGACCAGATCACCTCTTACGGAGCCTCACTCCTTAATGCTGTAACACTGGGGGCCAACACACTCACTTTGGGGGTCTCGCTGCAGCCAGAGCAGTCTCCAGCTGTACTTCCTGCAGAAGTGAGGAGTGGGAGGGAGGAGAGAACCACAGCTCACCTTGAGTGTTGCAGGACAGTCACACCCACTGTCCCCCTACAGAGCAGGAGAGAGCTGTTGTTCTGGCTTGGAAAGAGGCTGTGGAAAATGGAGATGTGAAGCCAAAGACAATTTAATAAACATGCACAGTTGTGGTAGGAGGTGAGTCTCACCCCAACAAACAAGACAAAACACCCAATATCCCCGCACAGACAGGAAAAGCACACCAGGCTGAGAGGTGGAAGGGAGAGGCCCTGCCACCGCCCAGGAACAGAGCACCCCAGAGCAGCACAGAAGCAGGGGACACTGACCAGGCTGCCCACAGCGGGGTGACACGGGAGGGCCATGGCAAGGCCTTGGTGAGTTTTCAGAGGAATCTTTAAGATCCACAACCAGAGGCAGGGGATGTAACAAGTGGATGGGAAGAAAGTCTAGAAAACTCTGGGCTTAAAGATTTTTTTAAAAGTAGAAAATCAGCTAAAACAAATGATTTTTAATACTAGTTGAGAATTTCTAGACATAAAATATTGTGTTCTGAGCTTTGGAGATCTTAGTTCACTTAATTCTCCCGAGGCCATTACAGCACACTTCAAAAGTACGTCTTCATCTTGAAGAAGCTGAAACTCGTAGGTGTGGAGTGAATCTGCCAAATTACAGAGACAGGAAAAAAGGGAAAGAGAAAAGAAGAGGAAAGAAAGGAATGGGTAAGAGGAGGGCAGGAGGGAGGGAAGGAAGGAGAGATGGAGAGAAGAAGAAAAGGACGAAGAGGGGGAGGGGAGGACAAGGGAGAGGGGAGAAAGGTTGGTCCATCTCCGTCCCCCTGCACTCACTCTGTCTTCCCACTTCTTGCTGCTACACAGCAGCATTCCCTAAATCTCCAGGTAGCTCCGGAGAGAAAGAACAACCTCCACATTCGTATTGATTTAAAATGCATCCTGCTGCTCCAGGTTCACCAGCCTCCTTTGCGAAGCAAATCTGTGGGCAGGCTCACTTGCTGAGACCTTCTGAGAGATTCATAGAAACGTAAATTACATCCAGTGAGCTGGTCTAGCTGGTGCCGCTGGGCCTCCACCAGGAGCTCCCTGTTCACTGTCACACCTGCGGTTTGGGTTTTGAGAAGGGAAGAGGAACCACCTTGGGGAGAGGACAGCAGGGGGATGAAGAGACCCCTGTGTGCCTGGGCTCTCCTGGGCTGGGCCAAACCTAACACGGCCAAGTCTGCAAGCTCAAGGTCGCAGGACCCTCAGAAGAACTTGGCCACTTGTGCCCCCCGAGGAACAGCCTTCTGTCCAGAGTCAGAGTGAAGCTCCCTCCTCTGGCTCTGTTGGCCTCCAAGTGGCCCAGCCTCAGACCTCCCGGAGTCCACAGAGTTCTCAGCAAGTCCAGGGGGCAGGTCCTCCAAGGATCCACCGCAGAGCCTGGGTCCACTAGTAGCTCCCATGGAGAAAGACAAAGGGTGAGGCTTGTTTGTGGGGACTCTCGGGGCACCCTCTCAGGTTCTTTCCCAGCCATCAGGGGAGGATGGGAGGCCTTCAGGAGAAAGGACAGATGTGCTCTCACACACTTGGGGGATTTACCAACTGGGCTTTACCAGCTACATCCATCCCTCATCTGTGGGAGACCAATCCAGGAGGCCTGCAGATACCAAAATTCACATATGCTCAAGTCTCTTACTTAAAATGATGCAGTATTTGCATATAACCTATGCATATCCTCCCATAGACTTTATGTCACCTCTAGATCACTTACAATGCTGAATGCAATGCGAACATTATGCAAACAGTTGTGATACTGGATTGTTTAGGCAACAAACATCTGCACATCTTCATGACAGGTACAATTGTTTTCAAATATTTTTGATTCAGAGAAATATTGGCTGAATCCACAGATGGCTGAATCTGCAGATGTAGAACCCACAGATACGGAGGACTGGCTGTACTGCTTTATTTCTCCCCAGTTTGACACTGTCCCATAAATAGGTCCAGTAATCTCACAGTTGAGATGTTTTATGCCATTTATAAAGATGAGCTCCACCTTCTCCTAGTTATCTGAATTTTCTTAGTGTCCCTCTCAATTCCAGAACAGTTTTACCAAAGTTTTGTTTGTTTAAACAAATCATTCCCCTGACACTGGTAAAGGTATTTGTGAATAGGACGGAAATATAAATTGTGATAACCTTTCAGAAGGGCAATTTAGCAATCGAGAGATTCAAATGGGTCCATATCTTTGATCCAGAAACTTTGTTTTCAGGAACCATCCTAAGACATACTCAGGAATATACTCATCGTAACCTTATTAATAATAAGAACTCTTGGGGCAGGGGCTGGGGTTGTGGCTCAGGGGTAGAGTGCTTGCCTAGCATGTGTGAGGCTCTGGGTTCTATCCTCAGCACCACAGAAAATAAATAAAATAAAGGCATTGCATACACCTACAACTAAAAAATTTGTCTTAAAGTAAAAAAAATAAGAATAAGAATAAGAAGAACACTAGGAAACCACCTAAATGCCCCCCAAACAGGGACCGCACATTTCTGACATGGAAACCACAGAGAGAACGTGATGTAAAAGACCCTCTTACAGCCTATTGTGTGGAAGATATTCATGTGTAATGTTAAGAGAGAAAAAACAAGTAAAATGGCATTTGACTGCACGTTGTTATAAGAATATTTGCATACACATACGCCTAATAAAACAATCATGAGAAATCAGCCTTGCCTGTGGATGGCAATTCCCACAGCAGTCACATGTCCACCTGCTTATTGTCCAGTCTTCCCTTCTTCCTTAGAGCAGCTTTGCTTTGACTGCAATCCTGTCATACCCAGGTTAAGAACTCCCAGCCCCCCTGGAACCCAGCCGGTCAACCAAACAAGACGAGCACAAGCCCACTCCAGGTTTAGCACAACGGTGCTGCTGCAGAAGCCCCTATATCCCCCACACTGGTTTCTCTCAGATCTCACCCAACATCACCGAGTAGCTTGACTCACCTGCAGGTCTTTCCCACCAGACTAGAGCCCAAGCCATGACTTAAACATTTGCAGGCATTAATAAAGATACCTAGATTGTTGCCCAATACAGGGAGACTGGCCCTTGCCCTGAGTCAAACTGCCTGAACCTCATAGAGCTTATTAATCATTCATGTTATTTCCAGGTGCAATATCTGTCCCTCTTTGGGAAGCAGTGATGTAACCATTCTGAACAGCTACCTATTTTCTGGGAACATAGCACTATCTCAAGAAATACTACACAATTTTGCCTAAAAAGGAAAAAAAATGGAAAACATATTCCTCAGATCAAGAAAGAAAAAAAAAAATTTGTCTGTGCCCTTGTCCAACTGTCCCATCACACACGTTTCTGAGCATCAGGCTCCTCAGGATTCCTCCTGCCCCACCGCCTCCTTTCAGGCTTAAATCAGTCTATTTTCTGCTATTCCCATGCACCCTAGTCCATCTTCCATCAGAGCAAACACTCTGAAGGCTCAAGTGCGTCTCCCAGTCCCATCTCACCAGTGGAGGGAACCCATCCCACGGGCTCCCAGAGCAGTTCCTTGCATGGAGTGCTGTTCACCTCCAGCAGGAGCCGTCTGAGATCACAGGCTTATGTTTGCTTTTCATTCTGCTGAAGTCTCTGACTTCAGGACAGAAGTACCCGGAGGCTTCAAATTCTCAAGATAGAACCATCAACTACAAGGGAACAATGGGTCCCTGGGAGAGAGTGTCCTTGGACATTACCACTAGAAAGACCCCTCAGTGGTTCCGAGAATGTGGCTCACTGGTGATAGGCAGGCTGAGAAAAACAAGCAGGCAATGCCTCCACATCTCCACAAGACTCTAAGACGTTGATTATTTGAAATGTTTTAATCAGGTATATATGCAATAATTTTCACTTAGAAATTTAACTCAATTAAGTAGATCAGAATTTAAATGTTCAAATCAAGCATTTTAGCAATGTTGATATTCCTGAAAATTTAGTAATATAGCTCTAGTTCATGTTTGTTGATCTTGTTCACATTTCTGTAATTAACATTTTTATTATTGTTAAATTTATATAAATACATTAACGTGTGTTTGATGTACTGAAAGTTTTAACATTGTGGAGTTGTGTGACCAGCTTGACCATCAAAGAGTCAGAAGCTTCAACCCCCCGAAACTCCCTCATGTTACCCCTTTGGAGTTACTTTCTCCCCACAAACTTACCCTATATGACCAATGGTCTCCTCTCTCTAGATTTTCCTTTTCTACAATGTCACACAAATATACTCATTCAACATCTAACCTTTGGCAACTGGATTCTTTTACTAAACATAATTATTTTGAGATTTGTCCACATGTGCAGCATGTTTTCCTAATTGTTCTTATTGCTAAGTCAGATTTCATTATATGGATTGCCACAGTTGTTTTATCTGTTTATATATTGTACATTTTAATTTTTTCAGTTTGGGGAAATTTTGAATAAAGCTGCTATCAACATTTGTATACAAGCATTTGTGTGACTATAAAATTTCATTTCTCTAGGAATGAAAACACTAGGCCATATGGAAAATGATATAGAATTGAGAAAAAAAAGAGCTAAATCGTTCTTCAGACTAGTTGTGATAGTTTGCATTCCTATACCACAAGAGTTGATCAAGAGATGGAATTGGACCAAGATCTTTTTCTGAGATTACTTGCTCCCAAATTTAGCTTTCAACATTATCCTACTTCCTTTAATCTAATATATTAATAAAACTGGACTGAAGGAATGTAATCAATTGACTTTTTATACTATTATTTTAGTACATTTTCATGTCCGGGGTCAGCATCTCCTCCCCTGCAGAAAGGATGTGATATAACATCCTTTCTATCTTGGCCAAGGGACAGGAAAGCAATGAGGCAGAGAAGAAGAGACGCACAGATGTCCCCACCAGCCAGCAGAGGCACGGAGAAATGGATCAGCCTTGGTGAGCACCATAGTTAAAGTTCTAAAACCTCAAACCACAGCTGTGGACTTCAAAAGGTTTTCTCTTTGAAGACACTTAAAACACGTATCTTCTTAGAGAATGCTGAACACCTATGTTCAATTCTCATCAATGCATAAGTTCCAAGAACCCAATGGTGATTTTCACAGGGGTTTGACATTGAAGATACTAGGCTACTTTTTGGACTCTATCACCTTGAGGACTTCAAAAACATAACATAATCTGTCTCTTCAATGACATTATTTACTAGTAAAGTTCTTTGATTATTTGGAAAAACATACGTTGTGTAAGTTCAAGGCCTTCTTATGAATGGGCACCATTTAACCTCACTCAAACCTGATGGCACAGCAGAATCAACTTACTGATAAGTAATAGTCTTAAAGATGCACGTTGTCCCTTAAAGGCATCAGAGGATTTAAATCCCTGCCACTAAAAGCTTCTCTAGCTGTTGTCTTGGTAACAGCTAAGGTGAGCTCACTCGTTTAACAGACAGACCCTGAATTTCTGAATGGCTTGAGCACCATAAAAGTTCATCTGATGTCCTCATACATCCTTCCAGGTCAAGAGGGGGGCATGAACCACGGAGGCAATAAGAGCACAAACAAGTCTCACAGTTCTTATGCCGAATCTTTCAGGGTTTCAGTTGACAGTGCCGAGGCCCTGAGGACTCCTGGAACCTCCAGGTAGCAGGACATTTCCCGTGCTCACACCCTGCCAGAACCAGTTACCTGGGCCTTTGTCAGGCTCCAGGAGAGGAGAAGGCTGCTGCTAGGGACTCACAGGGACAACTCTATCTGTGTGTGGACAGAAGGGCAATCTTTGATGGGCAGCAAAATAGCTTTCATAAGTTATTTTTCAAAGAATCTGTCAATTGTTTTATGGATTCACAACATACAGTGGGACACTGAGACATGTCCTGGATGTCGTCCACTTTCTCCAAGAAACTAATCCTCTCCTGCCGCAGTCTGGCTGGGCACAAAATCACGAGCCACTCAAGCAGGAACAAACTTTATTTTTTGAAACTGCCGCCAATGTCCCGTACGCGCCCGGGAAGATTTTTTCCACCCACGCGGCCTCCTCTCGGACTGCAGAGAGAGCTCCTCCCCCGGAACTCCCTCCTACTGTACTTCCCCAACCAATGGGAACTCTCCAGGAGTCCTGTAGCCGGCCTAGGTGAACAGCAGGAGTCCAATATCCATATGAATGCAAATCTTAACATAGTCATATCATCTCAATGGCTAGCTGGCTTCACCTTTTGACCAAAAATGCCATGCATCATATACTTGGCTCTTAGCACTCTCCTTTCTACTATCAGCATATTCTCTATGTCTGAATGTACAGCCGGTACTGGACAGTGCTTCTGATTATTCCGTCTTAGCTGTATGCTAAGCTACCTCCATTCCACTGGTCATAGCTCTGAACTTCTGCTTTATATGTCACACCTAGTGTCCTTCAGCTTCTTCCCTCAGCCGTTTTCTTTTCTTTTTTTTTTGTATTTTTTAAATTTGTTTTAATTAGTTACACATGACAGTACAATGACCTTGACATATCATACACTTGAATCAGATGCTTCCCTCAGCCGTTTTCTAATCACTGTCTCCTCATCTGCCATATCTAATTGACCATTTGACCCTCTTCTGAGATCTTTTCCAGTGATGGCAGATTTTTTCAGCATGTTGGTGGCATCTCTGAATTTCTCTTTTGTCTGTGCATCGTCTCCTAAGTCTGCCCTCTAGACTCTGCTCTTCTTCTATTTTGGCGTGTAAACCATACTTATTGCCATGGACTGAATATGGTTGGCACCCTTTAAGGCTCCATGTGATTAAAGGCTTGATCCCAGGGTGGAGCTGTTGGGAGGCAGCAGACCACAATGGTGGGACTTGGAGGAAGGTCCTTAGGTCACTGAGATTCTCAGGTAGCTCATGGACAACCCTTGAGTGCTCGCAAGAGGATCATCATAAAGGACAAGCCTGGCTCTGCCGGTCCTCTTTCTGCTTCTGCTCAATATTGGACTACATGGCACTGGACATGCCCTTGCCACCCTCATGAGGGGCCAAATGAATGTAGCTGTCCAATCTTGAACTTTGACTCTCAAATTGTGAGCTAAACAAACCTTTTCTTTGTATAAGTTTGTGGCCTCAAGTAATCCATTGCAGCAATACAAAGCTAACAAAGACACTATTTTTTTTTGTTTCTTCTCACAAAATTTTAAATAGTCTCAAACTAAATTTAATCTAAATGGTCCTTAACTGGAAGCATCTGAAACTCTCTCAAAGAATTACATTGTCATGAACTCATATTCATATCCCAGTTCATGTGGGTCACTTAAGGGACAGAGACCGCCTCCTTCCAGGGAGACCTATTAGTGAAGGCACTGAAAATCTGTCTCTGTCTAACCCACAGTATTTTATTAGCTCTACACTAATTTTGTTTCCAGTAAGCATGTCAGAAATATACAAATAATACAAATAAATTAAGTTTTAAATGAAAACTTTTTATAGATTATAAATTGTAATTTTTATAAACTTGACAAATGTATACATTTATATAACCACAACAGTTAGTCTATCACCTGTATAAATTCCACCTACTCCATGGAGAATATGTTTTCCTTCCAACTCCCTAACCCAAGCAAATCCAAATCTCCTCTCCATGATTTGTCCTTCCAGAATTTCACATCAATGAAATCATAGAACATGTGATTTCTCTAGGGTGCGTCTGGCTTGCTTCACCTATTGTTGTGTCCTTGTGATCCACTGATGTTGCTGTGTGTGCTAGCATTTCATTCCTTTTTATTAATGAGATACCACAATTTGGTTATTCATTCACCAATTGCTGGGCATTGGGACTCTTTTTCACTCTTTTGCTATTGTGAATTTCATGCTATGAATTTTGCAAGAAATCTTTATATGGATGAATGTTCTTATTTCTCTTTGAGTAAATATCTAAGTTGCATAATAAACATGCATCACTTTATTAATGAAATGTCAAAATTTGTCCAATGTGTACAAAAAATATTCCAATACAATGTATTTTGTATTATCACCAACTATGCACAGAAGGTCTCTCTGTCCTTTCTCACGAATACATAGTATTGCCAAGGTTTTTAATATCAGTGCTTGTAGTGAGTATGTTGTGATATCTGAGTGTGGTTTTAAGCTTAAGATGTCCACCATTATTTTCTGAGCTTATTTACATCTTCTATGGTAAAGTGCATGTATACATTTTGGGTCTTATTTAGTGTTGTATCATTGGGTTGTGTTTTTATATCATTTGGATGCAAGTTAATTATTAGATTTGTATTCCAAATATTTTCTCTCTGAACGTGGGTGATTTTTTCATTTGATTAATAATATCTTTCATAGATCAAAAGTGTTTAATTTTGACAAAGTGCAATTTATCATATTTTTTCCATAACTTATACTTTTAGTGTCCTAAGACATCTTTGCCTTGCCCAAGGTCACAAAAGATTTCATTCTGGAAGTTTGACATTTTTAGCTTTTGCCTTTAGCTATAATCCATTATGAGTGAATTTATATATGAAATGCATAAAATTATTGTGATCTATTTTCCCTATGGATGTATCCCATGGTTCCAGATTGTGTCTTAAAACACTTCTTCTTCCCCAGTGAATTACTTTGGCAATGTTCTGTACTATAGGATCTTGAATATATGGGTCTATTTCTGGGCCTGTATATTGCACCTTTGTTATTCTACTCATCAACATGCTACCTATTAATTCTACATATGTATTTATTCTACATTAATGTATTTATGCTTTCATTTATGTCTTTAGAATACAAGTATAGAGAAAAATGTCATATATATATGTCATATATATTCATATATATATATATATATATATATATATATATATATTTATATATATGAATAAACACACACACACACACACACACACACACACATCGCCACAAACTCTCCACTTCTAGCACTCAATGTTCCTTTACTGAGAACCATTTGTCCATCTGGCATTTTTTCCTCATCTTTTGGAGGACATTATTTTAAACTGTTTCCTATAGAGGAGGATTATAGGCAGTGAATTCCCTTGTCTTTTGCCTGTGTGGAAAACTCTTAATTCCTCTTTATTTAAGAAACATTGTCACTAAATGCGGACTTCTACGTTGACTGCATTTCCTTTCCAGTACTTTAAATATGTGTCCCTGTCCCTTGTTCCCAGTTTTTGCTGGGAAGTCATCTGTCCTCCCAGCCTGGCTCCTCTGTGCAATGTGTCACTTTTTTCTAGGTGTTTTAAAATTTTTCTTTTTTTTTTTTTTTAAACCATTGGTTTTCAGAAATGTGGTGATAATGTGCCTCAGGGTCCATTTCTTCATGTTTCTTCTTGAGACATCTGTTGACTTTCCTGAATATGAGGGTTTATAATTTTTTTTATTGGTTTCTCAAAACATTACAATGTTCTTGACATATCATATTTCATACATTTGATTCAAGTGGGTTATGAACTCCCATTTTTACCACGTGTACAGATTGCAGGATCACATTGGTTACTTTTTATCAAATTTGTAAAAAACTTTTGGCCCCATTTCTTCAAATATTTTTCCACACCTGTTTTCCCTAGTCTTCTGAGACTAGTCATGTGTGTTGGATTGGGTAGTGTTGCAAAAGCCTCCTATATTGATTCTCTTTCCAGTAGTTTTTCTTTCTTTACCTCGTTTTAGATACATTCCCATATCTATGTTTTCATGTTCACTGATCTTTTCTTATTTGAAGTGCAGTTTTTTGGTTTCAATTGTAGAGCTCCTCTCTAGATGTCTCATTTCTCATTTTATATCTTATGTTTCTTTCCTTACTATGTTCTTATTTTCCTTTGTACTTTGGGGTATTAAAAGGCAAATTCACAGTTGCTCTTTTAGTCCCGTGTCTGCTGATTTCATTATTCATGTTGTCCAGGTGAGTTTTTACTAGCCAATTGTTCTCCTCGCTGTGCATCAGGATTCTTGCTTAGTTGCATGCTTAGTAAGTTGTGAATGGATGCTAAAAATCGCTAAGTCATGCTGGATTTGATTTTATTTTGGTGTAAAGTGTTGGGATTTGCCCTGGTAATCATTATGTTACTGCAGCTTGTCTTAACCATTTCAAGATCTGCGTTTTCTTCTAGGGTGATACAGTACATTTTGACTTTGTAGACTGATTTTTACCTGAGTTTCTGTAACAGGGAACCCCTTTAGGTTGAATACAGCCTTTGCTGCTTGCCACTGCAATTCATTTTTTAAATGGACACGTTTCTTTCTCTTCCCCTCCCTGCTCCTCGCTAATCCCTCCCCTTCCCTAATCTCAGGGGGAACAGGATTACTTTTCTTCCCCATCCTAGGCAGAGTTATCTGTCCCTGAGCACACACCACCATAGGTACAAAGTAATCCAGACTTTGGGGATGGCGCCAGAAGATCTCAGTAAGGACTATCTCCCAGATTAACAGGTGAATTTCAACTCCAGAAAGAGAACATGTGGAATGTAGCCTTTGGGTCACTTCTTTAAAAGCCCCCTGGTCCTGCTGATGGGCAGAATCTTAGCCTTTGGGACAGGAGTCTCCTATGTTTCTCCTTTGCTAGCAAATCAATAAACCTTTTGTTTTCCTTTTTCTTAGAATCACGTCCTTATTGTTGGATTGGCACTGGGGACAAGGGCTGAGCTTTCAGCAAGATTTCTAGTCTAGATTCTTCCATGTCACACACGCTATGGGTTATTTTTCCTAGGGAGTGCTCCTTTCCAATCTCAACCCCTAAAAAGTTCCTACAGGAGCATGGGGCTCTCAGCAGTGAGCACAAGTTGTTCATCCTCACGTCATGGATGGGACCACTGGTTCTTGAACCTGTGGGGAAATAAAATTTGGTCCAAGTTCCCCAGCCTGAAAGCGTGACGTCCTTGAAGTGACATTGCATGATTCCCACTATGCCTTCCACTTCTCCATAAGAATTTCTGTGACCTCAATTCTAATTTTTACAGTCTTCTGGTTTAGTGAGTCATTTACCTTAATGGTATTTTCAGTAGACTTTTCTGGATGTAAAGGCATAGATACAACTTTTTTCTATAAATGCACTCCTGTAGAGTATGATTTGAGTCTGAGTAGTGTGGACTGCAGGGACAGAGGGGTCTTACCTCTAGAATTGACCACAGCACTTTATAAGTGATGTAAGAGTGTAGGCCAGGCTCTCAAGATAAAAGGTTACTTTTTTTTTTTTTTTTTTTAAGCAGGGGTAGGTCCAGGGATTGAACTCAGGGAACTCAACCACTGAGCAACATCCCCAGCCCTATTTTGTATTTTAGAGACAGGGTCTCACTGGGTTAAATGGTGCCTTGCTGTGGCTGAGGCTGGCTTTGAACTCTCAATCCTCCTGCCTCAGCCTTCCAAGCTGTTGGGATTACAGATATGTACCACTGTGCTGGGCTAAAAAAGTTTACTTCAAAACACATTAAATCATTAAAGGGGATATCACATGTAAAGAAGAAGATATGGTTATTATCCTTCCAAATAGGTCAAAATTTGAACAAATTCTCTCTAATTAATGCATTTATGAGTTCCTTGTGTTAACTTGCTTTTTACTTTAAGCCATAAAAATTTTGTGAATAACAATGACCAGGTGTGGTAGGGTAAATGCAGAACTGATACATGAAGGGGATCTTCCCCCTAAACCCTTCCCTCTCCATTATTTTCAAACATCTAATCCTTTTCTTTTCATTAGCCACATTAAACTTGGCCAGGAGGTGAGCTGCTATCCCTCAGGGTACTAAAAACATATTCAAAGGGCATTTCCAATGGGATTGGGTAAAATTTCATTGCCTCACAAACGATGACCTTCACAAGCCCCGAAGTCCTATTATACAGTTCAACAGTACAGTTTATTGTTACCTAGGCCTAATTTTAATTTTATGACACTGTTGAAACTTGTTTTTTGCAGAGCTTCCAGAAACAATATTCTGACAAAACTGTAAAGTTAACAGTGATATTTTTTAAGATAAAAAAGACAGTTGGCTCTTTGCTAAGCCCTGAGCAGTCGCCCCTACATGCTCACCTCCGGGCTTAGTGAGCTGGCTTCTGCTCACTAAGACAATCCTCCCCAGACATCAGATGTTTGGAAGCTGTCACTCCTTCTAATCTGACAAGTGGCCTCCACGTGGGAAGACAAGCAGATATGGGTGGATGAGAAGAGGAGAGAGGTCAGTGAGAAGAACTCAGCTTGGGCACTCTCAGTGAATTCGGCCACCCCTGGGCATTGGTTAGACTTACTGAAATGCCCCTAAATGCCTGCCATGCTGTCCCCGTCTGTCTGGCCATTTCCCCGTGGCTGTTAGAAGGGGGCGTTCAGACTTCCTTCTGCACGTGCAGGGACTGTTTATTCTGTTGGAGGACAGACCCTCCCACACTGGTTCCACAGGCAACCAGAACTCAATCACGCGTGCTCGCCTTCACGTCTAGTCAGATGCTGACGTTCTCTGACCCGGCTTGCTCCTGGGAGAGGGGCAGGAGGCGGTGAGTGGAGCCAGTGTGCTCCTGCAGCTAAGGGCACCAGCAGGCTCTCCTTCCTGTTCCCACCTGCCCCCAGGGGCTCAGCAGGTGCCTCAGCCCCGCTGCCACACTCCTCCCATGTCCACAGGTGGGAGATGGACTCCAGCCACACCACAGGAGGGACCCTGTTCTCCTCAATGGGTCCACTTCCCTCCTCCTGTAACTGCTGCCCTGCGCCTGTCTGGATCACTGGCACTTGGTCCCCCCTATGAGAAAGCCAGCCGTCTCTACAGTGGTGCTGTCCCCGTTCCCCAAACCAGGAGGTCTCAGGGGACAGAGAGCTCTGGGCCACACACAGGTCAGGACAGATTCCCCCCCACCCCATGCATTCACTCCTCACTGTCAGGCCAAACCCCTTTAATCTCCCCAGAGACTCACAGACCTGGCATGGAGAAGTCTCCTTCCAAGAGCATGGCTGGGTGGCTGCATCCCACCAGGGTTCCGAGCCCCAGGACATAGAGGGTGGTGGGCGACCATCAGCTTTGTGCTCTCCCTGGCTCTTTCCTGCTAGCATTACACAACCTTCCCCACACCTCGCCAGGACTTCTCAGGTAGGTCAAAAAACCACTGAAACCAGCCAAGTCATCTGTTTATCTTAGCCACAGCTGGCCTCTGCTCCCACTGGACCTGACCAGAGGTTCCAGTCCGATGCTTAGGCTCTGTGCTGCCCTTCATCACCCTCCCCTGATGACCCAGCCACACCAGGCACTCCTGACCCAGAGGCCCTCAGAGGCTCCCGATCCACACAGTGACTCTTGTTCTGAGTCCAAGGTCACGTCAGGTCTGACCAGGGCAGGTTGGGCTTGGTGCCTCTTCCACTTTCTGCATTGGAGGGAGCATAGGGGCTTCTGTGTGGAAATGGCCACACTGAACACAGATAAAACCTGAGTTTTCTCTCACGGCCTTTTTCTGGAACATACTCTGCCTCAGAACCAGGTCTTACAGCACAGTTCAAGAGATGATAAATCAGAGAACCAGAAGAAATGCAAATTAGATCATCTCAAAAATATTGTCTCCATCACACTTTTCCCTTTCAAGGGAATCAGTGAGGCCCATTCTAGGTGGTGGAGGGTTTCATTCATCTCCTCACCGACCCCCCACAACCTGGCCTCATCTCACAGCCCCTGGGCATCTGCCTGAGGCCCTGCTGCTGGACAGCCCAGTTTGGGCGGCCACAGCTCTGTGGCCCTGAAGCTGGTACAGTTCCTGGTCACCAAGGGGGGGCCTGGGCTGGCTCTGGCCTGGTGCAACGAGCTCTCCCAGGCTTCATCTTGGTTGGCTGCAAACTCCTGGACTTCTGAGTTTTGGTTGGTGGCTTTCTCTTTTGGACTAAATCACAATAGATAAAAATACGCGTTTACATTTGTTTTTGTTTTCAAAAAAAAATTTCTTTTCGTATTATTCTCAAAAACAAGAATTTGGCACTTAAGTGGCAGTACAGGACACTTAAGTCTCACTAAAGGTGAATGACACATGCACCCTCCATTCCAGGTGACCTCACTCTCCACACATCACCTCCAAGCTACAATAAAACACTCTGGGCAGTCACTTTCTGAATTCTGGTGTATTTTACAAACTTTGCCAATTCTTACATCTGCAATCCTTTTGGAAAACATGAAGTGAAATATCCCACTCAAAATCAAATGGACAAAAGACTGTGCTGTGCGTAGGACAGGTTTTCCTTGTGGGGTGCCCCCTGCTCTTGAGCAGAAACAACTGTAACTGAGGTGGGGAACCCTGAAAGCTGCCTGCCTTTTAAAACTTTTTCTTCATAAAGAGCAGAGAGACCAACTGTCTTCCCCTGGTTTCTGATGCTCTAACAGAATCCCACAGACATGGTGGTTTATGAACAATCGAAGTCTATTTGGCCCACAGACTGGAGGCTGGGAAGTCCAAGGTGGAGATCCCGGCATCTGGTAAGATCACAGTGCTGGTCACACGTGGCAGAGAGCCAAGTGAGCACATGGAAAACAGAGGGGCTGAATCCATAACAAACCTACTGTCACCACCAACCTGCTCCTGCCACAGTGGACCAGCCCTTCAAGAGGGTGGCGCCCGCATTCCGGAATCAGCTCTGAAAGGGTCCACCTCTTAATTACTGTTACAATGTCAATTAAATGCCAACACAGGCTTTGTAGGGAACGATCAAATTGTGGCTTTAAAATAACTAGCTACCTTGACTACTGATGACAGAACCACTATCTTGTTCATGTTTCTCAAACAAATTAAAGTATTTCACAGTCCTTGTTTAACTGGTACATACGAAGAGTAGCCGACAGCATCACCTAGGCTACAGGACGGCTTTCTTCCCAGAGCCAGGGTTCCACTGCATTTGAAGGAGCCCTTCCATGTCCACAGGAGGATGGGAGGAAGCTTTGCTCTGACGGGTTGGTTACTCCAGGGTGCACAGAACAGAGCAGGTGAGAATCTCCACACACCTTCCCAGTGGCACCTCTGGATAAGCACAACGTACTGTGTTTTGTTGAACTCCCAAACAACCCCAAAACACACTTCTGACCAACCCACCTCGCAACTTCCCTGTTATGGTTCATCTGTTTTGACCTTCACTTAGGAGCACATTTCCCTTATTCAAACACTGTGAGATTAAAAGTAAAAATTGTAATTCATTTCTCCCCCTTGTTTTTTTTTTGGGGGGGGGGATAGTAGAGGATAGGAAAGGCAGCAGAATACAACAGACACTGGTATGGCAATATGTAAATCAGTGGATGTGTAACCGATGTGATTCTGCAATCTGTATACGGGGTAAAAATGGGAGTTCATAACCCACTTGAATCAAAGTGTGAAACATGATATGTCAAGAACTATGTAATGTTTTGAACAACCAACAATAAAAATTAAAAAAAATAAAAATAAAAATAAAAGTAAAAAAAATGTAAAAGAAAGATAAGGCTCAACATGCGAGTGGCCACAAGAGATGTTGAATAAAAATGCTACTTCTTCAAATACTGCTTAATTATTCTCTGAGTTGCATCAAGAGCAATCATGGCACTGACCTATATTTGTTGAGCATTTCCTGCATAACCAGCATTTTCCTATGAGCCTTGCATGTATTAGTTCAATTAATCACCAAAATAAACTTGCACTATGGATGCTCCTATTATCCTCCCTGAGGTCGAAAGCTGGTGGACCACCCCAAGGCCACCCAGGCAGAGGGGCAGAGGCACTGCCAGAAGCCAGACCAACTCCCGAGACTATGCCTCTGCTCTGCATCAGTGCTTCCAGGCCCTTTGAAAGGACCACATCTACAGCTGCCCAAACAACCCTCACTGACTTCCCATCTTCCAGCAGGAGCCTCCCACAGAGGGAGAACCAGGAGTTCCACACCCCATAGCATCAGGCCCTCCCTTGCACAAGCTCATGAGTTCTCCAGGATGTGAGCAGGCAACTGCAAGTGCAGGTCAGAAGGCTTTCCCTTCCCCTCCAGCTCTGTCTCAGATCCTCTTGCACTAGTGAGGTTGGAGTGGCTGTGGGCATTTCAGGAGGGTCAGAGAAGAAGCTTAGGTAGATGAGTGCATGATGAGGTTTGGGGTCACCTCCACATAGGGCTAAGTCACTGTGGGCCTTCTTGCAGGAATGTGAGTACTTGCCCTCTGCTGAGGCCAGTCATGGGCTGGCTTGAAGATGCAGGATCAGAGAAGCTGTCCTGTAGCATGCAGCACCTGAAGGGTGTGAGGGAGTCAGCTGGGCCATGATTTTCCTAGTCTCTTAGCTCATACTTGATGAATACTGATAGAATTTTCCCAAAATTTGGCCAAAATACTGAAAATTGATGTGAGATTACACATTGATGTTATTGGTAAATCATAACAACCTTGATTAACAAGTATTTTCTATTCTCACAATAGGAAAGTATAAAATGTGATATAAGATAAAGAAAATACAAACAAGAAATATGGGGAAGAAATGTAGCAGATGTGTGTCTGGCAGTGAATGAATTGAAATGTTCTATTATTTATCTTTAATACATTAAAATGTGGTCTCTATCATTTTAAAAAAAATTTTGAAGTTTGTAGTGAATCTTTCCTAAAACTAAATAAATACTTACATTCACACTTGGCATTTAGTGTTAATTTTATATTCCCACTTTTTCCAGATGACCCTGTGAATTATATAAGCTTAAGGCCCTCCAAAGATGAGTGATGTCCCTGCGTATGGGCTAAAAAGGTGTATGTCATCATGATTTAAATTAAAATTGTCTAGAAGCACATGAAAAATGTTCCTCCCAATCCAGAAAGGGCCTGTGTTCATTCAGGGGCTGTAACTAGACACTACTGACTCAGATAAAAGCCATGATGGCTCAAACAACCCTGATTTCTCACTGCTCTGGAGACTGAGGAGTCCAAGGCCTGAGCTCTGGCAGATCTGGTATCCTGGCCCCTAGAGGGTCATGTTCCCAGCATCCTCACCTGTTGGAGAGAGCTCTCTAGGACTAGTTACCTCCCAGAGGCCTCATCTCCCAAGACCATCACCTAGGGGAGGAAGGACTTCAACATGTGAATTTGAGCTTCAGTCCAAAACAGACTCCTCCTGTCACACTCACTTGTGAGTTCCTATTCCCATGGTCCACTGAGAAAACGTGAGCCCTTCTACACTCAGAATGGAGCGCACAGCTGTCACACTGCCTTTGCAAGCGTATGTACCTGTGCAAGCTTCTCTACTTCCCTCGCCCACTCAGAAAGCATCTCCTGAGCACCTTCTAGGTGCTGGGTGCTCAGTGGACACAGGTATGTTGAAGATCCTCCTAGGGCTCATGGCAAGGGCAGGAACATGGATCATAGGAACAAAGAAGTGTCATGACACAGAGAGGGGCCCAGGGCCCTTCGGGGGAGCGCCCCTTCCTTCATGCTGCACCTCTACTGCGTCCTTTCTCTCTGGCTCCTGGGGAAGTTCCTGAGCTGCTGGAGCAGACTGGCTGCTTCTCCATCTGTCTGTCCGTCTGTCTTTCAGGCTCTCTCTTTCCCTGTCTCTCTGCATTTGCCTCCCCGTTCCCCTCCTCCTCTTCCCCTCTCTCCTTCAGAGTTAGCAAGACAATTCTGACATAGCTGCTGGTTCCTTGACTTTTCTGGTGAGACTTCAGGGACGTCACTGAACACTCTTCAGTCATCAAGGGGACAACCCCACCCTACTGCCTGCCCCACCAGGCTGCCATGAGTGTTGCTGCCTTTGAAAGATTTGAAATACATATACTCAGTGCTATGAAGAGCATGTGCATGGTTTTTCAGTTTTTTTCTTCTCAAATAACTTAAACAGAATGATAGGCTAGGTACTTGGGGAAAAGAAATATGCATCACAAAAATTTGGGGAAAATGTTTCAGAGCAGGTGAATTAATTATCGTACCATATTACAGTGGGAAATATTTCCCTGCCTAGTGGCACTTCAAGGGGGCAATGTGCAGTTCCCATCAGGCACCCAGGGCACCCCCTCCTGCCCCGGCCTCCTGGGGTGGTCGGACTCAGTCCGTACTGTGTTACCTTTAGTTGACTGGATGTCTCTCTTTTCCAACCACGCTGTGAGCCTCTGCAGTGCTGGGTGCTGAGTGCTGAGTGTTTTTCCTCTTCTTATCCTGACTTCAGCTCCTGAGTTAAGAAAAGCTGTGGCTTCGAGTTGACTGTTTGCAGAGGAGTGGTAGTCAGTAGCTTGACCCCATCTGGTGATAATCAAGCTGCCAGCAAGGTCATTTTCTAGTGATGTCACTCATCGTGGCTTGTAGGACAGCACCTACCCTTGGTGACCCACATGATCTTTTCTCAGCATGGAGAGAGGAGCAGCAAGCCTCTGCTTCCAAGCACAGCAATCCTACTGGCTCAGGAAACAGCCCTTATGATCTCATTTAACCCTGGGGACTTCCTTACAGGCCCCGTTTCCCAAAGCAGCCACCTTGGGCATTTGGGTTGCCAAGTGTGAATTTGGGGAGAGGGGACCTGATCTTTCTGTCCATAACTGCTGTCTCAGCCAATTCAGACACAACATCAGAGCTGTCCTGCAAGTTGAGATGGAGCTTCCCTTTCTACAGCTCCAGGCACTTTGCTCCCATTAGTTAGTTTTCAATTTCTTTAGATTTATTTGGGTCAACAAACATTCAGGAGCAGAGGCAGATGTGGGCTTCATAATTGACAGGGCGGGTCTGTCTTCAAGTTTTTGCCCGTTTTCTGTATTTCTATTTTCTTAAAACAGCCTCCGTTCTTCTTTCTATCTCTAGTGACAAGCACACATTTGCCAAGTACTGCCCTGTGATCTTTCCAGTGGGGCCTGGTGCTTGCTGGGAGGCTGCACTGATGGAGAATAGCCAGCTGGGGACATAGCTTAGACGATGGCTTCTCAGGTTCATCAAGTGTCTGTGATTATTTTGCAATCACCTGACAGTTCCCTGGATTGTGACCTATTGGGGTTCAGGGAAATTTTCTATTCTTTCCTTTCATCCCCTCTTTCTTGGCCACACCGAAACCTGTCCCCTCTTCCAGGTTCTTAGAGAAAACGCTGACCCCACCAAGCCTGCTGTTGTGGTTTGGATATGAGATATTGCCAATGTCAGAGTGGCAGAGGTGACATGATTAGATTATAAGAGCTTTTAATCCATTGATAGATTAATAATTTGAAGACTGGCAGCGGGTTGTGGCTGGAGGAAAGAGGTCATTCAGGATGGTGACTTTGGGATGAATATTTTGTCTCTAGCTCCTTACATTTGCTCTCTCCCTTCACCCCCTCTCTCTGTGTGTGTCCTTCCTGGCTACCATGAGCTGAGAAGGTTTTCTCCACCACACCTTTATGCCATGATATTCTGCCTCACCTCTGCCCAGAGCAATGGAGTTGGCAGACTTTGGGTAAGAAACTCTGAAACTATGAGCCCAAAATAAACTTTTCCTCCTCTAAATTGTTCTTGTCAAGTCTGTTGGTCACAGTGCTAAAGCTAACAAACCTGTGACCTCCAGTAGATCTGTCAAGCTCTATGCAACAGAACTGGCCAATCAATCAGATGCTGCTTCCCTCCACAGACCTTTTTAAAAGAAATTGTTGTTGTTGGCAATCTCTGTATGGATTGCACCTTCAGTCTCCATGAGAGTGTTCACAAAAGACTTTCAATCTATAAAGTGCTGCATTGTCTAAAGTATATCTTCCTTTATCCACAACTATGTCAATTTTAAAAGTTCAGTGTTTACTTATTTTATAAAAAGCACCACTCACATTTTTTTGGTTTGAATTAAATCTCTGCTGACTAAGGGCTTAATTGGTTTTCTTTCTCTCTTAGTTTTCTCTTGTCCTGACTTTAGAGGTCAAGACTAAGTATGTCCACCTGAATCAGACCCTTGGGATTGACTTTTATTTTCAAGCATTCCCTTCCCCACTGGACTTGTTCTCACACAAATCCAGTCAATGATATCTCTGGATGCCCTTCACCAGGGTCGAGAGCAATTGCATAATGTCTGTGCTGGTCTGTAGGGATTATTCATGAAGACCATCTGTACTCTCCATGGACATCTGGTCACACCAGCACACAGATCTGGGTGTCTCACAACTCTGTTGTTAAGATTGATCAACGATGAAGACCTGTCCTGGGGTATAATTGAAGAGGTTCCATTGAATTTCTTACCCAAAGACATGGAGTTCATGCTTCAGTAAAGAAACCTGGGTACTGTTACCTGTTACATGTGTCACTGTAGACATGCCCAGCCGGCAGTAAGTCCCGTATGGAGCTGCTCTTAAGACAGGCAGGGGATGACAATCATGGAATGCCATTGCACACTTGGAGTCTGTCTCCAGAGAATTGGTGTGGCTAATTCAACACTGTGCTATCACAGCTCATCCATCCTAGGCCTGGACACACACAGTCTAAATGGGTCTAGAAAGTTCTGTCCATGACTGAAGTCTCAAGGAGAGGAAGCTCACTCCTGTGTGCTAATCAGAATAGAACGTGACTGTCCCATGGCTGCTTAGACCTCCTGAATAGGCAGAACTTGGTCACAGGTGTCACAAATCCTTAATGGCACAAGTGACTCCTTTTCAAAGAAGAGTCAATGCTATTACTTTCAAAGCTGATTTTCAAATTCAGTGCAATTCCTGCCAAAATCTAAGCTGTATTTTCCCAGAATGTGGGAAGCTATTCAAAAATCATTTGGAAATGCAAGAAGCCAGAATAGCCAAAGCAATTTTTAAAATTAAGAATGAAGTTGGAGGACTCACTTTCTTATTTCAAATCTGCCTACAAAGCAATAGTAATTAAGGCAGTGTCATACTGACATAAAGGTAAACATTGATCAATAGAATAGAATTAAGGGTCCAGATATTCTTTCATCCATACATTCAGTCAATTGATTTTTGACAAACGTATCAAGACAATTCAATGGAGAAAGGTCAGTCTTTTAAAAATAATCCTCAGAAAACCACATATTTATATGCAAAAGAACTAAGCTAGACTCTTATCCCATGCCATATATAAAAACTCACTCACATACTATAAACTCACATCTCAACTATAAAATCTAAATCTATTAAGCTCCTGGAAGGAAATAGGTACAAATTTTCATGATTCTAGATTGGACAATGGTTGCTTTGATATGACACTTAAAGAACAGCATTTAAAGAGAAAAAGGTAGATTAAATAGACTTCATCAAAGTATAAAACTTTAGTGTTTCAAAGGAAATTTTCACTGAAATGGAGAAAACAACATCCCCCAAATAAATGAATTATTTGCAAATTATGGCAATGGTTTGCTAATCAGAATATAGAGAGAGGTCTTACTGTCCAACAATAAAGGTAAATGATACAATTTAGAAATAGATAAATGATCTGGATAGATATTTCTCCAAGTATCAAAAAGAAATGGCAAATAATGATAAACATCACAGGTCATTAATGAAATGTCAGTCAAACCCAAATAGACACATTTTACACCCCTAGGTTGAAAATAATCAATCGAAATCTAATTTTGGTAAAAACACAGAGAAACTGAAATGCCCTAGATTGCTAGTAGCAATTCAGAACAGTGCAATCACTTTGGAAAACAGTCTGGTGGTTCTTTAAACTGTTAAGCATAGAGATCCCATGTGGCTCAGCAACTGTACTCCAGATTCATTCCAAAAATAATTCAAAATATATCTCCACAGTGAATTTTTTACACAGATATTCATAGTACCATTAATCATGGTAATTAAAGGTGGGACAATCTAATACCTATCAGTTGATGAATAGGTCAGAAAATGTGGTATATCCACACAGTGGAATATTATTAGGTCATTAACAAATAATAATTCAAACAGCATGAATAAACCTTAAAACAAACCAAATGAAAGACTAATGCTACAAAAGGCCATATATGGTATGCTTCTGTTTATATGAAATGTCCAGAATAGGCAAATACATAGATTTCAATAGTTAATTTGTTGTAGCCAGAGGTTGCAGAAAGGGGAAAGGAGGGTGCATACGGGTATGACCTTTCTTTTTGCTTTGGAGAAAATGTTATGGAATTATAAACTGGTGCTGGTTATACAGCTTCATGAATATACTGAGAGTAATTGAACTTTACACTAGAAATGATGAAGTTTAAAAAATTAAGTTAAAGATGAAGATGTTCTGGCTGGGACTGGGATGTATCAGGATTCTCAAGGACAGTAGAGAGCCACACACCACTTTGTGTTGGTGGTATGTAGAGAGGCCAGGTTTCATGGAGGTGACCCATTGTGCCTCTTGGAATGATAGACATCTCAGAAGGTCCCAGGCTCATCAAATCCACCCTGTTTTCTAGGCTGATCTGCTGATGATGAACGGAGCATGCAGTCTTGGCCTGGAGTATCTTTACGAGAATCTGCATTATGCAATGGGAAATGCTAACAATGTCCCCACTTCCAATGGCTTTGTCTTCTTCTTACCACAAAAACTTTGTATCCACATGGGGATAGGGACAATGTGTAAAAACCCCTCATGAATAACAGGGTCAATTTTCCTTCATGTAGGGCATAATTGTAGCTAACTGAAATAAATTAGAAATGGATCATTTATGTTTATCTGAGTTTGTAAAGTCATAACTTGCACTTTTAAAATTGATTGTTTTTAGTTATACATAACACTAGGATACATTTGGACATAATCACAAATACAGGGAACACACTTGCTCTAATTCAGTGCCCAGCACTTTCTTCTCTCTTCTTTCTCCCCTCCATCTATTGTACTGTTTTTCTTGTACTTTTTATTGGACATTTGTTTAGTTTCCTTAGAATATTCCTAAAATGCATATTTGTTTAAAATGATGTTCCCTTGCACTTATAATTTTTAGTACTAGGAAAAACAAAAACCAATAACCTTTTTGTGTTTTGGACTTTGTCATTGCTTTGTCCAATTTCCAGTTCCATCCACTGGTGGTCAAGAAATTAACATTAAGTTGTGCGTGATGAGTTGAGTTCCATCTGTATTTTTCATGTGTGTACACTTTCCCCAAGTGCTCATTAGCCACCTTGGTCTCTCTTCCTCTCTTGACATGTTACTCCCAGTTCACCTCTGTGTGACATCTCAGCTAGGACTGCCACACCAGGCCTGAATCCCCAGTGCTTCCCTGGCCTTGGTGGCTTCATTATGAGAACTACAGGGAAAGCACTCATATTTTAAAAGATTTTTTTTTAAATAATCATAATTATGTGGCTGAATGCTTATCTTTTGGGGTGTCCAGTTTTCAGGTCTCGGTCACCCTGTACCACATGGAGATTACTGTCATTATCAGAGACTGATAATTAGTTTCTTCATTTTTGCCCTTTCCCAGATGACATTCAACCTGCCATACAAAGCCAATTCCATGATCAGGTCATCGATGAAAGCTCACATTTCAAAATTATTAGGTGTTTGAAAGGATGCACTTAATTAGGAAATATTTGCTACCATTAGACTCTGCACTTCTGATATTTTGCCACATTTTTTCCATCTTATCAATAATCATTATGAATGATAATATAGTCTTATCTCAAGAGTATATGACAGAAAAAGCTCAACATTCAGAAAGACTCCTCACTAAGAAACAAATTAGCTTTGATATAAAACAATGAAGCCCTAGAGTTTGACAGGTCGCTGGATTCTATTTCCCCAGAGAAGACAGAAAGAATTCTGTAAAGATGCTTGGATTTCCTTCACCAGATCAGATTGCTTTTGAAACAAAGGAAAATGAAAGCTATGTAGGCAAGAATGAAGAGAAGTCTAATCCCCCTTTCCATATAGGAATGATGAGGCATGTTTCACACACCTGTGACTAAGGTTAATTTCCTTAGTCACAGATATGGGTCAGATTAAATTATATAGTGTTGAAAGTCCCAGTCTTGGTTTGTGATAGCTGTTTCCAGAGAATGTCACTGGCCTCCATAGCTGATAACCACAGGCTTGAATTCTTAGGCCTCCTACCAATCTTATCCTCATTTGTGTGGAGTACATATTCCATTCAGGTCTCCAGTGCCTCCGCAGCCAACTCCTAATAATTTGCAAATTGGTTCACTTGCTTCTTCATAGGCCAAAATAGAGAAATTGGCCTGTACTCATGTAAAGAGATGATGAATATTGATGGAGAGAGTCCTTGCTTGATAATAATGACAATCAACACCATCATTTGCTGCAAACCTACCATACATTAAGCATCAAAGGTACACATTTCAATTTTATTTTCATATACACATTTCCTAGTTGATACTGCCATATGTAAATAATGGTTCTAGAGTAGAATGGAAAGACCTCCTAAATGCAGAATCAGGACATGTCTTAGAGCAAGGGAAGTTGGATAAGTTCATTATCATGAAACCCTTTCAGAAGAGCCCATGGAGATTAAAGAAGCCACAGACAGTCTCAGGCAGGAGTCTGAAGTTCACTTTGTTCTTTCTGGGTGAAGGGAAATCTGCAGAGAGGGAGGTTATACAAGGAAGCACTCTTGGTGGGGAGTCGCCAGGCCTGATTGGAGCCCAGATGGCACCTGCTTATAGTCCTCAAGGCATCCACTCACTCTATGTAAAATGATCAGATTCAGCCACTATCTCCGCATCCTAAGATAACTTCATGTTCCAAGTCTACTGCATTATTTCCCAAAATCCAGTTTTTTGGAGACTTTCAGCTAGAAAAAAGGGCCAATATTTTGGGGTGGACAAAAGGCAGAACAGTGTGTTTTGTGACACTGGGTGAAGCGGGCCCTCTGAGCTGCAGGGTTGCATCAAATCCAGTCTGAGAATGGCTGTCCCACCATGGCAGCCCATTAGTATTCCTCACATGGATGACCACCATGCTCCATTTTGCCATCGCCACTACCTTTCTCTCAGGGAAGAGTGAGGCTTGGCCACCAGAGCAGGCAGGGCCTCGAAGAGACACAAAGAGAGCCTGTGCCATGTGCCATGTATGTACTAGCAGGAAACAGGAAGTGACTCTGAGGAAACAGGAAGCGACTCTGAGGTGGACGAGAGGGGGGACAGTGAATAGGAAGGAAGCCAGCTTCTTCACGACAGAGACAGCCCCTGAAACCATGGCCTCAGAAAAGGCCCTCGCAGACACCTGACTGATGAAGTGCACCTGAAGTACTTGCAAAGAATTAAGAAGCCCTAACTCAGCCTTCTTTTCTGTGTTCTGTGATAAGACTCATTTTCAGACTCTTAATAGCATTTCTAAGAACTAGAGACAAACTTGCAGCTCCTGCTCATTGTACAGAAATAATTCAAAAAAGAATTACCTTAGACCTTCGTTTCCCTGGCTATGCATTCAGTACCTACAGTCTTAAGATCTGGGCAACTCCCAGAACCCTGTTACCCATGTGATCTCCTTCCTCTCAGTCCTGGTCCCCCCCCCCCGTGATTACAGGGAGGTGAGAACCCTAGGAGCTTCCAAGGAAAACATGCACCACGCAGGTTAAGGAGAGAAGAACAATTATGAATATCACTTTGTTTGACTTTATAAACAAAGTCAGATCTACTTAAGGGAAACAAGAATAACTCCAGAAAAGAACACTGTTTCAGATATTATTTTAAGAAGGATTTCCTCTTACATCAAGTAGCTAGCTGCAGTTACACTAGTGGTACATTCAGTCATTTCTACTGTTCTTCACAAACTGGGCTTGAAGAGATACTTTCAATGCAAAATTACATTATATATTTCAAATAGCTCCAGGAAGATATTTCAAGTCATATTTCAACTCATAGGAGCAACTGGAGAAATTTCTAAAAGGAGCCCTTGGATACCCGAGTATTGTTGGAGACCATCTGAACACCAGGACATATATCATTAACATGATTAAAAATTTCGGAAACAAATTTTAAGAAAATTGTGATACAGCATGTATTCATTCTACTTGCTAAATTAACAGCCAGATACATTCTTCATTAAATGCTTTAAAATTTTAATATTTTGAGGATGAAATAGTTAATCTTTATAATATGCTTTATTAGTTTAAATTTATATAGCTAGTTTTACTTTATTATGTTAATTGGTAGCCTCTGCATTAAGTGAGCTTTTTTGGTTTCTGATCAATTGAAAAATGTGTATTTTTTTGTGTGTATAATTATACCCATGCATATTTAGGTATAAAAACATGTGTATGTATTAACTGTGTAAATACACACATGTATATATTTCTTTTCTTTTAAAATGATATCATGAATATTGAAATATGGCTGTCACTCAATAGTTGTTTTTTGACATCAAGCATAATCTAGCTGTGTTCAAACTGATGGATTGACACCAGTTCACTGGGAAGGACGGTAGAATGACACAGACATAATTACTGTATCTATATCTATCTATCTATCTATCTATCTATCTGTCTATCTATCTATCTATCTATATCTATCTATATAGCCAGAAGAATGAGAAATTATGCTCCATTTATGTACAATATGTTAAAATGCATTCTACTATCATGTATAACTAATTAGAATAAATAAAAACAAAAATTGAAAAAAATACCAAATTAAAACTTTAAAAGTCTATGTAAAATGAAAAACCAGTATAACAAATAATGTTTCAGGATAACCAAATAAAATACTTAAAAACTTACATATATAATATGTCTAAGTGAAAACATGAAAAATGAGTGAATAAACACATCTCTGGATTAAAAACGTCCTTGTTTTGTGCAAGGAAGAGTGGAAGACTGCACTGGATAAAAGGTGGTTGGTACAACCCAATCCTTCCATCATCACCAGGACCCAACACCCACTCCTTATGAACAGGAAGTCTGATTGTTTTTTCTGGTCACGAAGTACCTGTTGCCCATGGCAATATTTCCAAGTGTTCTCTACTGCGTCATCAAGTACATACAGTACTGTCCTGGCCACCAGTCAAGAGCCTAAGCATCTGAAGGGACAACAAGAGTGTGTTATTGGTTTCCCCAGGAGGCTGTCCACTGCACTCTGATAAGACTCTCTCGTTTAAGTGGCACATCTTGGGAGACATGTACTTGGAAGATATAAGAAGAAAAATGATACTCATGTTTTTCCTAAATGGTGGGGTTTATTTCATTGCTCACATACAATTGAATGAGACAAACTATTTACATAAAACCTACGTACAAAAAATATAATACAATTTATGCTGTACATCATCAAGATTCTCTTATTTTGTTCCCCCAAATTGTAGGCAGACAGAGATGATAGGAGTGAGGAGGGAGTGGCCATGAGAGGAAGAGGGCTGCACTCCTGGGAGTAGTCAGAATCATGCTTCATGAATTTGTTGTTCATAAAAGGATGGGTGGGGTTGAGCTCTAGAAGTTGGCAATGCACCAGCAGGAATGTGAGTGAACACAACATTTTCACTGCTAGAAGAGCTCATTTCATCTCATGTGTGTCCATTTTCCCTGGAGAAAAAGGAGCTTGGAGCAAGTGTGAATTGTTTTTTGCTGATTGGCTGGGTAATACCCCATCCAGATCCTTTCTTAACTTCCATAATTGATCCAATGCAAGACAGACAGAGCTCCCTGCCCAGTTTGCCACAATTAGTGTCTTAAACTAATTCTGAAAACCGTGTTATCTGTCAAGTGTCATTAAGCAACAATGTGAGGCATAGTCCTGGACAGCTCTCAGGCAGAATCTAAGACCAGCGTATTGATGGACAGAAAACAGACAAAAAGTGATGCTCACTGGAAATTGCTGTTGCATATGTCTACCAAGAAGTGTTCAAAGGAAACCTTGAGGACCAAATATAAGCGTCGAGAAAAAGTGCAGTGTGCCCAGTGACCCCACAAAAAATCCAGGCATCCCCGAGCACTCCAACACAATTACCAATATCCTATTTCCTCAAAGAAAGGGGGAATATAAAACTATTTCATTCTTGAAAAAAATCCCTGCAATGTTTAGAACAAATTGCATATTAATAATTAATTTTATATCAGTAATCTCTGCAAGCTTACCAAGAGCTGAGTAGGTTTTGGAGAAATTTCAATGAAAAAAAAAAAATGAAACAATCCCAAATAAGTTTATTTTGTATCACAAAACAGGCAACAGCAGGTGAACACAAAATGAGGCGTAACATGTTTAAATGCGAATCAGTGGCAGAACACACAGGTTTTGCTACACACTTTTGAAGAACCCTGTGAAGGACCAAGCTTGTGCATTTTCCTAGCAGCTGTGCGGAGCTGCTGTGGTGTCTCCAGGTGCTGGGGCTGAGGCGCCTGTGCTGCTTTCCATCCACGTGCAGAAGTTCAAGCTTGATTTTTGACCATGGTTATGGTATAAAGCAAAAGCAGTCCACTTTAGCAGAGAAAACATTGTTAAATTAAAAAAAAACACACAAATTAACAACTTTTGCAAATATGTGAAGCAGTGTTGACGTTGAATCTACAAAAATAATCAATTAGACAATGTTCTAGGTGGTCCTCTTTCCACACCCAACTCTGTACCAATTGTTAACAGCATGTGTCTGGTTTCTCTCTTCCTGTGCACTTGCCTGGAGGGGGACAGAAACAAAGGCCTCTAACTTGAACAGGCATCATACTGACCTTCCTGTTAAGGACAGATGCTGCTGTGTGTTCTGGAAGATGTAGGAATTAGAGCCATGTCAGTTTCTGGGAGACTGAGGCGGGGTTTCCCACTTTTCTGAATACACCATTGCCCAGTGGGAGCAAATGCACACCTGGAGATGAAGTGTGTCTTGGTCATTTTCTATTCCTGAGTTCAGAGTGGTGTGTAAGGATGATTTTCTTTAAAACATATCCAATCAACTGTCTGCTTCTAACTGGAACCCACACTATTGAGTGTCACGGTACTCCATCATCTTCAACAAGGCACTAGCGACATTTTACGGGAAAGCACACTACCATTTCACACTCATTGTCCAAATAAGCAGGGTGCTCAGAATGGCTTCTAGTATCCAATAATAGATAATCATGGATGATAATAGGTAATCAAATATTGACAATGTCATGTCAGCATAAATCCCCATGAAGAGATGGAGGCTTTTGGAAGAATGGATGTGCTGGTCATGGCCAATTCCATCAGCAAACTCCAGCTTGGATCATTAAAAACAATGGCAGAAAGTTTGCATACGAGTTGATTTCACGTTACTAGTTTAATTTGATTATTTGAGCTGTGGGATTTAGACCTAGCTTGTCACTTGCGAAATGGCAATTTTAATGTTAATTTAGTTCACTTTATCAACCTATGTTACCTGCTGCCTCCAGAAGGTGCTCTAGAGCCATGTTCTGAGACAGAGACACTAAACTCACTGGAGTTATCCTCAAATGCCACTCAAATCAGGAAAGTCTCACTGAAGTATAAAGAACACTTCAAAGCTACAGAAAGTTGATGGCTCTAGGGCCATGCAGATGAGGGAAATGGCTTGACCAGTGCTCGGGGAACTAATTTGATTTATTACAAAAGCAAGACAAATAGAGTAAAGAAGTATAAGAATATTTGTAAATTCAAATGCTATCAAAGTTGTGTTTAGGCAAAATGAATAGCTGGATCCATCCCTGATGTATTATGTCTAGGAAAAAATTTCCTGTAACATCCCATTAAACTTTAATGTAACCTTTAGTGATATCTTGGGGACACGGAGTCTGCCTTGCTAAGACTTTGTCCACAATGTCAAAGGCAAGACCCATTAATTCTACCAAATATTCTGGTCAGAACATTCACTGGAATAGGCTTTGGCTCCCGTGATTTCCACCCTTTTGTGTAAGAATATAAACAAGGACACCTTTGCCAAGGACTGCTGCACTCTGGGCAGCTGATCCTGGAAGAGTCCATAGGTCATGCCCACAGGACTGTGCATGTGGACCGTGATCCCCCCCAGGGCCTGGCCTTAGCACTCACAGGGGAGTGACAAGACCTCATCTTTCCATGGCACCTACTTATTGTTCCCATGTTTGCTTCTTTTTTCTCTGGCATGGCCTATGGGCCAGTGGGGCCAGAAGCTGGTCCACTGAAGACCCTATCTAGGGACTCAGGTGACTCCTTGGTGAGGAGGCCTTCAGAGCATTCAGTGCTTCAAATTCCTCTTCAGTCCCTTTAGAGTCTCTGCCCACCACTATGCACACAGAAGCCCTCTTCCCTTTCCCTCATACTGAGGCTAAGTCCAGTCAGACTCTTAGACAGACATCTCTGCAGGAGGGTTCATGTAGACAGGAGGGGTCTGGAGCAGGGAATAGCAGTGCAGTGATGGGGGACTATTCTCCCACAGGTGGTTAAAAGACTCAAACTCCAGCTCAAATACAGCCAAACCAAACATGGTTCTGCCAAACAAGAGAGAGGGTGAGGTGGGGAGGCGATTTTCCTTTGAATACAGTGTCAGATAGCAGTGAGTGAGGGGCTTTTTTCACAGTAGTACTCTAGAGGGTTTCTACTGTCCACACCATGAGAGCTCTGGGGTGCAGAGGGTGTACCCTGCATTTACATACATGTAGTAGAGACCAGCTTAGATGCCACTGGAAGCATGTCCATTAAGCCCAATGACAAGTTCTTGAAATTTAGCATTCTCCCTCTTAGGGGAAGTAAAGTGACTTTGAAACTGAGAAAATATTCAAGAAGGGAAGATGTGTGTGTGTGTGTATGTATGTGTGTGTGTGTGTGTGTGTGAGAGAGAGAGAGAGAGAGAGAGTCAGTTCATTCTACAGAGTGAAAAAACTTTTTCTTAGCAGAAAGTAAAGAGTCCAAGCAGACAATGAAAACCCAACCAGCCATCTGTGCATTTTACCTGTTAGTGCGGATTTCAAGAACGTGTGTACAGCAGTGGACTCTTTTGCAGTGTGCCTAGAATGCATGAAATGCCACATGGAACCCTACTGGTGAGGTCCTGTACATCAACCATTTACAATCTAACATTCCAGATCCAACCTAGCACATCTCCTAGAGCCCACCTGCCATTTTTAAAATTTTAATACAGAACCATTTTTGCAAATTTGGGCATTTGGGAATCTTTTGAATTGTACAATATTCATTATTAATCATAGTTTTCCAACATTTTCTGAAATTGCTTCTTTAAATTGGATATAGTGAAAACGCATATGCTAATAAAGTTCTGTGTTCTTCGCTACCCGTACTATATATTTTCACAGATCTGAAGGTCCATTTATCAAGAAGAACAGATATAGCTATCTACTCAGGCCTTTATCACAATGCCCGGAGGATTCAGATGAACGTTTTCAATTTTGTTCTTTCAATAATTATTGAACCAGCTGCCACATGCTACATGTCAGTTGTGTAAAATTTTTATCTTTTCTTTTCCTTCTGGGGACTTCTAGCAATGGCTTTAAAACACTATGAATCGTTAATTAATGACCAACACTGAGACCATGGAGATCGTCCATCCTTACTTCCAAGTGCACCTGAACTGCCTTTGCCTCTCTGCAGGGAAGAGTGGGACTTGGTGGGACTGGGTGGATGGGAGGCAGACTGGGGTAAAGAGAAGGCACCGGAACAAAACTCTCCCTCCTCCCTTGGCCTAGGGCAGTGAGTGCAGCTTCTGCTGGGGGTCCCATCAGGTAGACTGAGGTGGGCTCTGGAGAGCCAGCTTTACACATCATTAATGCTCTAGTAGGGGCTGATTGCCATACATTAGTTACATCAGGGAGATGGAGAACAAAAAGATATTTCATTAAATGTCAGTTCTTTCAACGCTTGGCATAACGTGGAAAATAAAAAAAGGTTGTTTTCAATTATAGTTCAGTATTTTTAATACTTTCCTTAATCAGCATCATAAAAGTCCAGAATTGTTCTTTGCAGGGAGAAAGAAGGTATACAGTCTGTCCAAATGCTGAACCAGTAGTTCCTCTAGATGCCGGCTCTTCAGAATGTCACCGTGGCCAGGTGGGAGGCTCCAGGCCAACAGTGTGGCGAGGATCTCCCGGGAACACCATGCAGTCCAAGAGTCAGAAGAAGGTTGGTTCTGCAGCAAGCTGCAAGACACGGCCACACCTCCCTGTGTCTGAGCCTCTGCCCCCTTGCTCACCTGCACAGGGAGAACAGTCATACCCCAGGCCACAGCAGGATGTCTTGGTTGACCCTTACCTCTGCAGGTCCAGGTCAGGTGGAACCCCTGGGCTTCCCTGGGCAAGAATTATTTCAAGTCCAAACACAAGTTTGCTTCTGAGAATCCACAATATCACCCAGATCAGGACCTTGGGTGATCCAGGGTGAAAAACTGCCTGGCCACTTCATTTTTGTTGTTTTATCAAATACTATGGACCTTGTGGAGGGAGGCGGTCTCTGATACCCATTTCCTCAAATTAAAACATCAGGAAGATTTACACTTAAAAGCAAAAAGACATTTTTTTCTTTCTAAAGATTCCTTCCAATATGAGCGGCACACTGATAAAATAAAGCTCATGGAAACAATAGGTTTTTAGAAAAATGGACTGAACATAATTAAAAAACAAATGTCACACCATGGCTCATTCAACAATGATTAAGTGATTGTTATGGACCAGACTTTCACGATGCCACAGTTAGATTTTTGTTGCTTTTAAGGATGTGTATTTTTTTTTTCTCAGCAAGGGACACTATTGGCTTGAAATGCACTTGAAGTCTATCCACACTTTATCTCTGAAGCCTCAGAAACATGGGCAGTCATGGAGCACAGGCTTTGAGGGACTGAGGATTTACAAAAACCGAGGACTAAGCGCTACTAGTACTCATCGTAATTATTGAGATCTGTGAAGTAGGCGTTGGAGTAGGTCTTCCCCGTGAGGTGCGGGTTGAAGTACTTGTTTCTTTCCTCTAGGATCAAGTTGTTTTTGTTAAATGCCTGCAAAATACATTATAGAAAGATTTAAGAATACTCCACAAGTAGCACTTCAGAGGGAAATATAACTAGGAGACCGTTATGCTAACTTGAGTTCTCTCCTAGGCTTCCCCTATTCTTGACAGTTTTCCTCATTCACTGATTTTCCCAGATCCGTTGCCTCATGGAAGACTTGACTAGTAACTAGAATAAGGCTGGCTGCTTTGGGTATCTTCCACTCTACTTTTGAACTTTAGTTCGGAAGTTAGGAAGAGAAGTAGAGGGTCAGAAAACCTAAATCTAAACCCCTAGGAAACCATAACTTGAATAATTTCAAGTTAGCAGACACTTTGAAAGTCACCACATATGTCTAAGTATACATTTAAGTGGCTTCCCGATTTCCATGGATTGGTACACTCATCAGAGATCTCGACAGAACTTATTTAAGCAAATGTATCCAATTAAACTGCCTTGATTTCTTTTCTCTCTGCCCTCAGAAGGTGACTGATGCGGCCATCTCTGGACACAGATGGCTACCTCCTTAGTAGTCATTAAAGTCACCTGTAATTTCAAAGAGTACAACTATATCAAATAGAGAGTAAATATTAAGAGGACTAAAATAAAGATGTAGCAGAAGGGGCAGAGGCCAGTTGTGTAGGACCAGCCTGGACCAGGTGTCAGAATAAAGTTCTAGAAGGATTATTAAAGACCAGGCAGCAATCCACACCCTCCAGTTCCTCTGCTTTATGGCAGCAGCATTTCTGATCATCTTGAAAGTTACTGCATCTTAAGTGGGAACACAGACCAGCTAAATTCCCTTCTGCTTCCTGCATCAACAGGACCACAGGTAAGTGGATCTGCTGGACTCATGCAGAGGAGACCACTCGTGGGTTCTGGAAGCCTTGGGAAGGTTCTTGCTGATAAGAGTAGACATGTTCTTCCTCGCTCTCTAGGAGTTCATTTCTGAGAGGCTATGGGGATCTGTCATGAGTCCTGATGCCCCCTCCCTGGGCCTGTCACCTGGGGAAGTCAGTGCTAATGGATTCTGGACCCTGGTTTAAGCAGAGTCCATGGGTAAAGCCAACAGGCTGTGCCTCCAGGAGTGGAGGCCACACAGTAGGGAATGGACCAGGGAGGACAACACAGCTCCCGGGAAACAAGTTCTCCCCTCCACCCAAAGCTGTGAGAGCGAATATGTTCCTATTGTTGTGTAGAAAAGAAATCCAATTTCACAGAGAACCACTGGAACAGAGAGCGGACTGCAGATCTCCCTAAGAATGTGAAGGAAGTCCCCAACCTACAGGAATGTGGGAATTTAGTGAGATGCAGCTCAGGGTCTCACTAAACCCCCTTCCTCCATGTGGGTGGTAAGAAAGAGTAGGTGAGGTGAACAAGACCCTTGATGTCTCTCAGGTTACACCTGTGGCCTTCTGTGCAGATGCAAGAAGCCTCCTGTACATTAGGACACTGTCACAAGAACCGTGCAAGAGTGTGTGCCATCAGATAAAAGATGAAGACTACGATTTTAAAGATAAACATACTGAGGTGCAAAGAAGCTTGGGTCTGCTCCTGAAATGGGAGTGGGTGTCTGACTGCCCAGTGGTGCTCAGGGCCTCACCTGGGAGCACATCTCTGATGCCCAAGTTCAGGCCCCACAGCAAGGGTGGATCAGAGCTGAACCGGGGCCACAGACCTGGTATCTCCAGCAGTAGGTGTGCTGCTGCTTCATGTCCCTTTTTAAATTTATCCCCACATGAGATGCCATGTTTTTCCAGGCAAAACAAAGCTTAAAAGGTGGGTGATCACGAAGGTTCCCTTACACTCCACCAACCCAATCACCAGCGCCAACACCAAGGACCTTTGCAGACAGCCGGCACCGCCGATTCCTCACCTTGATGGCCTCCACGGAGTCGTACTTGTCCAGTTTGTTGATGTGGTTGGTGATGCTGGTGTTGAGGGGGGCGGGAGAGACGGGGTGGATGACGGTCGCGTCATGGGACTGCTGCTGGTAGCGCTGGCAGTAGGTGTAGATGAGCAGGGTGAGGAGGCAGCCGAGGATGGAGCTGCTGAGCCCCACGGCGATCATGTGGAACATGTTGAACTCTGAGGGCAGAATCACAGGCATGCTACGCTCAGAAAGAAGGCGCTACCCCAAGGCTCAAGTGCTTAGAAAAGAGCAAGATGAGAAGCCCACTCCAAAATTAGAGAAATCGTAATCATGCTCCTCTTTGAAATGCTATGGCCACCAGGAGACTTCTCCACAGTGAGCACAGCATATTTAAATTCAGGCTCTTGGGGATTATAATCAGTTTTTTCAAGTCACCTTAAACCTGAATAAGCTAGCAGAATATCTTTTTTTTTTCCCCTTTGAAGGTTTATACAGTACTCTTCTGTTCTAAGAGCAGTATAATCTCTGTTCTCTGGGGTTTCTACAGCACAGTTCATTCATGTCCCTTAACAGGTGGACCTCCCTGCATCCAGGACTGCCAGGTCCCAGGACAGCAGGAAAGGCACTGACAGCTTCCAATTTCTGCACATGGTCATGCCAGACTGCTTTCCTCACCCTCTTTTATTATTTCATCTTATTTAAAAATTGTTCCGTTTACATAGATCCTCATGTTTTCCGTTTCTTGCACAAACATGCAATTCATAATAATGACATTAGAAACTCCCAAAGTTCTGAAGGAAAAATGTCTCTTTGCTAAAGGCAGCCACTCTCCCAGGTCCTTCAGGAGGAATTCTGCACATACATGTGCTGCAGGTGTACAAATATTATCCTGTGGACCACTGTTTTTGCTTAGATTATATTTTGGTGATCTCATTAAGAAAATGGTTTACTCCAAAGAAAACAAGAATTCTAGTTAAAGGAATAAAATACAATCTCCTGGTGACCGTGACCTATTGTTTTTATATTTAATCAGCATCTCTTCTCTTTGAGCGACTTTCCTCCAGCAGACTTGGACCTAACCTCTGAAACAGAAGTGGCTTGAGTGACATCAGGGCAGCCTGCCAAGACCTACCTATGTGGGCCTGAGAAACAGTACAAAAGTCGGTCTCCCCACGTGCTGGGAGAACACCACTGTTACTTTCGCATCTTTCAGGGAACAAACACCAACACCCACCCGGGCAGCTCTCACATTGTCGAGCTCAGGGAGAGTCACAAGAAGCAGACCATGACGTGACTTCCTACACTGCAATGGCCCTGCGTGAGTAACCACCTGCAGGTTGCTGGCCTCCTGTCTCCACTGCTGAAAGCACATCCCGAGGATCCCCATTTCCCCCTAAGTATCCCCTCGTTGTGTCACCAGGGGGTGCAGTGTCACCTGACGCCCTCCTGTGATGGTCAACCCCAGATCCAAAGGCAGAATGGAGAAGTATGCTGGGCATCAGCCCAAGTCCAGAGGAGCCTGTCTGGCCACAGAGACTTCAGGGCTCTTGGGGCCAGAGGGCCTGGAGGTCTGTCCCCACAGCCAGGGCCTGGGTGTTTGCCCCTGAACTGCCCAGGCCTCCTCCCCTGAGGCCCACAGAGCAGCTCTCCTGTACCCTGTGTTCCTCATGCCCATTCCCAGTGCTCACTCCTCAGGGATCCTTCCCAACGGCACCAGCCCCCTTCTGGCACCTGGTGTCAAAGGTCACTAATTACTAGTCACCAAGGTCCTACTACATGCTGGGACCGCAAGGGTCCTTCCTGATCCCCACAGATCCCTGAGTGGCTGAGAGGTTCCCTGGGAAGCCAAGCCCCAGGGGACAGGAGACCCATCAGGGCCTCACCCATGCTAGATGGTAGAGGCTGAATATCCCCATCTTCCCCTGAACCCTGAGCTTTCTCCTGTACACCATGCTCCTTTCTGCTCGTGGGCACTGTGTTGCAGGAGCCCAGGGCCCCGAGAGATAGACTAGAAGCTGGAAGGGAGACCAGTTGGTCCCATTGGATGATTTTTTTGTGCAAACTTTGATTTTTCAACAAACTGAGAAAACATGTCTGTGTTGCCCCCCAAGGTAGAGGTAGATGGACATGGTGAACCCAGCCTGCCCTCTGTGGGGTTCATGGTCAGCCAGGCCCAACACTCTCCTAAACATACTGGAATTCCAAATACATAGGCAATTCCTTACACAGGGGTCCAGATACACAGCATTGAGAGCTGGACAATCCAGGTGGATATTACTAGAATATTCTATAGGTATTCCCCACACCCTGACAACCCCTTTAGTTTTCCACCTCCAGCTTATTTGGTCAGTGGTACAGGATGATGGAAGGACCTCACAGATGCCTGGCCTTTCCTGGTTTTGTCAGAAGCCTCTGCAGCTGGAGGGCTCCTGGGCTGTGACAGGTGGGACCTTTTCACCAACAAACACTAGAATTGTTTACTGTAACACTGAAGCTGTACCTAAGCAAGTACTGATGTCACGTGAGTTTTCATTTCTGTATACTTTAGGTGTCAGGACTCCTGGGGTCAATACCACATACTGATAAAAACACTCTCTGCGGCACTGATAACTCACGTTTTTATAACAGATGGAAGATGTATTACCATCTCCATATGCAGATAGTTTGTCATTAATCGCATGAATTATTCCTGCAGGTGCCTGGGGAAGGCCAGGACCAGCTGACATCTTTATGATGATCATGTTCTCTTTGTGTCTCATGCAACTAAAAATAGCTAGGTTGAAAAATCTCGATAGAAGCACATTTTCCACAGAGGGAAAAAATAGTGCTTATTGAATCTCTGTTGAATCTGTTTAGTGTGGCTCTTTCCTTGGAATATGCTTTTATTTTTTGGCCTTTTTTTTAGATAAACCTGAAATAAAGACCAACTGCTCAGTTGGGTAATTGGATGATATTACGAGCAAAATTTTATTGATTTTTCAATAAACTGAGAAAACACATCTATGTTGTCTCCCTAAACATCCCCAAACATCCTTGCTAGGTAAATGCTTATTTTCACCTCTTAGCCTTATGCTAGGATCCATTTCTTCTCTTACCTGCTGTGGAATGTCCAAGTCAGAAGCTTAAAGACCTAAGGCAATCAGTTCTTAGAAGCTTAAAGACCTAAGGCAATGCAGAGTAATCCAAGTTTCTGTGATTCAGCCCACAGCACCTCATGATTGGCTCTGGTTTGTACAGCTCTTGGCAAAGTTGGTGCCAAGACTCAGAGCAGCATGGCAGTACAGGAGGGGCCTGCAGAACAACTCCTGGGTCTTTAAGGCCCCAGAGGGATTTGCACATTGGAACAGGGTGGCCTGTCCTGGGCAAGGTGATGGGAGCCTCTGGCAATGAGCATGGGTGACCAGTGACCTCTACTGCAGCCCAGCTGTGTGACTCTTCAAGTTCTGACTTGGCCTTCTGAGAATGGGAAAACACCTTAGGAACTGCTCCACTCCTGACCTGCCCTTGACTGAGGGCAGCTGACAGCCCTGGACCTGTGAGCTGAGCAAGATCGTCACCTTGCAGGGCTGCTGTAACTCGAGGTCCCTGGACACGGACATCTAGACCCTACCAGGTCACTTTTTCCATAGTGCTATGTGTTTAAAGCTCCCACTGTACCCCTTGCCAGGATCTCATCCCTCGCACCCTTGAGCATGAGCTATGTGCACCTGGGCCAGGGCCTTACCTCTCTGAGCTTCACAGGCCCCATTTATGGCACAGGTACAAAGGCACGGACACTATCCCTTTTCTGCAATTCCCAGGTGCAAAATCCCTGAGAAGTGGTTTTCTCCATGTATCTGACAGTGACTCGTGGCCTGACATGACTCATTCTGCTGCATTAGCACCTCACATTGCTAATGTGAGGCATCGTTCAAGAGACTGATCCTGGAGCATAGCCCCAGACTCTGTGGGTGTTGTATAATACAGGGTATGAGACCTAAACGTCCTTCTAGAATCTGAAACCATCACTTTCAAACTCTCCTCTACTTCCAAGGCTTCTCCATGTAAACTGTAGGTGGCAGTACCTAGCAAATTCACTTTGTATGGGCCATATGGGACACTTCTTGTCTGAAGCACTGAATATAATGTCTGGCACACAGGGCTATATAAACACATGAAGGGACACTAGCCACTGCCATCATTTTATATAAGCCCTTGCATATTAATCTCACAAGTGGATCCTGTATTAGCAACTGCCAGTTGGTGAGCTTGCTGCATGACTTAGATCATGGGAAGATGAATGTCCTGGCCTGTCTTAGGCAATAGGGTCTCTTATGAGTTCCAAAGGTGTTGGGGCCGCTTAGGTCTTCAATGTAAACCTGATGCCCCTCACAAAATCAACACAGAGTGGATGCTTAGCAAAGATTCTTGAATGAATTAGTGGACACATTAACAGATGGCTGACTAAACCAGATGTATAGACAGCAATCCCCTAATCCATGTAGTTATTAATGCTAAGTACATTCCTAAAACATGGTTAGGAAGCCCCCACTTCCTTGAGACCAAAAACAAAAACCAAAGCCTGCTGTGCTGAGCACTCTGGATTCCCCTGGTGGAATAGATTGTGGTGGGCATTGATATCTATTTGCCATCAGTCGTACATGCGAAGATATGGATGTTGGCTCAGATGTCAAAGTGGACATGGGCTATGCTTTGGTCTTTGGATGATAAGTCTTTTGTTCAGGCATATTTTCAATGAAAACAATAACTTTAAGGTTTGGAAGGCACAGACTGCAAATTCCAAACTTCCATATGCTTGAATCAAAGAATGTGGTTTTTGAGACTCAGTGTTGCAGTTTAAAAAATTTCTCTAGTGATGTAGGTATAATCTTGTACCCCCATTACAATATAGCCATTTCAGTGGGCTGGAGATTCAAGGTTAGGTGCAACGGATTTGCACATAAATATAAACAAACTCCTTGGATTTCATTTTATTCATGGAAAATCTCCCTGAACTCATATCAAGATCGCTGGTTCATCAAGTGTTGCGTTCAACAGAGTCCCCTGCAGGGCTCACTTAGCCACGGATTGTTGTGCCCCACTCAGAGAGGTTCTGGTTCTGTAGTTGAAGCTGGGGCCTCAGAATTTGCATGTCTATTAGGTTCCCAAGGGATGCTGATGATGCTGGCCAAGGGACCCCACTCTGAGAACCACTGTGCCACATCTTAAATCTTGACTATTAATGTTTATGCAAAGGTATATGTTTGGGGTCCAGGAGTTTCACCTCCATGTAATTCTTTGCCAATAGCAGAAACAAGGAAGACATACGGAGGAAGAAATATTTGGAAGAGACCAGAATACCAGTAAGAAACTAGTTAAAAGGAGGCACTTACCTCCACACCTTTTCTCCTCTACACTGCTTGATCTTGCAACAGATACTTCTGGAAAAACAAAAATCCAATCACAATGCATAAAGGGTGTTGGGAAGTAGGTTCATTTATTTACATTAATGTTTCATTTGCAAAAGGTCCAATGATTTTTTAATCTGTTGGGAGTCCAAGTTTCCAAAGCTTGATTAGTTTTCAAAACAAATTTATACTTGTTTATTGTTTCAAAAACCCAAGAAGGATTGGTTCAGTCACTTTGACTAGGACAGGACAAGATTCATTATCACAGGAAAAAAAAAAATATGTGACCCCTTAGGCTGCAACCAAAGCACCTACTGATTCCTGTTAGAATGTCCCCTGCCAGCCCTGGGATCTCTGTTCCTTGGTGACTATTATATTGCATCAAGACCAATGATCTTTTAGTCCCAGTGAAATGGAAGCCAAATCACCAAAGCTCAAAGGAAGTCACCATAACAAAGTCATATCCAGGAGCACATTGGTGCCCTTTATCATGCCATATCTACACTCCACAAGCAAAATGTCAATGAGAAGAGAGGTCTTCTAAGTGTCTCAACTCCCACCAGGTTGGGGGGAACATTTCAGGAGTCTAGTTCTCCTACATTGATTTTCCATTACAAAACAAAAATTATAAATATGTCTATGGCTAAACAGATAAATAACACAGTTCTGCACCCTACATGGTACAGGTGACTTACAAGGCTACTGCTAATAATTGTTTCTCAGATACTCTTATTTTTTCCACAAATGCAGGGAAATGAAGACAATTTGGTTCATGGAGCCCTACTGTTTCTTTGCAATAATTGGTTTGCTTTGGTCCACGCTATAGTCCTAAAGGGCACACTGGGCATGTGCTACGTGGTGTGTACATGTGCAGAGCACCAGCCATCTGTGAGAAGGCAATGGTGAAGAGCTACCCACAATAACTGAGCCCTGGTTCCACACCCCGTCTGTGACCAGAGGCCAAGCCACTTCTCCAAGGTGAGAATCATGATGCAAATCAATTTCCCCAAATATATTAACATTCTTATAGAGAATGGACCTTGGTTTTCTGAGCAAACACACACATAATATTGCCAAAGCACTTAACCCCATATTAAAATAACCAAATAACACATTTCCATTTTTTAGAGAAAAATCTTCTATTAGAATCAATAAATTATAGATGGCATTGTGTTTGAAAAAATCTTACACTCAAGAAGTATTTCAAGTCTAAATCTGAATTTATCTACAAATCTGCACTTTTATCCCCTACAAACCATGAGAGTTGATGGGATCATCATCTCAGCTTCACCAGACACAGCCTCCGAGATCACACTGTGACCTGTGAACCACTTTCCGTCTAAATGTCGGGATGCTTTTGTTCACACTTACACCATCCGCTGCGCTTACCTGGGATGAAATTAGAGTCAAAAACGCATGGCCGGGTCTCGGTGGTGTTTCCGGAACACTGGACACCCACAGGGAACAGAAGGATGCATTGGCGGGCGCGGATCTGGATGCCAGACGCATCGCACATGGACCAGTCTGACCACTCTGACCAGCTTTCTGCGGGGGACAGAAGATGGGAGATGGGGCAAGAACTCCTGCTAAAATTAATCTGCCAAGGTACATGAGCTGGTCTAGGTTCTCATGTTATGTTTTTGATAAGATGTAGTCATAACTTCTGACCAGGCCAGTAAATAAAATACATGAGGATGGAAAATACAAACAAACAAACAAACAAACAAAAAACATGGTGTAATATAATCAGATATAATACGCTTCCATAAACATTTCTAAAGACCACCTTATTTTAATGCTATAAAAATTGTCTTTAGAGTCAATAAGCTAATCCATGAGACCCAGCAGTGAATAAACTACCCTTAGTTGGGGGCAGAAATTTCAATGACATTACCATTTCTCACAGGGCCAAGCTTTCCTGCAAAGAGCAGCCTCAAATGCATTCCTAATAAATTCCTGCACATTTCCACAGGACTCTGCTCAGACAACAGAAGGAAGGTGTGTTAATGAGAAATCCTCAGTGGCTGAATGGGAGCTTAAAGCACTTTCTGGGGTTTAACAACAGTTTTGCAGAGTCAATGTAGCAAAGCCAGGATACCCTCAGGGCAGGATTCATTTCACCCCAGGTGAACCAGCACAAAAGAGCAGCAGGCCAGTTCACAAGCCTTGGGTCAAGTCCAGAAGAAGAGAGATGAAAGAATTCCTTGTCCTATGTATAAAAATGGCTGAAATCTGTCCAAATCACTCAGGCATACAGATGTGTGAAAAGAGAAACTCATATCTATGAAAAAAGGTTTAAAAATGAACACTCCATATTATTTAAGTAATATTAACCAATTAAAAAAGGGTACATTGTCTGTGCAGTTTGGAAAAAAATTTTGGAAATCCAACTTGCACCTTGATCCAGGTAAAGGTAACAGCTTTTGCTTCAAAAATGTACAAAGGCCCTGCTATTGAAATGACTGAGAATTTGGTCTTGAAGCTCTTTTTAATATAACTGAAACTTTCCAGGAAGAACCCCGGGAGCAAGCTAATAAACTATGAGGTTTTCGGCATCAGTCAGACCCAGAAGTGGGGATAAGAGGACCCATGTGTCAGGAGCCAGGCTGCTTCTGAAACAAGCAGGCTGCCTCAGCACAACCTGTGTCTCCCGGGGCCTTGGAGCTCCCTCACCCAGGTTCTGAGGCAGGTGTGAGGCATGCGGCACCCGAATCTCTGGTCCTCATGCTGACACCCAACAACAAAATCCTGGATCCTGACATCAGGTAAGATATTTTAAGATTTTAAAAATAATCTGATTAAATAATTAATTATAAAATTACTGATTTGGTTTCATGCTTTATATTTTCTCTAATTGCACCACCTCTGGATGACAGGCCATCGAACTTGGGTGAGGTGTCCTCAAGAATGCCTACTGCCTCCCGTGACCGTTTAGCATGTTTTCCTGAAATGCAGCTCTGGGGATCCTCAGAAGAAGACTGAGGCCAGGCCCTGGGCGAGCAGAGAAGACAAGGGACTTTAGGCAAGACACCCTCTCAGCCATCCAGCCTCCAGGGGGCGCTCACGGGTGCTTGTTTCTTCTGGCTTTCTCCCTAGCACAGCAAGGAGCTGCCAAGAGCCATTAGTGTTAATTAGTGAAGTGAAGGCCAAATCAGGATCTATTTGTTAATCAAAGAGCTTGGGTGTTATAATGACATGCTTATACTCACCTCTGATGTGATAAAGGCTTTGAACACCAGACAAAGTGAAAAGGATTTGATTATAGAACAATGGCTAGGAAGTCACATTAAGGGTGCCCCTGTGAACTGACTTGTTCCCCCTTCTAGGACTCCCTATGATGTGATACCATCGTCCTCCTCACCATTTACAAATCCAAAAGAGGTGAGTTGGCCAATCACAGTAGCTAAGTTACAGAACCATCCCAGATGCCCATCAACAGGTGAATAGATACTGAAAATGTGGTCTATATACACAATGGAGTTTTACTCAGCCATAAAGAATAATGAAATTATGACATTCGTTGGTAAATGGATGAAACTGGGGAACATGGTGCTAAGTGAAATTAGGCAGACTCAGAAAGTCAAGGGTGGAGAGTTTTCCCTGAGATGTGAAAGTTAGTCCAAAACAAAGGAAAAAGATGGGGGGTCAAATATCATACTGATATAGGGAAGATCAGTGGAGTGGAAGGAGATGGAGATGAGGGAGGAGGAAAGGAAAGGATGTGGAATAGATTTTAAAAACCATGTCATGTGCACTTATAAACATACCACAGGAAATTCTACCTGTTAGTATATGTAGAAAGCACCCATCAAAAATAAGTAAATAAAAGAGCACAAGGAAGATCAGTAGAGCCAAAGAGGAGAAAGGGGTGAGGGAGGAGAGAAGGGAAAGGGGGTGTACTTACCGGGGACTGAAACGGAGTCAATCAAATCCCATGCATGTGTGATTTTGTCAAAAGGAACCACAACCTAATATGGATTACTGCATACTCTCTCTCTCTTTTTTTTTTAAAGGAGGAAAAGAGGTGAGTTTTCTCCAGGTCAGGCAGCAGGCAAGGTCCGCTTACCTGGGCAGGGCTGGGTGTTGCAGAGCGCCTCCTCCGTGTGCAGTCCCAGGCAGATGTCCCCTCCGTAGGCTGGGGCTGGATTTGTGCACGAGCGGGTCCTCATGTAGTGTCCACCCCCGCATGTGGCTGAGCATTTTGACCAGGATGACCAGCAGGACCACACGCCGTCCACTGGGAAGGAACACAAGGTCACAATGCTTCAGAAACCCCAACCAGATCCATCTGATGGAGGTGAAGACAGAATCTGCACTACAGAAGGCGTGGGTGCAGGTAGCAGCCGAGTCCTGGCCATGTGCGGCCATAGGAAGTTTCCCTGGGCCATCCATACAGCTTGGTGCACCTTCCCTTCCTTCTCCAGTGCCTCTTCTTTGTTCTTTCAGAAAATGGTTCTAAACATGTCATGTCTCCAGATGACAGAGGAGCACAATGCATGCCCTACCAAAACCCCAGTTCCCCAAGAAGGAACACGCAGCACACTGTGGCCATTAAGGCCACCCCTGGCCAGCTCTCACCCTTGCACCATGCAGTTGGCTAGACAAGACTTACAGCCCCGGATCAGGAATTCAAGTCATAGCCCTCCCTCCTCATGGGTTGGATCATGGTTTGACAGAGGAGGAGAAAAAAATCCAATGGTCCCACTAAGGTCACTGAAGGGTGCCCCATAAATGCAGCCTCTAAACGAACAAACCATATAGCCACACAGACCTGGTGGCAGGTTTTAATGGCTGGAGATGTAATCTCAACATCAGCAGCCAGACTTAGGGTTGGGTATTAACTGTGCAGCTTCACCGTGTGAATGTCAGGCAGGACTGCTTCCTGGACAGAACCCGCCAAGACTGCTCATAAACAGAGCCCTTCTCTCTCTGCTCGCATTAGCCCCTGTCTTCTCCAGGTTGGGATCCCGAGACCCACAGACCAGGCTCCTACACATCTGAAAAGATGCAAAGACTCAGTAAGCATCAGGGAAAAGCAAATCAAAACCACAGTGAGAGCCCAAGTCACACCTGTTAGGATGGCTATGACTTAAAAAATAAAAAATGTCGGTAAGGATGTGGTGAAACTGCAGCCATTTGTGTGCTGCTGCTGTAACTGCTTATGAAAAACAGAATAGTGATTCTTAAAAAATTAAAAATAGAATTACCATAGGATCTAGAAATCTCACTTCCAAAAAATTGAGTACACCAGAAAAAAATTGCAATTATTCTAAGAGATATCAGCAATTACATTACTATTCATAACAGCAAAAATATGGAAACATCCAAAATGTCAATATACATAGATAAAGAAAATATGGTATATAGATACAATGGAATATTACTCAGACTTCAAAAAGGAGATCTCTCCGTGTGCAACAACATGGATCAGCATGGAGGAGGACATAATGCTAAGTGACATAAGTCAAGCAGAATGTGAGTATTGTGTAAGTCATGGCTGGCATCTAAAATACTCAAATTCATAGATGCTGCAAGTAAAATGGTGTTCCCAGGGGTGGGAAGGAAGGGACAATGGGGATCTGCTGTACAACCCTGGGCCTGTAGCCAGCAACACTATATCATGCATTTAGTGACCTGTTCATGTTAAGTGCTTTTATTTCAACACAAAAACAAAAACACTAGTGTGCTTCTTCACAATCTTCCCATAGCATGTGTCTTTTGTGATCTCCTGCACTCATTCTATCCCGAGATATTCGGGATATTTTTTTATCCATCCCACATTTCCATTCACGCTATGCCAGTCCACATCTGATCTGGTCTAATAGCCCTCTGCTCACACATACCCATGGTCCCTCTGGGGTCATGAGCAAGTCCTCCTGGCACAAGGTGGTTTATCCCATTAAATGAGAATACGGCTCCTGCTTGAAGTTCTGAGGAGCCCCTGGGCAGAATCCAGCTGCTGAAGTGGCCCCTGGGGAGCTCAAACCAAAGCTCACCCTGTGCTCGGCCCCGAGCTCCATTTGTACTTCACTGTCTGCAGGCACATACTCTAAGGGCTGGGGAAGAGCTGCTTCCGTGCAGAGGGACTCAAGGGGAGTCCAGCCCAGCCTCCACTCTCTCAGGCAGTCGCATGGGGCTGGAGTTGCCCAGAGCCCCAGGTCACTTCCCAGCTGGCCTCCTAAGGGTGTCCTCGCATGACAGGTTTCCACCTGCACCTTGGAGCACCGACCCTGGCCGTGAGGTGGTCACTGACCGTGGCTATGAGGTGGTCTGCCCAGATGGAAACAGATACGGAGCACCATAGTATGAGTTCATATCAGAAAGTCTGTACTATTTTTAAAGTAGAAACTATGGAATGCAAAGCTTAATGAAGCCGACTGCATTGTGAGGGGCTTGTACAACTCCATGTGGGGAGGAAGGGATGTGCCACTGAATCAAGGAGTGACACAAACCTGAGCCCGTGAGCGGAGAGCAGCAAGCCTGGGCATAACAAGGATAATAATGAGCTCAGTCACTGTGGCAATGGTCCTCACAACAGCCTTGGGGAACATTCTAGAAATGAGTGGCTCCGGGCACTAAGAGGTTAGGTCATGGAGCGAGTGACCTGGGAGCTCTGGATGGGAGGCTGGCATGCTATACATAAAGAACAAGGCGAACCAACAGTATGGGTCTGACGTCACTCCTGCCATTTCTATGCTAAAAATTCATGGGGGAATCTCCTGTGGCTGGGATCACCATGTAATTTAGCCTCTGAAAGGCTGGTTCATGGGAAGATCGGACAAATATACCCAAGCTCAGAGCCATGTTTCCCTCAAGGAATCAAAGCCATTAATTGCAGGGAATTGGTTTTTATAAAAAAAAATTTGATAGATTAAGTAATGTGACAGAAGAGGGTACAAGTTTTGGTCTAGGAATTCTAGCCAACTACTCATCGCTACTGAAAAGTGAAAGGAGTGAAGTTACTAGCCATCAAAGGGAGCCAAGGAAAGCTAAATGCATCCACTCACCGGACATCCTGGGCACAGTCAGCGATATAAAGCCCCGAGGGTGAGGGCACACCACACGTGGTATAGTATCAATGCCCAGAACACTGCACCACACTGTTAGAGCTGAAGGAGAGCAGGGCACCCCACTCCCCAAGAACTGAGCAGAGGTTGCCCTCCTGGAAGTGAGGACTCGGGAGTCCAGCAGGGAGAGGCACTCCAGGTGTCCACCAGAGGTCAGTGGGGAACACACCCTGGATGCACTTGGACTTCATTCAGAGTCTTCTCCCTCAGAGGAACCGTCATAGTTAAATCTGATCAAAGGAGTGTATGTTGACCCTGTCAGGGCACACGGGGTCCCAGGAAGGCTTTGAGGTTGCTTTCATCCTGTTTCTGTATCACATGGCAACAAGGAACCATCTCTCTTCTCTACCTTTGTCAGTCAGGGTCTGGAGTCTTTGTGCTGAATCAAACACACCATGAAACAAAGGTGTGAAGGGGAAAGGACCCCCATTTCTCAAGGTCAGAGGTGAATGACATAGGAGAAGGTTCTAGTTAGACAAGGCCACAGCAGGAGAGGAAATGGTCATTTCAGCACTGGCTCAAAGTTACGCGTGACAATTGGAGATGGCATTGTTAGTGATTTGATTTAAAAGTTATTTACATTCCTCTAGTTCATTTATGTCTATGTTCATTTTAAATCATAGGGAAAAACTTCATTTAGAAATACAATGATCATTTGTAATTGTTCACCCAGCAGAATGAGTTGTGAGGAAGAGAACGTGCTAAATGAAGTCAAAAGCTTGTGAAGGTGGGCAGCTCAAACCCCTCAGGCTGGGGCGGCCCACCCTCCTGCTGAGTTAGTCTGTCCAGTTGTTAGGAATCCCCCAGGAAGTGGGAGAGTGTTGACATTAGCACATCCAGACTGAACTCAGCTACTCCCCAGTGGAAAGTGACATGGCACTGTGAACCTCCACGACACTCTATGGGACCTGGCTTTTAAAGGAAAATGAGGCCAGAGCTATTTCAAGATATTTAGGTCATGTATATATAGTTCTGGTTTGACTGCCAAGTCAACTAAAAAAATAGAAAAATAAATAAAACAACCCACAGACGATGCTAATGGAGTGTCTGAGATGGAGGGGCCGCCTTCGCACTCAGGGACCAGGGCAGCCTCCAGTGTCTGGAGGAATTTGTGTTCTACTGATAGCAGTGAGGAAGTGAGTGGAGCCTGGGGAGGTGTGGGAGGGAGGGGCCCTGACATTCCCATGGCAACTTCCCGTGCTCCAGTTCATAGCACTGACTCAAATAGAGAGATATCGCCCACGGGCTCCCTCCCAGCATCCAGGGGAAGAACCCTGCCATGGGGCTGTGGGAAAGATCAGCTCTGTGACCTTTCCCAGATTCTCTGCATCAGCTTGGCTGGGAAAGTGGGGTAGTCAAGGGAGGAATCTCCTGAGGCTGGAGAAATCCAGGCTGAGATGCCCTGGGAGAGCAGTGCAGCTGTCAAGAGCAGGGACATAACAGGACGCCTCTGCTACAAAGCTGGGAACTGTGAGTCCAGTTTTATCTGCACACTTATCCACCCTTCTTCTGTATATCCATCCATCTATCTCTCCATCCATCCATCCATCTATCATCCATCCAGTCACCAATCATCCCTCCATCAATACATCCGTCCATCCAGTCATTCATCCAAATATTCATCCATCCATCTATCCATCCATCCAATCATCTAAACATACATACGTAAGTTCATACGTGCATCTACCCACCCATACATCGTGCATCCATGCACCTCTCCTCATCAACGAATGCTTATAAAATACTTCCCACAGCCAGTTTCTTGCTCAAAAAACTGAGAAAGCTGTGTGTACTACTGGACAAGATGCTAAAATCTGATGCCATTAAAACCTCTGTACCCAGCTTTGTCATGACCCTTCACACCACTTCCCATCCCTTCCTGTCAATTGACTAACTCCTTTCTGTCCCTCAAGATTCAGCTTGGAAGAGCCTGTGTATTGCAGCTGTTGCTCTCCTAGCTCACTAGGTGCTTGGCCGACGTGGCCACTGTATCTTGTCACCATCTTAGCATCTGATGGCCATGCTGGCTTGACATTATTCACAGATGCCTTCTCCCCCAACCCCAGGCTCCTTTTTGATGTGGACCACAACACTGTGTCTTTGCCATCCTGTGAGCAGCACACAGTGGGTCCTCCAAACTGTTCAAAAGTGCTGGAAATGGAATGGGCAGAGGGAGGAAGGAAGATGGGTAACCGGCTGGTTGTTCACTTTCCATTCAACAAACACTTGTGATGGGCGTTTCTAGGTGTGCCAGCCTGTGCTGAAGACTGAGTTTCTGCAGTGGAACCATCCCAGGCCCTGAGCTCCTGGGCTTTCACCCAGGAAGAAGGCACAGACAGCATCTAGTGACCTGCACAGGGTGGCTGTGGGTCATTGGGTTACAGAACCCATGACCATGGGAAGGTCAGGTGGAAGCCATTTAGGTGACAGAGCTCCACTGGGAGCCACGGCAGAAGGGAGCAGAGACAGTCAGAATATCAGAGGGAAGACAGAGGGGTTGTAGGAGAACAGCAGATCCAAAAGCCCTGGGCTCTTTTAGCTCACTTTAATATCCTTGTGCTTATATGGAATTCAGTGCAACCAAAAGCCAGGTCCTTTTCCAGCCCTACGCAGCCTCCAGGAGAGAAGACTCCATCTTCAGAAGATGGGATTCTTGAGGTAGAACCCCTCTAGCAGGAGACAGTGGGACTAGGAACTGAGCTGGCAGGCACCTGTTGGTACAGCTCTGACCCCTGCAACCTGAGAACCTGGTGTTAGTGGAGAACAGCAGGGAGGCCTGGGTCCCTCGGGTCCCAGGAAAGGTGGGCTGATGCATATTTCAGGGACATCACTTCTCTCCAGACCACATCAGAAGGGCCAACATCTCTGTTAGGGACAGGATCCAGAGCCCACAATCCTTACAGGGCATTGCTCTAAGAAGTATTTTAATTTCTTTTTTAAAAAGAAGAGGAAAAGGAATGTAATCCAGCCCAGATGCTGCCTGCCCTTTTCACCTGGAGATGTGAGGCCACATGCCAGCCTACAAAGGGGGCCGAGTGAGGCGTGTCAGTACTGGTGGACATGACTCGGGATTTGGCTTCAGGTCAGTTGGAGTAGGTGGCTGGGAATGGAGGACCCCTTTATTCTTCCTTTTCCATCTCACTAGGTTCAACCAACAGCTGCTGATATCACCTGACATTTCTTAAGAACATGTATCCCAACACCAGGCCACGGAGCTGAGAGAGCCAGGGTAAGCTAAAAGGCCGTCCTTGCTGCCGGACGTTTTAGATCACTGCTCACCTGGGCAGGGCAGGATGTTGCATTCCTGGTACTCCAGGGACGGGCCCAGGCAGGGCATGCCACCGTACTTGGGCTCGGGATTGTTGCAGACCCGCTTCCGGTTCCGAATGCCCCTGCTGCAGTCGCGGCTGCACTGTGACCACGACGTCCAGGCTGACCAGGCCCCGTTGACGGTGTGGGCTGAGTATCTCCCGGCTCGCAGGAAGTCCCCAGACAGGCCTGGCAGGGGAAACACAGAGTGTGACTCCACAGGAGTTCCTGCAGGGCCCACGCACACACTGGTCTGTCTGCATCAGCACGAGCTTCTCTCTAGAATTAGTCTTTCACACCTCAATAAAATACTGCAGCTGAGTGACAGCCTCCCATAACTCAGACTTCTTTCCTGAGCTGCTATGCAGTAAGGCTGCACACAGGAACCCTAATTGGAGATTACCAGACTATCCCTTATAAAATGTCCATCTTTAAACTGGGCTTCAGTTATCTTCCTCTCGGTGTTTCAATATAGGTATCCTTTCTTCTAACAAAAGCAGAATTTTACAAACTTAACAAGAGTGACTCAATTTGTTGCTCACCAGGCGGGTGGTGTTGGTTTTACTTATGTCAATAGGTGTATTTACCGATACCCTTTATCAAAGAAGAATATATATATATATTTTTTTAACAATAAGATTGTGTGATTGCTGAGCTATGGGGAGTCTAGTCTGAGATAGAGAGAAAGTAAATTAGAAGAACAAACACAGGTACAGGATGAGAAGTGTACTTTTATAGCAAAAGGTATTTGTAACAACTTTGGGGTCACCGAGTATCCCAGATGTCCATCAGCTCCCAGCTCCCAGTATCCCAGCAGGCCTCAGCCTGGGGACCTTTGGCATGTGAGCAGCACTGGCCACTAATCAGAGCTTTCCTGGTGGCCACACAGAGGAGAAGCACTGTCCCCCATGAATTTATCCCACCCCCGTCAATCCTGCACTGCAATCCAGCTCCCCAGCTCTGGGGCATCTGTCAAGGCCAGCCCCTCTGGGCCTGAAGACCCCTTCTTGAGAAATGACATCAGGGGTGCCAGCCTTTTCTATGTCCCATTTATGCGGGAGAATGAAAGTAAAACCACAACACAGAAGTGCTGGGAAATGTCTGAGAAGGCTCTAGCGCAAAATGTAACTGTCATCGTGTTCATCAAACCAAGCTCCGAGGATGCGTCTGAAGAACACAAAAAGAGACGGAGAGCAAAGCAAAGAATGAGGCTCTTTGGGGCCACCAGGCTCTAACCCGCTTTCTCAAGGGCAGAGAGAGGAGCTCCAGGGAGACTAAGTGACCTGCCCAGGGGATAGAACTGCAGAGCATTGGGACCAGACAGAGGGCAGGTCTGGCTCCCTCCGCAGGCTTTCTCCAGGCTGCTAACATGGCATTCAGGGGTCTGCCCAGTTCAGGGGGTGAAGCAATGGCATGTGTCCATGGCATTCTTACACATGGTGCTTCTTAACAGAAACATCCCCCGTATGAGTAAAACCAAAGAAATCCACTCTTCCTGACTTTTGTCTACTTTGAGGATAAATAAACTGAAATACTATTTTCACCTTATATTTTAGTGCCAGAAAACCTATGGAAAGTCCTTCCTCAGTGTATTTTTTCATCCAAAATAAATCTGACACAAACTACTGTGGACCTTTCATAAGCACAGTGTTATTTGGGCCCTGAATGCCCAGAACCATCTCCTATCATGGTGTCCCTTGTTGCGGTTTCAGTTACTTGTGGTCGACCACAATCATAAAGTATCAATGCTTGTGTTGACTCAGGGAAGAGACACATTTACATAACATTTACTATGGTATATCTTTATAAATATTCTATTTTATTATTATTTATTGTTAGTAATCTCTTAATGTGCATAATTTTTCATAGGTTTGTGTGTGCACGGAAAAACAAGTTCGTATGGTGTTTGGTACTGTCCAGTTTCAGGTGTCCGCTGGGAGTCTATGAATGCATCCCTCTATGGACAAGGGGGGATATAGCTGAATTCTCATAGTGAGTGTCTCCCCCTTCAATTTGCTGTGAAGTCCACTCTGTTCTACAGGGATCACTGTGATAAAGACCGCAAAGCCACAATTAATAACAAGTACACACTACCGTGTTCTTCCATGACCTTAGACTCAAGATCAAAGGCCTCCCAGGAGCAGTCCGTCCTCCCACCATCCCTCACCATCTGTGGAGCAGCCGCTGGTCCCATCGCTGGAACAGTACCGCATTTCAATCCTCTGCCTTCCCACTTCCAGCAAATTGGGATCGGGCAGGCGGGCTTTGCAGGTGTACCGGAATCGCTGTTCATAGTGGCCGCCATTGTCAGAGATGTTGACAGGTGTCCAGGGCGTCCAGGGCGTGGTCTTCTTCAGCTCAGGACATGCATTGGTGTTACAAGGCTGGTATTCCTAGGAGAGAAAATGCATAGTGTGTCTCAGCCCCCTGCATAGACGAAGCCCTGTCATGACAGCTGCTCTCTTTCAGGGAAAGGTAAGTTTTCTTAAAACTTCAGATACAAAGACACTCATAGCTGCTCTGCAAAATTGAAAACACATAAACAGAGAGCTCAGCTCTCAGGCCATCTTCACAAGGAACGTGCAGTTTCCCCCATATACACAATGAGAACAAGATAATAAACAAAGTCACATGTGGGAGCAAAAGGCAATTCCATAAAATCATCTTCATTTTCTTTATCAGTAATCCAAGGTGCTGATTATTTGGATATTAAGTTTATCTATTTTCTTTAAAGTATCAAAGTTAAAACCATGGAACCAGACTTGATTCTTAGACCATGTAATGTTAAGCTTGAGGTTTGTGGATATTGTGAGCCCTGGAGTCACAGATCCAAAGCACTGGGGTGGTTGAGTTTCAACAGAACACACACACCCCTCTTTCTAGTCTGTAACACATTTTCCCATCATCCCCCATTATGCACCCGATAGCCTTTGCAGTTTCTCCTCAGCCCCTCACTCCCAGAAATCTCTTAAAACAACCCAGGTGGGAGGGTCCTGGGTGGCCAAGCATGGAGTAGATCTGAGGGACTGCCAGGTGGATACACCATGTCTGGACAAGGTGGAATTTAGGACTAGGGTATTGACAATCTTCTTGGAACACCTCCGGGTTTATATGAAAACAGTCCTAAATCTTATGGCTGCAAAACCAGGAATAGATGGATTAATCTTGGATGCAGTAGTTATCACAATTCCACTCTAACAAGAAAGGATGTTTCTATAGAGGGAAAACCAACAACGCATGAGGTAGCCAGTCACTCATGGCCACGCTTTAAAATGGTATCATCAATATTAAACACACACACAAAATTTAAGCTTTATTATAAAATAAGAGAGCTGTTCTATCCTTTCCCTATCTCTTTGAGTGGGATATCTTGATACTACTACCACCATGGAGCTAAAACCCTGAACTTTCCAGTGTGTTAGGCATTGTGCATGAATTGTGCTGCAAGGAAAAAGAGGCTGTAACTCTTCTGTCTACCACATCACTCAGCCTTCCCATCTCCCATCCTCCTAGCATAATTGTGCTGTAATCCTAGTTAGATCAAAGTTCAGTGTTTGCATTTATCAGTAGGTGAACGCTACCCAGAGTGATGTGGTGAACTGCAATTGATTTATGCTTCTTGTTGGGCTCCCTCCAGTCCAAATCCAGGCTTCTCTTGCTTTGCATAGGTGGTTGTTTAGTTTCTATGAACTTGTCCTTTATTTTTTTTTAAAGATTGATGTGAATTTTTTTATGCCTTTATTTTATTTATTTATTTTTATGTGGTGCTGAGGATCAAACCCAGCGCCTCTCACATGCTAGGCAAGCGCTCTACCGCTGAGCCCCAGCCCCAGCCCCTGAACTTGCCCTTAATTCATCTTCCATCAGGTATTCAGACACAGCAGGGAGGATACCATTGCCTATCCCTAAAAAGTCCCTCTGAGAACCCACTGACCTGCTCCAAACTGGCTTGACTGCTCTCTGTTTCCTGAATAACTCTGCACCTCCATGCTGGGCTTTTCTTCCTTTCTTTGTATTCAGTCTTTTATTTCCTGCATTGCAATACTTCACCCTTCTTTGTTGAACTTTCTTTTGCTAGAGCACATCCTGTGTTGACATCCTAAACAAGGGTGCTGGCAAGACCAATGTCTGGTGCTGTTATCACCATAAGCATCTTTATGCTACCCTCAAGCCTGGTTAGAAGTTTGATGAAAAGTTTAGGCTGGGAACAATTTTGCTTCAGAATTGAATGTGAAGCTTCATGTACTCTCTCTTCCAGTGTTGCATTAGAAATGTCAAGTCAGTCTCTTTTCTCTCCCTTACTTGTGATCTGTAAAATCATCTGCAAGCAGCTTTGAGGACCTCCTCTTTGCCCAGCATTGTGGAAGGGCACAATGACATCCTTGTGTTTAGGTCATTTTGGTAAAAAATTATATTTTAATCTGTAAAGCAAAGACTTTTGTTTTAGAAAATTTCCCAATGACTCTGTGGGTTGTTTCTTCTCCATTTTTTTCCTTCCTCTCTTGCTGGTTCTCCTGTTGTTTGGATACAAGTTCTGATATTCAACATCAAGCTTCTTATCTTTTATCTCATATTTTCATCTTTTGCTTTTCTTTATAGAATACTACTTTATCTTTACCCTCCAAAATGACTTTTGGGATTTTCATCTCTTCTATAATTTTTCAAAGGCCCCTTTTCCATCTCTCTTGGTCTTGACTGTTCTGTTACTAGATACAGTGTTTCCCTGGTCCCACAGCCATCTCTGATTTGAGCACAGTAGTGGTAATTGATTCTCTCTTTATCATTTCTGCATTGTCCACTTGCTGTTTCTCCTGGCGTGTATGGATCTCTCTTTCACATTAGATGATTTCCTCTTTATTTATGGGCATTCTTGGTTTCCTGCTTACATTAGAATATCAGGGCAAAAAGTTCACTGGAGGCCTGAGCACAGGGGAGGGTTTTATTGGCCATGATGGGAACTGGATGTGTTAGTCGGATGAAGAAAGCTATTAGAATCTTATTTATTGTTAGTTTGTTTGTTTTTATTGGGCTGTTCAGGAAGACTGTTCCAGGGCCCTGCCCATCTGGATGGTGGATGTTGAGCCTCCAGGGATGGGGGGAGAAGTGGAGTAAGAGGTTGGGCTCTCAGTTTCCAGGAGATAGTTATTTTAAATATACATATATTTAGTTATATATATATTGGGTCTTTGCTGAACAGATCAGGTCTAAGCCCCCTGGTGAAGTAGAAGTCAAGCTACTTTATATTTCTCAACAGCATTCCTGGAAGATAGGAGGTATGAAGTACTATGCTCAATATTAAAGGAAAATTATTCCAACCTAAAATTTCTACCAGACTTTTAATCAACTTTAATCATAGCATGGAGACAATTTCTTAAACAGAAGCTACCTAAACTCTATTTTGCTTCCAATAGAGAAAGTTGAGCTGCAGATTCCCAAGCTCTGAGATCTAGGGTAGGAAGTGGGAGGATTCTTCCCATCTCTGTGCTGGGGCCTCCAAGAACCACTTCTGGCTTCTAAGCCTAGACAGCAGTGTTCACAGGCTGTGAGACAGGACCCTCAACTGTAATTTACTACAGTGAGAGGATATGAAGTGAAACCAGCACAGGAAAGGCAAAGAAGAGCAGTCCCCATGATACCAGGCCCTACCCCACGCCTCTGCACTGAAGCTGTTCAGGAAACTTGCTGAAAACTCAGTGCTCAGGTTTTCCCCAGGGTCTGGTGTACAGGCGCCTCTGCCTGTCATGCACAGAAAGTTACACCCCGTTGTTTGCATCAATAGTTTGGGCCTGCTTAGCCACTCTTATCAGTCTGGAGATGGGGGAAATGATTTGAAATTCAAATTTCCTGAAGTCAGCCAAGAGCCAACCTTCCAAGCAGGCCTTTCTAAGGACCACATTTGGAGCCAGCAGCTGTTTAGATTTTTCTGTACAGTTCCTCTCTCTGAGTCTTGGATTCCTTTATCTTGGATATGTTTCCAACCCTATTAAAAAAAAATACAATCTGATTCTTCCTCTCTTTTTCGTTTCATAGCTTTAAGCCCTGAAAAAACAATCCCTTCGATACTGAATTCTCGATTAGTGAGAAAATGTGGTCCTGCATGTGTGTCCACGACGCCAGCTTGACCTGGAAGCCTAGTACCCTCTATTCCATCACTGCTCTGGTTACTCCAAGTAGGGTTCTTTACTCTCCATCCATCCTTTAAATTTTTACGTTGGGCAGCACTCAGAAGCTTTTTATGTTTGTAATATCATAGGCTCTTAAAAGAAAATGCGTAAAGCAGTCATGGCGGCTGCTCACATGGAATGCCTCTAGCGCTCCCCCTGGCTCATGCCAGCTCCATGCCACCCACACTGGAGAGATAGATGACTTCATCCTTCTTTGTGGGCAGTGTTCTTTATTACGCCATCTTTTGGATGCTGCTTTTTAAATTAAAAAGTAGTCCTAATGAATGCCATAGATTGTAACATGCCATTACTAGACAAGGAAGCCCATGAGAAGGATGAAATAAACCCCTGCCTGTGCCCACGTGAGGGAGGGGTGCTGTCAAGACTGGAGTGAAAGCACCATAGCCCGTGCCACTTGCCCACGTTATTCTGTGCCAGGTTGGCTGGGCAAGGTCCAGGAGCCCTCTGCTGGAATGGGCTCGAGACACATGCAGTTTATGGATCTAGGTATAAAATGAGGATGTTGTACAAATTAACAAGTTTGATATCACCTATGAAATAGTATGATAATTATAATCCTAATAAACAGGGAGACTACCCCCAGTCAAACCTACCTTCCTCCACCAGGAATTTCATGTTTTCTATGGAGGTGAAGTTTAGTTCTTGAAATCTCTCAGTGGTAAATGTATTTGAAAGCCAGTTCCAATGTCTGGATTGGCATCTCTGATGGTCCCAGAAGGACAGGTTGTCACATGTCCCAGGGGTGGACACAGTATGTGGCTGAGGAGGATTGGTGCAGGCTCACTAGATCTAAGATTCCAATAACTGATCCTGTTCTTCAGTTTTAATTTTAATTTCCTCAGAGTACAAAGTTTAACATGAAACTCAGGGCTTCTTTGAACTGCTTTGGATGGTTCGATTGTGATACACTTGCTTGAAGTATCAGATTATGAAAGGTTGAGGGATGGTAAGGCCAATCTGTTTTAAAATTATGACTCAAAGTATGAAGTGATTCAATTCAGTCATGATCACCGAGGAGGCTTAAGTGAATCTGTTTGCTACAATTTGGTGGTGTACTGCTGCCGTACTGTCTAGATTTGAATGGACCTTGAACACCAAGAAATGATTCTAGGGAGCTAATTCCTATTATTTGCTACATAGGATTCTCAATATTCTGGTGGAATTATTAGATAAGAATGGTTACTAAAGAAATTTTAAGGGCTGGGGATGTGGCTCAAAGCAGTAGTGCGCTCGCCTGGCATGAGTGCGGCCTGGGTTCGATCCTCAGCACCACATACAAACAAAAATGTGGTGTCCACCGAAAACTGAAAAATAAATATTGAAATTTTCTCTCTCTCTCTCTCTCTCTCTTAAAAAAAGAAATTTTAAATTCTTTCTCCAATTATGTTATCCATGGATTCTCAATCTCAGTCAATACTGATAAACCACCCATTTAGAAATTAAATTCAGAACCCGACAGATGCAGCCTCCTGTCTCACCCTCAATGCATCCTTGCTGTCTCTCTTCTCACCACAAGCTTGTTTTACAGAATCAAAGTACATATTTCACCAAAGCCTAATTATCTATGTATAATTCTGTCTCTGTCGATAGGTGGCAAGTTTGTGAAAAGCAACTTTATTTTATTTTACTGAATTTGAGCACATTTACCCTATTTACCAGGGGAAAGGACAAATCATATTGATCAAGTCACTGATAAGCTTATTGAAATGGAATCTGCACCAGTGTAGGGAGCCAATTTAGATGGTTAAGTGGACCCTCTTATTTGGCTATTTGTTTTACCTTTGAGAAACTTAAAATGTTTTATATTTTATAGATTCAAAGTAAAATAGAGAGATGAAGACAAGCCAAGCAGAATTTTGATACCATGTGTTCAGCACGAAGTGTAACAATTCCCCTCATCACTGTCTGAAACTCCTCTCATATGGACTGCTTACAGTTTCCATTCGTATTTATCAAGTTCTCTTTCAGTAACTAAGTTTGGCATGACAAGAGAGAAAGCCATTGTGCATAAAGAAAATGACCAACCAATTCAAAGTGCCTACAAAGGGCAAAAGCACTCAGGCATGTAGAGGGAAGTCAACCTGTGACCACAGGAGTGTGGGTCAATCAGAACAGAGACTGGCAGGAGGTCGTGGAAATTACTTTGGTGATGCCCAGGATGGAAAGCAGGTAAACAAAGAGTGGATTCAACATTACATGGTTACAGAGTGACTTCTGGTTCCCACCAAGATGGAGCAACAGAAATAGGATTAACCCTTGCACCAGAATGACCAAAAACTATATGAAATAACAGTTCTAAAAACCCCAGCCTTCAAGCAACCAAGGCCAGTGGTCACTGAGTGACGGGAAACACTGAGGGAGTGCCATGATCTTCACAGTCCTAACCCCAAGAAGGTTCCCAGGTGGTGGCATGGGACATGGAAACTCAGGTAGATATGAGATAAGGCGTGGGAGACAGTTGGGAGCAGGCGATGTCAAAATGACTGTGGTTCTCAGAAAGAAGGTTGCTGGATGGGAAAAACTGCAGCTGTATGCAGAGCCTCACGTAAGTGTTTAATGGTGTAAAAATCAGTAAATATACACACACACAAATTATTCATGGGTGGGAAAGACCCACCTGGAAAGATCAACCACACAGGGCTCGGAGCAGTACTTGCTCTCACGAGCAGGAATGGAAAAACACTGAACTCTCAGGGCATCAGTGGTGCACCAAGAAATGTCCTGACCCTTCAGTGGGAAAATGATCAGAGACCAAATGCTGCTCTGATCCAAACTTGCCAGGCCTAAAAGCAAGAACCCAAACCATCAGACTGGTTTTATGTCACTTAATCACATCCCAGAAAAGATCTCTAGAATGTTTTTCAAACTACAAAATTGTCCCAGCACAAAACCAGGTGAAACTTACACATTAAGCATCCAATCTAAACTTAGGAGGTATGCAAAGAGGCCAAAGACAAAACAAAAGGCCACAACTTATGACAAGGAGCAAAGTCATACAACTGAAAAGGATGCAGAAATGACATAAACGAGATTCTGTTCCTCAAAAACATTAAAAGGCTTATTGTCGCTGCATTCCATACAATGCAGGAGCTCGGAAGAAAGCCTGGGCTCACCAAGTAGAGACCTGGAGGGTGTGAGGAGGAACGCCTGGACTTGGCAGCTGCACAGAGCGTTTGCTGATGGCTGCAAAAGGAGGAAGTAATCCCAGGTCATTTCATGAGATCAGATGTTATCAAAGTCAGAGAAAGCCTCCAGAAGGGAAGAACACTACAGGTGAGTATCATCCTTCACAGACCTTAAATCCCCGATGCACTCCCACACACATTCTGTGCACCTACATAACATGCCTACGTGCATAAATATTATTTTTTTGGCCATTAATGTTTGAATATTTAGAACTGAAAATAACCACTAAGTATTTGTAGATATATGTTTCATAAATACAAAATGGAGTCAACTCCACCTTCACTTCTCACTATATATATGCCTGAGAAATGTCATTTTCCATCACCCAGCCAGCCCGTGTAGCAACTGCATGCTCTTGTGTGAGTGCATGTGTGCGTATGTGTGCATCGCATGTGTTCCTCCTCCCTTGGCCACCACTTGCTTCACTTACACTCAGTTCCTTTGGCTGCAGGGCTCTTCGTGCTGGTCCAGGCCTTTGAACATGAGAGAGTTACAATCACCTTCCATAGAAATTAGAGAAGTCTGAGTCACAGGGTGGCATGGTGGAGGGAGACCTCGGTCCATGGGCAGTCTGACTCACTGCCTAATCCACTGAAAATCATCCTTGAACACTTAGAACACTTCCCAACATGTGCCACACAATGGGTCAGACAACACGGTCTCCTAACACCAGAAACTGTCTACAGTCCATGGTCTTTCTTTAGATTTAGTCAGCTGTCCCAGATAAATACCCACGTGCATTTAAATCTGATTTTATAGAAGGTGTAAAGATATTCAAAATGCTGCATGACAAACTCTGTTCACACAAGTTACTCTGAGGAGAGGCTGATGATGAAGAGATTTTTAAGAATTCTACTTTGTGCTCATTCCACTATTACTACCAGTCCTAAAAAATATAATAGAATGTAATAGAAATGTTTTGAAAAATTGCAAAAATAATATTGCAACAAAAAGTGAATGATTTTAAGTAGAAAATCATCCATAACTCCATGACTGTACACAAATGGTGTTCAGCAGGTTCCCGCTGAGTGGCCATGCACATTTTGTGCCACCGTCCTAACCCTTCATTATGCCACTTGCTTACATCCAGGCTGGTGCCTGGATTATCTCAAGGGCAAAACCTGAGAGTGAAGCAACTTCTTGCCCCACTGAGTGATGGGCACCAAGGCTGCTCCTAGGGGGAGCATGAGCCTGCCATCTTGGGCCCGCAGACTATGCACTCACTTTCAACCAGCAGAGTGTGGATTCTTCTAGGTATAGAAGAGCAGCCAAATACTACTCTGCAAAAGGAAGTGTGTGTGTGTGTGTGTGTGCGTGTGTGCGCGCGCGCGCGCGTAGAGAAGTGTGCACATTAGATTTTATACCTGCGCATATAAAAAAAAATGGAGCTGGCTTTCCTCCTTCCACATTACTTTAGACATTTCTCTTATATATCATGGTAGATAGCTCAAGAGGATAAGAAAACCAGTGCTGCTGCTAGAGAACTGGACTGCAGAGGCTGAGATTTGTAGGCACTTTGGACTCTACAAATGAGCATCTCAAATGAGAAGATCAATCTATTTACTTTAGTCTCTAAATATAATGCCTTTAAATTCTTATTTTCTGAGAGTGAAAGTCAAGAATGCAGACATCTTTTTTTTTTTCTGGCAAATATCTTGCAATGAAAGGAGAAAGTACTTCTAGGTGGAAGTGAATACCTATCACTGGGGGAATGAAAATGGGTGACCTGCAGCAAAGGTGTCCACCCTTTATTTCTATTTCTCCATGTCTAAGGGGGAAATGTTCAAATATCATGTACCCACAGGACAATTTACAATACTTTGTACAGATTTTAGGCATTCTTCCAAAGAATTATGAGAATTTTTGGAAGAATTGAAATCAATAGGATAAGCCACAGTGGGGTTATGTTATTAAGATTAAGGGTTGGGCAGGATTGCTCATTTAACTTGCTTTTGCAACAATGCAGTTACTCCAGATTCTTTTAAGGACAAAAAAAAAAAAAAGCAACAAATGTTAGTGAAGTTTCTTATTAGATTATGTTGGCTATCTATGCCTCCATGGTTCACAACCACAAGAAATCAAATCCTGTAGCCATAGGATTTGAATGTGATGGTTACAGTCACATAATCAAACTTGTATGGGTTAAAGTGGTTCCATTTCTTAGCAAAAAAAATGTAAAGTAAAATTGCAGCAAGAGTAATTATGGAGAACTCAGACACGAAGACACAGGCCAAAACCCACTCTTATCCCTTGTTGGGAGGCAGCGTAGGCCAGTAATGGTGAATATTTGGTAAGTTCCTGGATGTCAATGTTTGATGAGGTAATATTTATTTATATATGTTTTAATCAGCTTTCTCACTGCTGTGATGAAGGACCTGACCAGAACAATGTAGAGCAGGAAAAATTTATTTGGGGGCTCACAGTTTCAGAGATCTCAATCCACAGAGCAGTCTCCATTCTTCTGGACTTGAGATGAGCCAGAACAACATGGTGGAAGAGTGTGGTGAAGGGAAGTAGCTCACATAATGATCAAAAAGCAGAGAGAGACTCCACTCTCCTTATACAAAATATGTACCCCATAGCCATGCCCCCAATGAACCACCTCCTCCAGCCACACCTCTCCTGCCTCCAGTCACCACTCAGTTAATCCCATCAGGGATCAATTCACTGATTCGGTAAAGGCATGACCCAAACATTTCTCCTCCAACCTTTTTGCATCATCTCACACATGAGCTTTTGGAATATACTACATCTAAACCATAATAATATAAAAATTAATTTCTGAAAGTGTTAGGTTTTGAGCTTTGAAGCAATACACTAAGAAGAACCACCATTTGACCCAACCATCCCACTCCTCAATCTATAGCCAAAGGACTTAAAATCAACATACTACAGTGACACAGGCACATCAATGTTTATAGCACTCAGTTCACAATAACCAAACTATAGAATCAATCTAGGTGTTCTTCAACAGATGAATGGATAAAGAAACTGTGATATATGCACACAATGGAATATTACTCAGCTTTAAAGAAGAATGAAATTATGGAATTTGTAAGTAAATGGATGGAGCTGGAGAATATCATGTTAAGTGAAATAAGCCAATCTCAAAAAACCAAAGGCTGCATATTTTCTCTGATTACACATATGCTAATTCACAATAAGGGACTCTAGGGAAAAACAGAGGTACTTTGGCTTAGGTAGAGGGGAGTGAAGGTGGGGAGGGATTTTGGGAGTAGGAAGGCTAGTAGAATGACTCAGACATCATTACCCTAGGTACATATATGATTACATGACCAGTGTGATTGTACAACATGGACAACCAGAAGAATGAGAGATTATACTCCATCTATGATGGGTCAAAGCAATTCTATTGTCATATATAACTAATTACAACAAATAAAAATTTAAATAAAAAAGGAGAAGAAATTTGAGTCGCACAGTGCTGATAGTACATGCAACTTGGTTTTGACTTCTTGCTTTGCAAATAAATGAAATTCCACTCTCCTCTCTTGGACCTTCTGGATGCCATTTTAAAAAATCTGCTGTCCTGTGACCCTGTGACTAAAGGAACTTAAGACAAAAGAGTTAAACCTTCTTCTATTGGCTTATCTAAATTGTAAAATTCCTACCTAAAGGCGCCTCACAGGGACCAAGCATAGTGACACCTGCACTGCTCAGCTCTCTTCTGCTTATCATCAGACCTGCAGGCCTGTGCATCCCCAGGGGTCACGGTTTGGGCATTCAGACCTGGAGCCTTGGGGCAGCCAGTCTATTCCCTGCCTGCTCCTGCACCCAGCTCCTTGATTGTGTCATAGCTCTGATCTCAAAGTGCTTTCACAGTAAGCACCTGCTCACACACTGACACTGTGGGGTGTGGGAATCTAAGAAGCTCCTGAGATCCCCCACCCCCCTGCCACACTCCGTAAGACGCCCTTCCCTGGAGTTGTGATGTATCAGTCAAGTTGCAGGTACATCCACTCTGTCGATTAGGCCACGTGGTCTAAGACCTTCTAGAAGCAGAACAGAGAGAGAGAGAGAGAGAGAGAGATCTTTCTGCTGGCTTTGAGGGACTGAGCTGTCATGTGTGGCCACAACTTAGGGCAGCCCAAGTTGCTGAGATCCACCTCCAGACTATAGTCAGCAGGAAATCAGAGATCTCTGTCCCCAAAACACAAGGAACTAAATCCAGCAAACACCCAAAGTCCTCAAAAGAGGAGCCTGACCCTCAGAAAATACTGCAGCTTTAACAGTCATCAGGTTTCAGACTATGAGGCACTGGGCAGAGTAGCCAGTGAGATTCCACACAGACCACTGAAGTAAGGAACTGTAAAAAATAAATGCATGCTGTTTGAACCATTAACTTGTTATACATAAATCTAAAACTAATACACATCTACGTGTTCTTTTTTTATTTTTTAATTAGTTCTAATTAGTCATACATGATAGCAGAATGCATTTTGATTTATGGTACACAAATCGACACAACTTTTCATTTCTCTGGTTGTACTCTATGTATGCTTATTAGTTTGTGTACATAAAGGAGAAATTTCTATCCTGGCTCTTCTTCCAATGCTCCAAGGATTCAAAGTATTAGACGATTGAAATGAAGTTGGATTTTCTTAACCTCTTGCCTCCTTTGAATCCCTGTATCAAGGAATTTTCCATCATGGAAAACTCTATGTCCTCTTTCTATTATACTTTTCCAATTCTTTATTATGAGAAAGTTTTAGTGAAAAGTTAAAAAAAAAAAAAAAAAAAAAAGACTATTACTTGTTATTCATGATTCACAGGAAACTCAGGGTGTTGAGAATCCTGGAGGTTATCCAGCAAGCTGAGGTCTGGTGCTACAATTCACAGTTTATTAAGTTGCCTGATGCTATTCACAATTAATGTTGTTGAACTCCACTTTATAGAACAGAAAAAAAAATACACATGGGCTGCCCCTTAATTTGTATGTAAACCTCATCAACTCCATCAGAGCTATAGGTTTTAATTCACTATGCTTGAAAAGTATAAAGATAATGCCTTTTACTTTCAGAGCATATACAACATTTAAAATGGTGTTCTACTCATTCTGTGAAAGAGTTTTCCTAAAGTGGGTCTCTGTGGGATGCTGATGGATGCTGCCAATGAAACATGTGCTTTCAGAAAAAACTGAGAAGCTCTGGGTTAAACAAAGTTAATGGGTTTCTCCAAATGGGAAGCGTCAGAGCTGATGTGGGAGCCCTGTGAGCACAGAGCCTCCTGTGTAACCAGAACTGAGGACAGAATATATTAGCAAACATAGCCAGAGAGGTCATTACCTGGAATCACACAGGTGCTGGGGCTGTTCTGTCCTTCCTGGGAAGCTCTCTGTTCACTCTTAAGTTCACGGCCAACCCCGACAACCAGGAGAGTCCAGCAGAGACAGATTCCCTTCTACTCCCCGCAGCCCCTTAGCCGGTGCCTCAGCTATCTTAGCTGTAGAACTGATTTACTTGTAAAGAAACATATGATGCTGATGATCTGAAGGTGTTAAACCAAATAAGAGTTTATGATCATTAGCAAGAGTGTCTATATGTGGCATCATTTGTTCTGCGTAGCAGCCTGGAACCAAAGACTGGATGCAGAACATGAAATGATCAGCACCCACTGGACATGGTAATTGGAGGAATGATCCTCCTTCCCAAGAAAGTGCAGATGGTCACAAGAATCCGTGGTTTTCCTGCCAGGGCTAATGCAGCAGAGTGGCTTTATCAGTATGGTAAAGTTAGTTAAGTCTAACTAGCACGTATGCATCTATGTCTGTGATTTCACATATCCCCCCACCCAGGGATGTGATCGTCTAGTAGAAGATTATCCTCTCCTAAATCTGCCCTTATCTGAGTTTACACATAGCTTTCATTTCACCAGCTCACAACTAAATGCAGATCTCATGCCCTGACCAATAGCAGTAAGGACATTTATTTATTTTAAAAGGCTCACAACACAAATGATGTATTTGGAGCATGCATAGCTGAGGTCAAAGCCCTTGTGACATTTCATTTCATTGTTTGGAAGTATTTGGAAGCCTTGGGTGTTCTTTTGGCTCTCTAAGCTAAACTTAATGGATCTGGAAAATGAAAACATGCATGTTTTATCAACATCTTTTCTCTATTAAAAAAATCCCATGGAGCTGTATTCTGGGGTTCTTCTTTTGGAAAAATTACTATAGGAAATTAACTTTTTTCTTCTTAACTACAAATATATAAGTGATCTTGTTTTAATAACTCAGATTGTTTAATTAGGTTCTTTTTCCCACAAATGTTTCCTACTCATGGGTAATGACCTAATTACCTTAATTTTAACATCTCATATTTTTAAAACTAAAAGTCAAAGTCACATTGCCTAAATGATGCTTTCCATTCACAATTTCCATTCCAATTCACATCTGCTCAGCCATCCATGTTTCAGTGATCATTGTCAAAACATCGATACCCTGTACAAAAAGCTGATCTATGTCCTCAGAGGCCTTAGATATTAATGATGAAAATAAACATGCGGAATCTTAGGGTCATATGTGAACATGCCGTGCATTCCACAAATGCCTATTTCAGGAGTTGTGATGCACAAGGGATTTGATGATAAATATCCTCACAGTCGTAGGACATTGTAACTGACACTCTGGCTCAAATCCCTTGGAGTACTCAGCCAGGATCATGAATCCAACAGGCTGACGTAGTTCATTTGAGGGGGACGCTGTCCTCAATTGCAGCACCAGAAGTGGGACACATCCAACATCCCTGTTGGCTTGAGCAACCAGCTCTGGCTAAAATCACGGGTTATGATAGCAGGCTGTCATTGCTACCAAAAACAAAGACAGCCTCCCTCAATCTCAGCCGTCTTAACCAAAGTTGTAATTCTTGATCTCAGAAAATAAAAGTTGACTAATTAAAACAGTAAATTGTCAAAACAGTTGGGTGTGACTACTGTTTTTTCTTAATAAAAGTTAAAAGTCTTTGGGCCCTAGTTTTATTAGTGCTCAAACTGTGTGCGTATTGTCCCTGCATGGATCAATGGAGAGGGTAGGTGTGAGGGTGGCCTGCCAGCACAAGCCACCACTGCTGACAGCCACAGTCACACCCCACATGATGGCCTGGCTGGGCTCCTGTCTCCCTCACCATTCCATCCGGCATCAGCAAGGAGCTCCCGGGCCACCAACAAAGGAGACGTGCTTTTCAGAAAAGCAAATATTTCTATTTGAATGAAACGACGACATCACAACACAAATCTGTTATGACCACTAATGATGGATTAATTCTATGACTTACAACATTTTCCCTCACAACTGAATTTCACGTCTTATCAATGTCTTGGATAATTAAATTTACCTATTACAGTTAGCTATTCCCATCCAAGGGTTCTGTATCCATAAGTTCAACCAACTCCACATCTAACATATTAAAAAAAAAACAAATTGTGATTGTATTAAACATAGTCTTTTGTTTTCTTGTCGTTATTCCCTAAATACACAACAACTACTTACATGAGCTCCAGCTCATGGGACTCTAGAGATGATTTAAAGTATGTGGGAGGATGTGGGTAGGTTATATGTAAATACTATTCCATTTTCTCTGTAAAATCTGCAGATTTTGTTACCTAAAGGGGGTGTTGGAACCTCAGGTACAGTGGGACAGTGGCACTGTCAATGCCATTACAACATTAGAACGTGGTCTTCTTTGCCATCACACAGCCTCACGTCGGTCTTCCTTTTGTCACCTAAGTGTCAGTCTGTCAGGCAACGGCTGTGCTGCTTTCCTTGGGCCCACTTCTCAGGGTCTTCCTCCTGCTTCCCTCTGCGTAAAACTCCAGGGCCCAGATGATCAGGGTTACTAGAGCAAGACTAAAGTCAAAGCCTGCCAGGGCCACATGTGAGGACATCCCCGAGTCATGGGTCAGCAGAATCCCTGCAGCTCACCTGCTTCTTCCTGGGGCCGTGGTGGGGATGTGGTCATGGAGGTGCCTCCTTCCACATGAGTGAGGGCTACGAGAGGCTTACCTCAAAGTTTTCCGCCATGCACTTCTAGATGTGAAGTTACTTGACAGATGGGAATGGTATAAAACTCTTTATTGATCTTAAAGTTTCCCATAAGATAAATAATTGTTCAAATCCACGTTTAAAGATCATTCCATATTATGGATTTTTATCTGCTTAAATATGATTTGGAAATCATTCTGCTATATATTCCTAAAATATAAAATGATATTAAATAACTAAGTGGATAAATTGCTGATATTCCTAAAAGATAAAATGGTGATTAATTAATTAAGGAATAAACTGCTTCCAAACCCATATTTTAAGTGACAGATACTTCCCCTGGTTCTTACTGTGCACATAGTCCTTATTTTAGCTATTTCCCTTATCTTTACACACACACTCTTTTATATATTAAAGCATAAGAGCCTATAATGGAGGTCACTTATTTGGGAGTTTATATACAAGGTCATCTAAGCCAGCAAATGTAGCTACAGATCTCTTATTCCAGAATGTAGCTTCTTCTAAAATGGAAGAGTGTTTCTTATTGAAAGTCACCCAGCAGGCCTTTAGAAAATGTCCCCATTGAAATACTTAAAATTCTGTACTGTGGAGAACTTTTTGATTTGTTATCTGTTCTACAAAACATTGCAAAATTTAAGCCAGAAGATGGACTACTTTTTGTTTTATTTCTTATTCATTTAGACAAAAAATTCTATAGGGTCGCTGCAAAAAATGTCTTTCCAAAAATATGTCTAAAGCCATACTGGTAAGCCTAAATATATATTTCATATGATTATAATCAAAATTGCAGATGCAGAAGCTCTGTGCAAGAGTTCTTTTTTTTTTTTTTGGCACCAGGGATTGAACCCAGGGGCACTTAACCACCAAGCCCATGCCCAGCCCCTTTTGTATTTTATTTAGACACAGGGTCTTGCTGAGTTGTTTAGGTCCTTGCTAAGTTGCTGAGGCTGGCTTTCAACTTGCAATCCTCCTGCCTCAGACTCCTGAGTTGCTGGGATTGTAGGCGTGCACCACTGCACCCAGCTTGCGAGACATTTTGAATGACAGTCATGGTGCCAGTTTCAAAGAGCATTGGCTAATTAGTGTTCACAGTATTGCTGAGAATCCACACACCTGAAAGATAAAACCTGAAGTGCATGACTTCCCAGAGGTTTAGGAACATTTGGACAGGGATACCCTGAATGGTCCCACCGCCTTGACCAGCACACTGTTCATGTGGCCCTGCTTCAAGACCACAGACACGGGCCATGGCTTCTAGCCTCAACTAAACCTGTTGCCTCTGCCATAAATGTGACTCTCCTAAATTTACATGAAAACGTTGCTTCCTCCTGCATGCTGCCACTGTCCCCCACCAGAACAACTGAGAGAGGCCACCACAGGATTGTCTGCACAAGGGTCTCCCTTACGGTAACATCCCTGAAGGCAGCTGCAACCCATTCCTCTGGGTCTTTCTGGAACAGTGCTGGACACCTGCTGTCCCTCACACGGCAGGCCCTTGGCCAGACCCAGCCCTGCAGCACTTCCTTAGACACGGCACAAATGTGGCCTAGGTATCGGAAAGCACGTTGCTATCCCTCAGGATTCTTGCTGGCTTCTCCTCAACAATACCCCAAGTCTTTAAGAATCCTGAACAGCTCTCCAATCAAAAAAACACTAAAAGAGATACAGATGAAGCTCTCAGGGTTGAAGTGGGAAGGGATCTAGGAGCCCATCCAATTAAGGATCCCCCCCATTGCCACCAGCAGGTGCTCGGCCTGGCCCAATTCACCAAAGACAGCAGCAAGATAATGTCACAGGGTGTTTAAAGAGTCCTTGTCTAGTAGTCCCTGACCTCTCAGACACAAGAAAGAGAACAGGAAGGAACCTTGGGTTGGGTGGTCCCCGTCCTGATCTCACCACTCCTATTTGCTTGTTGCTTTGAATGGGTTGTAAACTCAAGGACAGTACTGAGCGTTGGCAGTGCTGGCAGAAATCTTTGATTCTTTCCTGACTTTAATAGAAAGCCTTCTAATGTTTCACCACAAAACATGACGATGCTTGCAAGAGGTATCTTTGGTAAGATTATAGGAACTCCATTCATTCTGTTGAGTACTTTTTAAGCTATTACAAATGAGTGTCAAATTCTATCAAATGTTTATTCTATATTTATTGAAATAACCACAGCATCATTTCCCTTAGTCTTACTAATATAAATGTATTATTCACAATGTTCTCTATTTGGTTACTGTAAACGTATTGTGATATGAAACGTGAATATAAGTGAAAAGTAAATCTACTTGTTCGCGCCTGGGTGAACCTGATTTAAAGTAAATTTCCTTTGCTGTCTGTTCTCAGAATCCTGCTGCTACCTCTACTGGTCAGCACCACTAGCTCTATAACTTCTAATGCCTTTCCCCTATTCCAAGAGGTGGTCACAAGAAAAGGCCCCACAAATTTAAGTGAGGGAGATATACAAATACAACCTCAAGTGTTGAAAGCTCTCTTCTCTGCATGTCTGTGTACACATAACATAGCTGCCTGGGGACTCTGAGAGACCACTGATCTGAGCAGCTGGCCCTAGCAAATGCATGTCCTCCAGTGCCTCACACACTCCTCTCTGAGCAGCTACTCTGTGCAGGCTTTGGAAGTGCTGTGGATGCAGAGGTGAGCCACGGAGAGGCCCCTCCACTGGGTCCCGGAGTCTCACGCCAGTCTCCATGAGGTATCACCAAGGTGCCAGGGGAGAACACGAGAAAGCCCGGCCTCCCCCAGCTTCCTCTAACTTGAGGATCACCAGTGACTTGACCCTGATACAGTTATGAGGACATAATTTATGATTCCGGACTCTGCCAAGTAAACGTCTGTCCTCCACTGAGATATAAATAAAATGCCTGCAGAGAGCCAGGCCTGTAAAACTTCCTTCTGTAATACTATCCTGTTGTAAATGGTTGTGTGGAAAGCTTAGCTTTTTTTTTTTTTTTCTACTTTAAATACTTATACTAGAAGTTAATTCAATTCCCATTCAATAAAAGAGGCAAAACCCCATAAACTGAAAATAAGCTCACAGTCACACTCTCTCAGGACTCTCCTACTCAAACAGCACCGCCGAAGCAACAAAAGGGAAGGTCCAAATTCTGTCAAGGAATAAGGAACAGTGTCTACTTAGGAAAAGGTTAGAATGTGTACTGCTTACTTTTCTCTTGGCAGGGTGTGTGTGGGGGGTTCAGGTAAAAGTCAAAGGCAATTGCCAGAGTTTCACAAATTAACCAAACTTATATCACAATGCAAAAGAGTTTCCCTTGCCTGGATTTCTCTGGCTGTTCTATGACCCCTGGGGTACATCTGAGAATAACCTGACTCCAATCTGAGCTGGCAATGACCGGCAACCGAGAGGAAGAGAGGCCCTGCGAGGACCACGTCAGATATGCACAGAGGGAAGGAGGGGCCAGATCCCTTCCAAGAGCACGTGTGCAATTACATCTCTTTGACAGCCCCAGGAATTGTCGTTTACAAAACTTAATACCAATTCCAACTTGTCAGAGGTGTTTATATTTCCAGTTTAAGGACCCATTTGTTGAATTCTATCTAAAACACCCACAGGTGAGTCTCAGTCAGATTCACAGTGCATGGGAAAACATATTAAAGTACCGGAGCCACAGAGACCGACACTGGTCGGGTGGACTACACCACAAGGGGGGCTCAGTGGACACAGAGGGGCACCTGCCCAGCCCTCAGGGCAGAGGAAAGCCACCCTCATTTCCTCCAAGGGAAACACCAAAGCTCCAGCCAACCCAGGGCCAGCTCTTTTAGTGAGAGCAAATGAATGGGCAACAGCATTTGCATGGAAAGTTCTGGGGAGCACCAGCCTTCTGAAGTCTCAGTACACTATTATGGTTTGGATATGTCACCAAAGGCTCCTGTGTTAATGCAGCAATGTTCAGAGGTAAAATGTTAAATTATGAGAGCTGTGACCTAATCAGTCCACCCGAGTTGGAATGGATTAACTGGGTGGTAACTGTAGGCAGAGGGGGTGTGGCTGGAGGAGCTGGGTCCCTGGGGGTGTGCCCTGGAAGGCTGTATCTCCCCTGAGGCTATACCCCACCTGCCTCTCTGCTTCTTGGCCACCATAAATGGAGTAGCACTCCTCCACCAAACCCTTCTGCCGGGATGTTCCACTGATGCTCTACTTCACTTTGGGCCCAGAGAAACGGAGTCAGCTGACCACAGACCAAACCTCTGAGACCAGGAGCCAAAATAAACTTTTCCTCCTCTAAGTTGCATTTGCTAAGTATTTTGGTCACAGTAATACCAAGTAGACTGACGCATACCCCAATACTCAGAGAAGCCCACCTCACGCACAGCAGTTTGAAGTTACTGGCTTGACTCTTCCCATTCCACAACAGGTATAGTCTGTGCTCAGCTGTGACCCTTCTACCAGCATCTGCAGGATTTGGTCTTTGGCTCTCTCCAGGGTGACTCAGCCAGATTAGGGTCTCAAGCTCAAGGATGTTCAAGACTTGTCTGTTGAGGGACTGGGCAGGGCTGGAGTTGCCTGGCAGGCACAGAGCTCACCAAGGCAAAGAACACAACGTCTGGTGAACACAGGGGTGATGCTGTGGAAATAGCCCAGGGTCAGTATATTTAGAATATTATTTGCAAAGAGAAGTTCAAATATTGGAATTTGTGCCACTATAAAATTTAGATTTTCTTTTCCGATTAGGTGTTCTCCATTAGTACCATGGGGACCTGATAAGGTCGTGAAAGGACACCAAAACCAATGGTAATGAACTCCATACACGATTCTGCAAGCATACTGGTTTTCAGTGCTAGATTTGTACCATTTAGAGCAGACTTGTGAAGCTCATTAGAAAGAATTTGAAATAATTTAAGAATATGAACAAGAAATGAAATGCTCATAAGCAAATAGTATGGGAAGAAGAATTAAGTGTGAAGTAAAGACAGCTCCATGTGGGTATGAAGAATCTGAGAGGGAACACCAGCCACAGGTACATTCTGCTGGGAGACACTGTAGGAAGCCACCAAGGGCCTGCAAGAGCAGCATGATACACTACATCTGCCAACTTTATTCAAAAAGGTGGTGAGGATGTTTCCCAAATTATCATTGTCTCTCAAATTAATATGCAAATTTAATAATTAGGTTTGCTTACTCAATATCCTATACTCTGCTGGGTGTTAGGAAAGCAGTAGTCAATAAAATACTGTCCCTGAATTGGAATCTCAAAATGTCAATTATTTGGTATTAAAGTTTAAGAACAGTTGGTTTGCCTAATAGCAAAGTGACTGAGCCAGCCTCCTTGAAACAGGACTCAGTTGAAGGGTGCATAACATGTTTGGGAGCTGTATCAGCCCGAAACCTGGTGCTCCAAGTTCAGGAGCACTGAGGTAGGTAAATGGTGACAAAACAGAAGCAGTGTCTGAAGTCGAAGGGATGACCACAGCAAAGTCGCACGTCTACACATGTGCACACACGTTGCCCGCACAGCATTCTGTATGCACATACAATTAGCTATCTCTTTTAGGTAGGAAAAACAACACAACTTTCCTGACTGTAAAGGAAAATAATTCAAAATGTGATGTAGCTTGTATTTGTTGAAATCATTAATGGACTGAGGCTGTGGAAGTGGGATCCTAAGAAGGGCAAGAGCGAGCCCGGGAGAGCAGATGGCATGCGGCCCGCCAGCCACTGGGTCCTGCCACGTTCCTTTGAGCTTGCTCAGGCTCACCGGTGGTACCCTCCGGAGTGGACCCCTCTCTGGCAGTCTGCAGCCTTCAATTATCCTCCCATGGTGCACTCCACTCCTTTCTCCACACCCTCACGGGCCCTGGGCTCTCCAGCCAGAAGTGACCTCTCCCTCCCGGTCACCCGTGTCCTCTCCTAGCTTTCCTATTGCCTTTTCCACTTCTCCTTTGTTATCTAGTCATTGACTTGTATCTTTTCTCTTAAGTTAGAAGGTGACCTCCTTGAGGGAAGGAATGTTGCTGTCTCCACCTGCGGAGCTCCCAAAGGACCCATCCTTTGTACATGGTGAATACTCAACATGGGTGGTTGACTAAATACTCAGATGAATGATCTGAAAAATCTGCAAAGCACAGGACAACAGCCATGGGTCAGCCATTGAGGTCACGGAGAACGTCCTTACCTTCCATATGTAGAACTGTTTAGAAATGAACAATGTCCTGTGAGATCACACCAAGCATTAGGGAAATCAGTTCTCAAAGAAGGTGCCGTACAGGCAGAGTGCCTTTCCTCTGCATTTTCAGACTTCAGCAGCTTATCACTAAAGCTCTTTGCAGTTTCGAGAAGACAAGAGAAAGAAATCCATTCAATCAGTTTCATAATGAAAACGGCCTGGGAATGTGGAAGGGCTCCCTTGGATGTCTGGATTCCATCTGTTTGCCCTGCTATTTTTGCCTCCCTCTCTTTTAAGCTGGAACATTGTATGGTTCATCTGCTTGTGGGTCCCTGTGCAGAGCCCAGTGAGTGGATAGGGCAGAGCTTTGTTCTTTCAGCCTCTGCCATCGCTCTCTCCCACATGGTGACACCGGCATTCCTTTGCACACTGCTTCCTAATTGTCTCAAACTGGGAGATTTCATGGGATTGGGGAGGATGGAGCAGATGTGGAACATGTCTCTCACTAACAGAAGCGAGATGCCAAGTGACAGTATGTGGATTGCTCCTTTCCCACGTGGTGTAACTGATAAAATAAGACAAGAACGTGACACCATATAAGCCAATTCGATTTCCAAGGGTCTTTATTACAACCGTGCAACCCTTTCTTTCAAAGCAGAACCTCATGAGATTCTTCAAGTCAAATATGTCTAGGGGGGAAAACTTGCTGTGGAGTGAAATAAAGAGGCAACTCTTCAAAGAATGTCACATTAGTTATGGTGACATGTCACTGGACCACAGGGAGAAGCAGTTTAACATGCTTATTTTAGCTGCCAAATTCTGAAGATTTCTAAATATAAGCTTGATTCAAATTTAAAAATATTAATGAAAAAATCTAAATGTAGCAGTAGTTGCTTGTATTTTCTCTCATATTCATATGAAAATCTCCAGAGCTGGGTTCTGGTTCTTAGAAAGTTTTAGGATTATTAAAGTAATGCACTAGGGAAGAAAGAAGCCACAGCATCTGTGAAAAATATTCAGTATTTTAAAACATTTTTTTCATGCTCCAACATCTGTTGCTTCCTTCTTTAGTTAATTATAAGTTGCTTTGAAAACTATTATGTATGTGAATTCTTTTAACAACTGAAATTATACATGTTCAATAATACCACTGGAGGCACTCAGATGAAATAATTTAAAAAGGGGAAAATGCAAATCTTAAGCAAAACACAAATTAAAACATATTGTTGATACAATTAAACATTCATGTTACTTCAACAAAAGAATGGCCTGCCATGAGCCAAACCCAAAAAACAAGTGTAATGTGATTAAAACTTATTTTCAAGCCCTCCAGTTGCCTTTGCACACACATGGACTATTTCACAGCACACCCACCCTTGGTCATTGGCAATCCGTGTTGAAGTGTGGTGTGAACACAGTACTGACACACCAAAGCACTGTCACAAGCCAAGTGGGATCCAGACCTGCAGGTCTGAGCGTCACACAGAAGGCTCCTGCCTCAGTGTTATGGAAGACACTGTACATCTCTTATTCACCCAGATCTCCCCAGGGCCCACCAAGGTGTAAAAGGCTTAATATTTATTAAATTAATGATAATGAAATTGGAAACAAAAGCAAAATGCTTGGATTCTGGGTATGCAAGTGAGAGTTCAGGCAACTCTATTGAGACCCTTAGGGCTACATGTCTTTCAACCAGAGTAAAATAAGTAAAGATCACAGGACAAACAGCAGAGTCACCTGACTGATGATTAAGTCTTCTCATCAGAGGGCTGTCCCTGCAGGTTTTTGTTTGATTGACAGTTTGCATTATTTTAGAAAGGGTTTTCAGAATGAGTCTGCGGAGGCAATGTTGAAGCTGCGGTGGGTCACAGCTTTGCTTGCCTGCACCTTTCCATATGTCCATTGAGAAGACTGAATACCAACGTGGGGCCTCAGGGCTCAGACTGGGTATGAGAATGGGAATGTGGAAGGGCTCCCTTGGATGTCTCCACACAGTATGGTGGGGAGAAGGTTGCTCCCCTGCAGTCACGTTCCAGGCTGCTGTAAGGCATGAACACACCCCCTGAAACCAGGGTCGCTGTATGTAGCAACAGCCTGGACTGAAATAGAGTTTCTAAAACCTGGAAGGGAAAGTGAACTACCCAAAGGTGCAACTCAGTGCAAATGAATGCAAAAGCTCACCCTTAATGCTGCAAACTGCACACCTCAGCAGGATGCCCTCTGCTGCAGGTAAGAGGAACACCAGAGCCCTGTACTCCCAGCTGAAGTTGGCTGGATAGCTGATGTCTTTTGGAAATGTGAAGAACCGCTACTCCAAGAGCAATTGCTTAATTACAGTGACAAGTACCTGGTAGGACTAGTAAATAACGTGAGCTACGAGATATTGACCAAAAATGAGAGCCAATTTGGAGGGGATAAGAAATTGACTAATAGACCCAATAAGTGTTCTCAATGGATTCTCTCCATGCTTAGCCCCAAACTGTCAGTAGAGTTACAATCAAAAACTGAAGATCCACTTGGAGAATAATAACCTCTGACTGTTTTTAAAGGCACTTCTATTAAGACTTTAAATTTAGAAAGCCATATTTAATTGCTCATTTTTAACCCTGAAATATCATGCTTTTTTAAAAAAAGACACTTGAGTTAACTTTGGCTAAGCACTCTATTTGTTATGCCTTTAAGACAATCCACTTGTTCTGTGGACTAGACCTACAAAAGACTTGTAAACTCAAAGCCACTTAGTGGAAATACTGTTGTGCTTCTCTAAGTAAATTTCATGTGTTTTAATGTGAGGCATTAAGGATTGGTACCAATCCATTGGAAAACTATATAGGAAAAGTGTGTGTGTGTGTGACTTAAGTCTCTTTTGTAGCTGAAACTGCTCTTCATGAAACTTCTCCTTTCAATTAATTTGTAATCACTGTATTTGAATTATTATAATAATAAGAAGAAACAGTTCTTCTGTAAAGTTAAAGAAATCTGTGCAACAGACCCTTGCAATGCTATAAATAAAACGTTTCTGTGAAATATTCCAGATCTGTATACCAATTGCAATTTCCAGAGATTGTGAATGATTATTTATATGTCCTAAAGGCAGACTTTTGACGGATTAATTCCTATAATCCATCATTTTTCTTTTCTCTGAATCTGCATCATGCATCATTCTTAACCTTGATTGCCAAACTTTGCTAAATTTTAGAAAACTTATATTTTCGTGGCCATCCGCCTTACCACTCAATTTTGCATACCGAAATTAACTTTTTCAAAATGCTCAAGCCTCTTTTAACAAAATGTGGCAGTTTTACTGGGACAATCTTTCATATTTGCAAGCTCTTCACTGAGCTATTTCATAACAAAAGAAAGCAAAATTTGCATTCGCATGCTTATGAAGATGTAATATCAAGTTTCAGCTAGGGAAATCAATCATTTCCCCAGGAGAAGAATATTTGCAAATACAAGTGAATGCATTTTGCAATCACAGGGCAGTGAGACAGTTCCTCCTGTGACCTTCTTTCTGAAGGTCAAGTCCATCTGTTTAGCTTTCCTGGTATCAGATCATGTGAAAATCCTTAGATCATCTCCATCAGATATAGTGATTGTGAAGGGCGAACATGATTATCATGTCAGTTCTTAAACGATATTTGGAGGCAAATTCCATAAAGAGGAAGGGAAGGAGAAAGCAGTTAAAATCATTTTGACTCACTGGAGCTAAAGTCACGGAAAGCTGTTGATCTCACACATCAGCCTGTCTCTAGCAATGGTGGCTCTCTGCCTCCCAGTTCTGCAGCTCTCTCCCTCTTCCCTGACCTGGTGACCCCTCCGGTTGCCCGATACTGGGCACCAACTCCAGTTTCACTTCCTGGCAAACATTCTCAGAGCAAGAAAGGAGCTTGCCATTCAGCGACTCTCCCAGGAATCTAGGGAGCTTTTCCTTCACATGTCCAAGGCAAAGAACTGATTCACACAGTGGAGAATTACTCTGCTGAACAAAATTGCCTCCCAGAAAACAAAGTGTAATCTGACTCAATATTAAGTATCCATAGCTATTTGATGGCTGGAAAGATTTTTTTTCTCTTTATTGATTTTTTTTTCAAAAAACAAATGACAGCGGAATGCATTACACTTCTTATAACACAGATATAGCACAATTTTTCATATCTCAGGTTGTATATAAAGTATATTGACACCAATTCGTGTCTTCAGACATGTACTTTGGATAATGATGTCCATCATATTCCACTTTCATTGCTAATCCCCTGCCCCCTCTCTTTCCCTCCCACCCCTCTTCCCTATCTGTTCCTCCCATGCTCTCCCTCCCTACCCCACTATGAGTCAGCCTCCTTATATCAGAGAAAGCATTTGGTATTTGTTTTGGGGGGATTGGCTAACTTCACTTAGCATTATCTTCTAAAATGCCACCCATTTACCTGTAAATGATGGCTGGAAAGATTTTATGGGCAGGTGGAACCCTGCAAGGCAGGAGGGACAGCAACACTTGATTTCAACTATTGATCTTTCCTACTATGGTCAGGATTCATTCTCATGAAACCAGATACAACAAGTGCATTGAGACCCCCTCCACCTGGTGGTCCCAGCTGCAGTAAATGGTAGGCAGCTCTCCACCAGCAGTGTCCTCTTGGAGCACAGGTGGCTTTTCATGTTCTGAAGCCCCTGGAGAGAGCTGGTATTCGAGGGTGCAGCCTGGGAGCATCCCTCACTCAAGAGGAGTCATAAAGGTCAGGCACTTTTAAAAGGCATCAGCAGGGTTCTAGTCTCAGCAGGGAATCAGCCCTGCTGCCCACAGAAGTGGCATTGATAAGGAACAGGGGCTTTCTCGTCTTTCCTCCTTACCCCACCATTCTCCCTAGTCTCATCCACTATGATAGATTCATCTCCCAAATAATCCACCTGCTCTAAGCCCTTGTCTCAACTCTTATTTTAAACAGAGCTCCAGCCAAGATGTAAAACTCACCCATCTCAGCAACTACCCCCACAATGAAACCTGGGGTCTGAAAAGAAGGGAGAAGGGGTTTTGGGGTTTCTGGGGTTTTGAAGAACTCACTGGGTTTTCATGCACTCACACCAGGGCTGGGGTGACACTCAGGGGGCACTATTTATCCACATCATCTCTGAAAAATGATCAGTGCCCTCCCTGAGGAATCATGCAGTCCCCTACCTGCCAGATTATACATAGTGGCTTTGGAGGAGAAAAGTCAGTGCAGGCACCCTTTCTCAGGTGCATCTGGGTATCAGGGACTTTCCCAAGGATCTTTCACTTCTCTAGACCCTCAGTTATATGTCCATCCTGAACCCACCACCCATGGCTGTCATCCTTAATAAATGACTAACTTTTTTCAGATTTTAATTAAAATTATTCATTTTATCAAATTTGCTATGTATCACATTCAGCTGGGTAAAACCAAATTTGTAATTATTTTGGTGTTTAGGTTAACATTAGGAAACTTGTAATCTTTTTCCTTTTTGATTAATCTTCAAATGTTTGATGAGGCCATGGAGTGGAGAAAACATAGACCTTCACCAAGAATGGCTGGCCTGGAGTCTGACTGTGCGCAACACGAGCTGAGTCATCTGCCTGTTCAGGCCAAGTTTCCTCATCTAGATGGCAGTTACTCATAATGCCATACCACTGGGTCGTTGGAATCAATAATACATCCCCAAGAAGTGCTTTAAACAAAGCCTATCACTAAGCTATTTCAATGGCTGATGATGATAACGGCAACAAAGAATACTAATTTTCTACACAAATTCTGAACATTTTCAATGGAATTAAACTATTTGATCATATTTATCAAATTTTATTTAAGAAAATTGCCTTTTTTGTATTATAACATGGTATTTTCATAAGCCATGGATAAAATTTGTTGTATGTAAATTAGAAAGGCCATTGGCTCATTAAAGTAAGAAAAGCTTCCAAACACATCCATCTGTGTCCCTTGAGAACAGCCCAGACAACAGGGTCCATATTGGTGAGTGAGGTTTTAGTCATATTGTTAAGGGTATCAAGTAAAGATTTGGAAAAGGATCCAGGCCCACAGCGTGATAACAGCACATTAACCAATGCATCAAAGTTAATTTAAACTGGCAATGGCCTAGTCTGCAGTAGAGCAAATGTTGGGGTCACAATGCGTGTATGAGAAGAATTTCTGTGTTCTTCCTGTGGAAACCCACCCATCCTCCAAGGCAGGACTATGGATTTCCAGGAAGCCATTGTTGAAAATGAGTAAACACAGGAACCTAACTTTGCTGACACCTGAGATAACCACCTTAGGAAGAGGAAAGGTTTGCTGTGGCTCACAGTTTTGGAGGTTCTAGTCCATGACTGGATGGTCCTTTTGCTTTTAGGCATATGGTGAGCTGCAGGTCAGAGCAGGGAACACATGGTAGAGAGGAGAGGAAGGGAGGGGCCACTATCCAATAGCCCCAAAGGTCATTCCCCAGTGATCCAACTTCCCTGCACTTAGCCCCACCTTTTACAGACCCCACCACCTCCTAACAGTGCCACAGACAGTTGTGGAGGCTTTCCACACAGGGTTTTAAAGAGAGGTAAGACCCACATTCCTGCACCAACCATGACACACACACACAAGCAGCCAAGTTTAAAACTGCTACTCACTTGTAAAAAATAAATGTCAGTCTCCCAGGTCGCCTTTCTAGCTTATGGCAAAAGGCAGTGCCAGTTCACCCATTGGAGTAAAAGTAGATAACACTAAGACATTGCAGCACTAAAATTTAAATGGAGGAACTGAGGATTATTTCAGCAAACTAGAAAGAAGAGATATGGGTTTTTCTTAAAACTAAGGGTAACAATTGTCCATGTAGCACTCAATAAGCTGCTCCCCGATACAGTCATACACAAGGAATTGACTAACACTGTCCCAGCAACAACAAAACTACCAAAGTCTGAGAGAGTATAACACCAGGAAGCTCAGAAAATATGTGATAAAGTCTGTAAAGACATATTTACAAAATTAGATTATCATTCTTATCAAAAAAAATTACGATTGTCAAAAGTCAAGATAAAATTTCTTTTAAATAACAAAACTTGCTTACAGTGTCTTTCAAAATATTGCCAAATTTAGAAGAATTTAACTACTACTTTTGAAAATACTGAAAAAAAAAAAAAACACAAGTGACTTGTAGGAAAATCCTGAACTTTGGTTCTGAACTGTCATTCTGAACAAGAGCAGGATGACCAGGCAGAAGAAGCCGTATGCAGGTCATAACTCTTAAAAATGTATATTGCATGGACCTAAAATAATTTTTGTTTGACTACTGAGGTCCTTTAAAATTGAACTAGTTCATATATTAGTGGCCTGCAGCAAAGTCAACCCAGCCTTTTTAGAAATGTAGGAAACAAGAGATAAATGCACAATGCTCCTGTTCTAGACTTTTAGGGGTCTCATGTTGTGGGTGCCGGTCTGAACTTCGGCCTATGGTCTCACTGTTCTTGCTGCTATATTTAAGGAGGGCCCACAGCACCTGGATCTCTTTAGGATTGATTGGATTCACTATGAAGTGAAGAGCCTGGCCTAGGGTGTTGCTCCTCTGGCAATTGGCTTCAGACACCTAATACTGGTCCATGGGTCTCCATTTTCTCACTTGGAAAAACAGAACCCGTGGGCTCATGAACTACACAACAGTGAGGAATGGGTCACATCGTGGTGATTTTCATATATCACAACATATTTAAACTTCCACTTGCCGGATTTCACTTGCTCCTAAATTTATCCACAATGCCATTATTTGACAGAAATGCATTTGATGGCACTTATCTGCTCTGATTAACCTTCAGAGAGTTCCTTCTGACAGTGTATACTGATTGTAACATCTTTCTTCTTGAACTTTCTGGTTCTTTTGTATCAAGGAAATAAACATCTATCCTATGTTTCCTGTTCATAACTTAAATTATAGATTTTTGTTCAACTGCTTTATGCTTTGCCTGGTATTTCAGTAAAATATGTGTATTAATATTGTGCTGGCAACGCCACGTCTGTTTCTCTCTTCAAATTATTTTTGCTGTATTTGGCACTGTCTTTATTCTGCTCAAACACATCTGCTATCCTTGGAGGGAATTCTGAGTTACATTTTTCTGGATTTGGAAGCCAAGGTTACATTTGTTTTATAAACCATAATACTGTAGCAAATAAAGCAACAAATACATTGACATTTTGGAAGACCTCCAATTTTTATACTTATGAACAGATGTATCACAGACATACACACACACATCCTAGTAAGTTCATAAGAGATATGCTATACTCTTCCTTAATATATTTTTATTTCATGAATCAGTTTTGAATATAACTATTGAAGTTAATTCACAGCAAGAAAGTGAAAGATATGCACTTTTTTCTCATTCTTTAGGCAGAAAAGTGCTTAGAATCTAAGGTGCAAGATCATCTCACGCTATCCCTGCCTTGGTTTCCCACAGGTAAGAAAAATCCTTTTTATTTTTATTTATTTGTTTATTTTTTGGTTAATATCTATTTTTTAGTTGTAGGTGAACATAATACCCTTATTTTATTTATTTATTTTTTTTATGTGGTGCTGAAGATCAAACCCAGGGCCTCGCACATGCTAGGCACGCACTCTACTGCTGAGCCAAAATCCCAGCTGGTTGAGAAAAATCTTGATGTGGAACTGAAGACCCTGCACTCAGACACAGAGGGATCAGGAGCCAAGGAGATGGCTCAGCAGAGAGATGACACCGTTGACATTATAATAAATAATTCTGAATTTTGGTATTTGAAATATTTATCTATATGTTGGTCTAAGAATCAACATTTTCTCATACACAGTGTACAGTGAGATTTTTCCTGGTCTATGGTTAGTTCAGAGGCATCTGGGAAGACCTGTCTCTGTGAGCAGTGATAGATCTGATTAGAATCACTACAATAACTTTGACGACGTGAAGGGAAGAAAATGGAATGACAAAGTCCAATCCAAAAAGCCTCCTTGAGTCTGCTGCAAGACCCATGCAGCACCCCATAGCCTCTCCCCTTCTCTGAAGTCCTCTGGGCCCCTGCAGTGTGTGGGTTTGCAGCTCACAGAAGCAGGCTTCACAGCAGCACAAAGACCTTCTCAGCCTCACAGACTGGGGCATGGATGGAAGACCAACAGGAAAGGTCAGAGGGCAGCAGGCAGAGTCAGGCTACCCCCTGCATAGCCTCTCCCCCAAGCACTGGCCACATCTCTCCTGCACACTGGGGCAGCCCCAGGGTGGGTGAGCCAGGTGAGCACCCTGCAGGATCCATGCTCAGTCATCCTGAACAAAGCAGCAGGGCCAGCAACAATGGGCCTTTTGAAAGGAGCTTGCAAAAGCAGAATTTTATTGGACTGTTTAAAGTGTTAAAAGAAATATGACCTCCTAAGGCAGAAGAAAAATAAAACCATAAGTTGCCTTCTATTCCCTCAGAATTGACACCAACATGCTCTGACATTGGCTCCACTGTGTCTCTGTCCCCAGGAAGTGTGAGGTTTGTCCTGCGTCCTATGCTGGGTGTGAGCCTCACTCGCGGGCATCATCCAGTGTGCTAGACCAAATGGAAGGACTGGAGTCAAGTGCTGAAGCGTATGTGCTAGTTCAGGGCTCACAAAGGCAACACTCCCGGGGCAGTTCATCCCATGTGTGCATACTTAATCCAAGTACTCTACTTTCCTGCACTTCCTTGGGTCAGTTCCATTAGCCAGAGAAAATTTCACAACTCACACCATTTAATGTATACAGAGCATCTGGTGCCTGGACATGTTGTGTTTATGGAACATCAAATGCTCGGGGAACATATGGCATCTGCCGAGAGTCAATGTTGGCAGGAGCTCTGCTGTGGAAGAGCACCAAGTGCCTGCAGACGTGCAGTATCTAGACACGTAGTGTACGTAAAGCATTTTGTGCCTGCAGAGCATAAAGAGTTTGCAGGACACCTCATGTGTGCAGACGCTTGACATGTACAGACCATCTAGTGCTTACAGTATGTCAAATAAGTGCAAAGCATCCAGTGTGTGCAGAGTGCTGAGCTGGTACCGAGTCTGGATGCCCAACTCTGGGTTGCAGGCTGGGCATGAGGAGACTACTCACCACGTTGCAGCCTGCACAATCGGGCCCATTCTCACAGGTCCTGCGGCGAGCTTGAATGCCACCACCACACTGGGCTGTGCACCGTTCCCAAGGACCCCAGCCTGTCCAGAACATGTGCGGTGGACATAGCAAATGCTCATTGCAGTATCTGTAATAGGGAAGGAATCCAAGAGGAAAAGGAAATTGTTAAGTGCCGCACGAGACAACTGAGCTTCCCACTCTCCATCCCTGCACCAGAGGCTGCGCACATGGGCATGCTCTGCGTGGAGGGGCTTGCTGTATTTGCAGTGGTTGCACATGACAGGAGGCAGATGTGGTGCTGGCCATGCTGTGTGCACAGACAATGGAATGCACAGCAGACAATGAAGAAAATGCTCAACTCACAATGCAGGATGGATCTTCCTGTGCGGCCAATTAGAGGAGAAACAAGACAAAACAAAACTCTTCAAATAGACACCCCAAAATAAGAGCAAAGAGAAACTAGCTAGGCAGGGCAATTATCTTCTAAACACAAACATCGGAAGATAAAGTAGGTTAAGAACACAAACCCAGCAGAGCTTTATTTGGATTCATTTCTCATTCCTGAATCAAGTAAGTCGCATCATCTCATTAGGGTAAGTGAAAGCATGAGTTTGGCACAAAGGCCCATGACATTTACTGCTTAGGTTATAGCACTTTTAAATTTATTTTTAGGCTCTCAGAATGTTGTTAAATGACTTTTATTTAAAAGACGACAGATTATTTTAAATGAGTTAGTATACAATTCTACACATATTTGTTGTATTTGCAGTGGTTCAATTCTAGACTTCTACACACACATCCATTTTATCAATTTTTAGCCAAATACCCCAAAACCCCTTTAGCTCCAGGACTGGTCACATTGCTGTATAATCCTATGGACATGAAATGAATCGGGGAAAATGAACAAACAAACAAACTAACCCCAAACAAGAAGTCACTCTGAATACAGCCTAGTTCACCCAGTCACTTCTGATTATTTAAAGGACTATTTAAACTCAATAGTTCACAGCCTCAGATGAATAGGGGCTCACAAGAGGCAGAAGAGGAAAACACCAACTAAACACATGGGGGTACTTGTACCATAACCTGTCGTCACTCTGAATGTGCCACACACCAAAGGAAATGCATTTCTGGAGAAGAAGATGTAGGCAAGTGGTAGCCAGCAACCAAGGAAAGAAGTTTGGGGAGTGTAGTTTCTTTACAGAGAATGTTGGGAAGGGTCAACTGTTCTTCTGTCAAACCAGAACCCTTCATGGAGAATGTGAGGCTTCAGGAATGGCTGGAGCATAAAGCAGGAAGCGAGGCCCCGTGGAAACCGCCAATAGTATGAGGCACATGGACACCCGCTGGTGTTCAGGGAGTCATGAGAGGTAGACACGAGAGAGCAAGGTAAGAAAGGTGATGGTGAAAGACAACAGGGGGAGGTGACAGGCAGCGGAATGAGCTAGCTTTGCCAGATAGAGGGAAAGAATGCGAACTTGGTTTGCAAGAAACCAAGGAAGTCCCATGGAGCTTTGCAGACAAAAGAGCACTGTCAGAGTTAAGAGTGAAGAGTCATCTTGTGGGGTGGGCACTAATCACACAGGTGGCCTGCAACCCCTGAGGTCTGAGGAGCTCCCCAAGTTTCAGTGTGGGGCCTGAACCTTCAAAGAGAGGGGAGGCCACCAGCAGGAAGTGCAGATACCAAATCGTGGAATCTGGATCGCAGCAATGCAAATGAGGGACAGTCCAAGATACTCAGGTGCCATGGTGGTGGAAAGAAGGGGGAGGAAGGAGGAAGACAGGGCTTGGTAGAGTTGATATGGTGCAGCAATAATGGAGTCCACAGCAGCCTCCCTGCTGAAGGCTGGAGGCCCTGTTACTTCCAGGAAGAGGTCACTGCTGAGGGGCCCTCAGAGGGTCAGGAAACAGACCAACAGTGTAGTTTCTCTGAACATTCACATTTAAGAGAGGCCAATAACCTGAACAGTTCCCACTCCTCATCCTTTCAGGGTTTCAGATGTGGAAATGCTAGGTCTCCCTCTCAAGGAACCAGTGTTGCAGTGCTGAGCCCTCAGGAGAGGACACTCTCAAGGGCCTGGGGACAGGGGAGGAGCCCCCTAATCAGGAGAACATGGCCTGAGGGGGAAGACTGAGGCTGCAATAGGCTGGGAGAATCTGCCTTGGGAAGTCTACCTGAAGCACAGTATTCCAAGAAGTAAATGTTAGCATATGTGTTGGTGCTCGGAGTATTCCAGGAGGAAATTGTCTTTTGTTTTGAGAGCAGGTTTTAGGGAAGTCAAGAAAACTCAGGACCTCAGAACACACTCTGCGTTTAATTCTAAATGTCCACGTGTATGTAAATAGAACCATTTCTAAACTGATATTTAAAGGTATGGCTTATTAGACTTGTTTTCCCTAATTTCAGTTTTCAGTGCACATGCACACTCGCACACACACAAAGGGCAGCAAGGGCAAAGGAAAGTCTTACTAAAAATGCTCATAGAGCCCTTGAATTTTAATAAAAAGCTCAGCATCTGAGCTACCATATCCCCAGAGCAAAATAAATCATAACGCATAAATACTTTCTTGTATTTCCCTGCAGCAGGCCACCTCTGAAAACTCTCAGCCTGTTATTATAGTTACAGATCTACTGCAGGGTAACCTGTGCATGTAGACCAGAACTTTCCAACATTGTCAATAAATCATCTCCAGGGCTGCATTTTAAGGTTGTCAGCTAATGGCCTTCTCTTTTTCCCTCTTCCTCCCTCCACAGTAGTCCTATGAAACAGGCCACCCCAGGATTTCCTGAGTTGTCACTCTCTGTAATTCCAAGACTGTGATGAGAAAGGTCAGAGGGAAACAGAAATTGCTAGGCTATCTCTCCCCTTTGTGTCTGGGTTTACCCTCAGGAATTCAGGCTGGAAGAGACTGCTCAGAGGCAAAGCCCCTAGAAGGCCCCATGCCTGGATCCCCTGCCACTGTGAGAGATCAGTTTCCTTCTGGCTCTCCTCACCCTGACCCCAACCAGCTGCACCCCCAAGAGAAGCCCCCTCATTAGACCACAGGAACACCAACAATGATGGGAAACCAGAGACCTGGCATCTCTGCTTAAGGATCTTAATTAATTTACAGACAATAGTGTCCACACAACGGGCCAGTAGTCGGCTCCTCCTTTCTCCGGTTCCGAGGCTGCTTCTGGCCTTTACCAGATGACCAGCTAAATGTTCCTAAATTTTTATTGGCTCTGTTAGTTCTCTAGTATCTTAAAGCAATGAAAGTCACAGATGCATTTCATGATGCATTAAAAATTAAGATTTTAATTTTGCTCATGACTGCTCATTCTTATTTTGCATTTAAAAGCTAACTGATGACCCACCGTGTTTCTCAATAAATTATCCATTTTTCCATAAACCTAGTCTCTGTGAAGGAAAAGCCTTCACAATTCCACACAGGCAGGGTCTCAACACTGCACCATGCTGCTTCTCGCATTTCTTTATGCTACAAACCATTCCATTCCAGTTGGGTCCAAGGTAGTTCCTTACTACAACTTGTCAGGCTGAACAAAGGAGAGCCCTTTCAAGAGCCATTTTCTCATTGTTCATGGTAAGTAATAATCCTTTTATTGGGGAATACTGGAGTAATTCAATCTCTTATGCAGCCAGAAAAAAACTGTACATATATAAAGTCCACCATGATATTTAAGACAACATGTCAGAACAGAGTAACAATGTGCAGAAAACCTCACTTTGGTTTATCACAACATGAAGCAAACATACCATAAAGACAAAAATAATCATATAATGAAATCCCATTGGTTCTTAAGACCCTAAGGTTTGATAATGCATTGTACAGACTCTAATGTGGCCCATCTGATACCTACCTGCTGGAACTCACACTTTGCTTAATCCCCTCCAACTGAGGATGGGCGAGACAAAATTGTCACTCACTTCTAGCCAACAGAATATGTCCAAGGTGATGAAAGTCACTTCTGTGATTATGACATGTAAGATCATAATGCCTTTACTTTAGGGAAGTTTCTCTTTCTGTCTTCGAGGAAGTAACGAGTAAGGTGAGTAATGCCTGGTATTAAAGAAGTGAGGGTATACTCTAGTTTATATCCAGTGAAAAACTGAGGCCCTTAGGTGGTCAGCCTGCAAGGACGTGATGGTTGCCACAACTGTCTGGTCTAAGAAGCAGATGCCTCTCCTCTAGCTCAATGCTCAATGGGAGCCTGGTGTGCACTTACATTGCAGACTGCCACCCCACCACCAAAGATAGCGGAGCTGTGTCTAGGATTGAAACCCAGAGAAGCGGCAAGCTAACACAGGAGGTGCTTGAAACAGCACATTTGTGGTAACAACACTGTTATGTGATGACTACTAGAAGATATCATAGCAGTGTGGAGTATGGTGTTCCTAAAATAAATAAATAAATAAATAAATAAATAAATAAATAAATAAATAAATAAATAAATAAATCCCCCCAAATGGGGAAAGTGCCTTTGGGATCAGAGAAGAGGTAGAAGAAAGAATTTTGAGGAACATTATAGAGAAAGCTTAAATCAACTTGTAAAGCCTATTAGTAGAAATTTGGATTTGAGGATGCTGCCAGCAAGGGTTTTAGAACAAACTAGGATAAATAACTAAACTGCATGATGAAAAAGACAAGCCAATTAGAAAATAGGAAAAGGACTCAATTAGATATTTCTTCAAATAATATAAACAATGAGCACATTTAGTCATTAGGGAAATGCCAATCAAAACCATGATAAGACTCACTTTATACACTTTATTATACTCACTTTATACACAGTAGGGCGACTATAGAAAAAGCAAGAAAATAATGTTGGCAAGAATCTGGAAGAATTAGAACACTCATACATCGCTGTTAAGAATGTTCAATGGAGAGATCTTAGTGGAAAGCTCTTTGGCAGTTCCTCCAAAAGCTAAACAAAGAATTAACATACGACCCAGAAACTTCAGTCCTAGACACATGCACAGAAGAATTTAACAGGAACTTGAACAGATACCTGTACACCAATGTTCATCATCACATTTTTGGCAATATGCAAAATGTAGAAATAGCCCACGTGGGCACCACTTATGGCTAAATGGATAAGTAAAGGCACTTACAGCCATACAGCTGAATACTAAGAAAGGAATACTACCTTAAGAAAGGAATGAGATTCTGGTCCAACTACAATGTCCATGAACCTGAACCCATCATGCTAAGTGAGCCAAGAGAGATGGCAAAGGGCAACACTGGGGTTCCACTTACATGAAATGCAGATAATAACAGGCAAATGGACAGAGATGGGGTTGGAGGTTGCCAGGGGTTAGAGGATGCTAGGATGGGGATACACTGCTTAGGAGCAAGGAGAAGGCTATGGAGACGGGAGGCTATGGCTGCACCACGCTATCCATGTGTTAACAGTTGTCAACTATACACTTAAAAGTGGGTAAGTGGCTAGTTCACGTTGCCTGTAATTTACTACAATAAAAATAACAAGGAGATAGGAGCATGTGATTAGAGACTGGAAGAAGGGAAAGCTTAGTTATCCAAAGGTAGAAAGCTTCCAAAATGATTACCTACCATAATCATGGAAAGAGGAACCTGTAGCCAAGCGGGTCACACAACTACAGAAACTCATGAGGACAGTGTGCAAGGTGCTGCCCCAGCACTTGCTGCTCACAGTAAAATGTAGGAGGAGAGAGAATTGAGGGCCACTCCATTCAACAAAGCAAACAGAGGCTGCATGGTTTTTGGGAACCTGCTTCTCCTGATGCCAAAGATGCCAAAATTAAGAAACAGCTTCTAAGCACCATCAGGAAAAGCTGGCTTCAGGGGAAAGCTAAGGGTATTACTGCGAAAACTCAGAAATATAAGAGAATCAGAGTAACATGGAGTTCAAGCATAGCATCCTTCTAAGATGTCACAAGCAAGGGGTGGCTCAGGGATCCTCTTGGTCACAGGGGGACCCTAGGAGCAGGAGGGCTCTGTCTCCCAGGCTGCTGGGGCACCCGAAGGCACAGTAGGGCTATCTTAGGGATCTGCAGGTGTGGCTTCTGTCCAGTGGGGAGACCCCAGGGAAACCCATGAAGAGCCATAAAGTTCTTCTGAAGGTTATTTTAGCAAAAATACCACCAGCTTGGATTAAAAGAGACCATTTAAATGAAAGCCTGTGGGAAACCCAGCACAGCACTGGCAATTGGGCTGACAGGCTGCAGGTGCTTGATACCTTTAAGAAAATAGGGACGAGCCAGTTGTGTAGACGGAAGCAAATTGGGCAGATCCAAACTTCATCTGAGCACCTCCCAAGGCCTGCCTGGCTAGGGTCCGGCATTCCCAGGACCTTTCCGCTCTTTCCATCTGCCTCTTTTTAAACAGCAACATCTCCTGCTGGCATCCTTTCCCTGCCCGACTGTTGCATATCGAGTGATAACTTGCCTCTCGTTTAGAGAATGGCAGACCAAGAGGCCCAGCACCCAGGGAGCCTCATGCGTGTCTGAGACTGACTTGAATGGTAAAATTCTGGGCTTGGGGAAGATGACTGAATAGGATAAGACTTTGGGGGACCTTGGGATTAAGTGAAAGGCATTTTGCATGTGGAGGGCATGAGTGACAATGGAACAGAGATCACTTGTGGCAGAAAGACCCTAAGGAGACCTTGATGGCCCTGCCCCTGACATGCACACCCTGAGGCACCCCCTCATCCTGACGGCCTGTAGCTGACTTCGAACCAATAGAATATGGCAAGCGTTGGGTCCTCTTACGGTTTCGTTACCTCGGACTGGGCTGCCATCTTGGAGGACACTCCTGGACAGATTTGAGGGAGAAAGACCACGCAGGGGAGGGTCATGTGTCTAGAAACTCAACCCTGACTGGCCATGTGCATAGGATTCGGGTAAGCTCTGTAGGAACACCAGTCCCTCTAAGACCGTGAAATAATAACCCTGGTTGTTTTAGTTTGTGGAATGATTATGACACAGCAGGCGAAAAGTAATACATACAATCACATCTACATTTTGATAATATTTATAACAATGTCCCTTTCTTCTATCCATTGGTGGCCCTCTTGGTGCCTTTAATTTTTTGGATACTCAGGAAAATCCAAGGAATAAAAAGAAAATAAACTGTCCATACATGCTAACATATATGAAAACAATAAGTGAGATATATTATTTATCTATTGATTTTTTTAAACGTAGTGTGAAAATTTCAGAGACTATTGATACAATTAAGCTCCCACACATTGGAGATTTTTGTCCCAAAGTCATTAACTGTGATCCTGGCATTAACTCAGGGATTTTTTTTTTTTTTTTTTTGAGAAAATCAATTTATTCACTTTTGGTCACCCAGGATTTCTTTAGGTTTGATGGTTTTTAAATAAGCATGATCTTGTTAATCATTTAATGTGCCTATTCCTTAGAACTTTGTACCTTCCCATGGAGATCATGGTCTCCTTTAATCTAATCTCAAATATCTCCATTGTCAGAATGAGCAAAGTTTTCCTTTGGTTTTACTTATATGGAGAGACTTCTTTTGCAACAGGGCAAAGAGATTTCTAAGAACCTTTTGCTTATGAAGACGAAAGCCTATCAGATACTTAATTTGTTGTTGTTGTTCTTTGTTTGGTTGGTTTTTCACACAGCAAGACTATTCAGTAGAGAGACTTCAATTTCATGAAAATATTATACAGTCTCTGTCTTTACCATCTGCTTCTTCATTGCTGAACTTAAGTTTTCCTCCAGTAAGCAAGCACATACCCAGCCCTAAAAGATGTTCATTAGTCTTCCGGAAATAAGGAACATTTTCAGTGTAATGGCCCCAAACTACTGGCCATTCTTTCTCCAGATCTTTTTCTGCAAGCATAGCTTTATGAACAATGCTACTCACATACAGAGCGTGCACATACTGTGGCCGCAGAGGTGGGCAGCGTCTTCCTGTCCACCTTGTTATGCTGTGGCAGCACCTCGACTCCAGGAAAGCCTTTGCACAAATGAAGATGTCTTTGCCCAGTGGACTGCACTACCTGACAACTCCCAGCACTCAGAAACTTCCCATCAGTTTTAAATCTAACAAGGTTCATAAATAGCGTGGAGACATTTTTTCTATAATTGGCTTTCCCACTTCTCAACTGGTGTTAGATGGAAAATGACAGACCCGTACAGGACCCTCTCACAGGACTATTTCAAACATGACCATCTTCCTTTTCCTCCTATTCAAAAGAATGAAATATTATTCGGTAAGTGAGCAACACAGTGAGGGAAGAAATAATGGTTCTCCCTAGTTGATTTCAGGTTGTAATAAATTCCTATGAGAAAACTGTCCACACAGCAAGCCTGTTAGTATTCATTTTTATTTTTTTAATATGTAAGTACTAATTGCACCACAAATAACTATTCACAGTGCTTTTGTAAGACATTCTTTGGAATGCATGACACTAAATACAAGCCTACTACCTTTTCATTAAAAGGCACTGGAATAATAACTTGATGTCAGTACAGCAGAATAAGAATCCAGAAAGTTCTGTGAAATTCACCTATGTGTTTTTTTTCTCCCAATAGTGACAAACTGGAACACACATTAAAAAGACAACAAAGATTTAATGATCACAGCTATGAATTATGAGGATGAAAACAAACCTCTCATTCTAAAGGAAGAAACAAATGATTAGATCCAAGACTAAACTGACAGACTGCTGTGATGTGATGGAAGGTTAAAATGCACATGGAAAAGAATCCCCACTTCAGGTCCGATGCATCCTCCCCGAGGGTGTTTGTTAACAATTAGTGTGTGGCTGTGAACACAACCAAAGCCTCAGTGTGTTTGCACCTGTATTCCAGCTGCTGCATTTTGTTCTGATGCAAACTTTACTTTACCTGCCCCACAGCACCTGGACCTGACCCTTTTGGGTTCTCCTGGGAATTGCAGCTGTGGTGACTGGTGTAGCTGAGGTCTCTCAAGAATGATCGTTCTCCAGCAGACTCATTTTCTGAGTTTCCAGGAGCCCATCTCAGAGAGGCCTGCAGCCTGGGTGTCTCCATAGCCTTGGGAATTCCTCAGCTGAGCCAGCCCAACCATGCAGGCAGCAGAATGGGAAAAGTGCTCTTAATAGGAGGTTTTGGTCAAAATAAAGATGTCACAAAAGGAAGAGGATAATTCAGCTCAACCAAAAGGGATGCCACAGATAAGCTCAGCTCGATCCAAACGGAAACTGACCACACCAATGGGAGGAAGCTGGGGATACTCTGCTGGGCAGCTTGGCACGTACCTCTCCTCACGGTTCTGTCCCACACACACCCGGCCCCCATGCCTGGGGGTGGGGTTGCTGCAAGACCGCTGCCGCACCTGGAAGCCGATCCCACAGGTGGTGCTGCAGGGCGACCATGAGGTCCAGGGAGTCCAGCCTCCGTTCCTAGGGAAAAGAAGCCACACAATCACTAGGTCACACTGGCTCAGAGTCCAAGCCCCTGCGCACCCACCGCAAATGCACATGGCCCTGGGTCACCACATGACTGTGGTGCCCCTGGGGAGAGGGAATGCCAGGGTGGCCTGAATGGGCTGGGTCAGGGGAACTTCAATGACTGTGAGCCCCCTACTCCTTGACATCTGATTTTAGAGGTAAGACAGGAAATTTAAAAATGCAATTTTAAGCACACTGTAAATCATTTTAAATGAGCGGTGTCACGAAACTAAGAAACTTTAGTCATGAAAAATGTTAATAGTTTATTTTACTAAAAAGCAATTAGAAGTAAATCCCTAAATATCCAGATTTTGTGATTTTGTTTGACTTGTATTGCATCCATTATCATCTCTGGAAAGTGCAGCTGGGAACCAAAGAGTCATTTAAAACTCTACCAACACCTCCTTTCAGATCTACTAACATCAGAGAGAGTGAGCAACCCTCCTGAGGGCATCGTGTGCACAAAGAGTGCTACCAGGCTCAGGTGTCAAGTCAGACCTCTGATACAAATGAAGGAGGAACATTTAAGTTCAGATCCTTGAAAAGTGACAAAATATAAACAGCATAAACAAGGAGTGCAAATTACATGAATCTGTCTCTATGCATCACAGACATACAATAATGCAGATAGACAAAATTATAAAATAAAAGTAGAATTAGATGATTTTATAAAATAAACCATGATTGACAACAAGAGGAATTATTTCAGTATTATATTTTTTTCCTTAAAATGCCTAAATTCATGGTCATTTATAATTTAGACATCTCCCTTAGCTATTCTTCCCTGATATTAAAAAATAAATTGTAGGTATTTGGGGATTTTAGGTATTCAGATATCGATTAAATGCAGAGTTCGAACTCCCATGTAGAGGGTCTAGTGCATGTGGAGTGAGTTCTACTTCTGTACCACATGTGGATTTCCATAGGCACTCCTAACCTCACCCATGGGATTTGTATTTCCACAGGGTGGGGAAATCGAATCACTTAAACTCTCTGCTTTTTACTTTGTACATTCCTTTAGAAACACCAGGTCCACAACTATGCCACTAAAAACACAGGTATAAATAATAATTTAAACCTTAACTTTAAGACAATCTAAAATGAAAATTCCTCAAAGAAGTTTCTTAGTGTACCTAATATTCCCCACTTTATTTGCTGAAACTTAGCAGTGATATAAATAAAATCTACATTGTTAGCCTTGTGCATATTATAATAAAGCTGCTTTATGGTAATTTAATCAAAGTAAGAGTTCCATGTTTTTCTTAAAAATAATTAGCTAGTTTCTTTACCCTCTAACTATATTCTTACAAATTACTCAAGTAATTAATTGAAATATTCAGCTTATTTACATATAAAATAAATGTTAGATGATGCTGAAAACACTGCTTTCAAAATTGTTTTGAAATTCTTAATTTCCTAAACATTTTAACAAATGTGGAATTTTATGATATATTCTTCTTATAATACACAGAATAAGTGATGAAATAAATGAATGCAATTGTAAATGTATGTGTTCACTACATGGAACTGGGTTGACATGCTTCTAAATGCTGTCCAGTGGTAGACACAGCAGCAGGCAACCAAAAAAGCATCACAGACTAATCACATATCGTCAGCTGGAACATCTCAATGATTAAGTGTGTATGAGACAATTCACTTATGTGTTTAAAATATTGTTAGAACTGGTTCGCTTATTTGATTTTTAAGTTTAAAATAACCACCCGTTGTATTTCAAGACAACTTAGATAATGACTTTCTGACTAGAATAAACACTGAAGATGTATAAATAAACCAGTCAACAATGCACTCAGATAGCTCTTTTGTAATTAAGCAGTATAGAAAGGACATCAGCCACTTATGGTAATCTTCAGATGATGGCAGCTTGGCAGCATTTATGAAGTTTCTGCCTGTCATCAATGGTGGCCTCTTAGAGTGTGGACAGCAGGCAACACACAATTTGATGGTGCCCGTGCCTTCTGTTGTACAATCTTATCTCTGCAGCCCCAAATGGCTCCTTCAACTTTGTGGGTGAGCCAATTACCCTGCAAAGACTGTCAGCAGATGCCAACATCACCTGTCCTATCTGCATGTCCCCTTTCTTATCCCTTCTCTAGGGCATGCTGAGACTTCCTGTCCAGGGTTCTTGCATAGTTTGATTCCCCCCACAGAATTTCCTCTGTCTGTGACTTCATAGACAAATGTCCACATGCTCTCTGCATGTTTAGATGGGCTCATGACAAGAAGAACACTTTTTAACATTCTGCATTAGTGTACACGCAAGGAGGGTGCCTGAAGACGGTCTCAGAGGATGTACTGATGTTTGTGGACAGGGTGCTACAGGAGCAGGGCAAGACGTAAACTAGTGTAGCTTTATAAAATTTATTTATTCATTCATTTTTAACAAAGAAAACAGGAAACCTACTCCATGGATCACATTATTTGAAGTGTTCTCCTGGTCACCCAGAGCCCAGTGTCACTAAGTGGAGACCTGAGCTCTGACTACAGAGCAGACTTCTGATCATGAAAAGATTTGGCTTCTTCTATCTTCCACCTAATATATTTGTTCTACAGTGGGGATGATTGTCTATGTATTGCAGAAATAGTTTATTTCACTAACATGGACACACCCCGGAACCAATCCAATCATGCTGCGTAAATTAGTAATATTTTCCCTACACTAATGATGAGCATATGAACAGGTTTAGATTTATTATCTAACTTGTAGTTTTAAATTCCTTCTAATTTATAATTTAATTTTTTCTTCCCCAGACCCCGTAATTTTTAAGAGGTGGATGTCCCCCGGCCTTTTCGCCCCCCATTGTCTCCTAGGAAAGGTGTGCATTAGGAATGATTTACCGAATGCCCCAGCACCTGAGTACACCAGAGCAGTCTGGGGGACGCACCTGGAACAGTTGGCGATCTCCATGCTGGGGCCTTCGCACTGCCAGCCGCCACACTGGGGGGCCGGGCTGTCACAGGAACGGGACCGGCAGAGGCAGGATCCCACAGCAGTGCCATCCGTGTGCGTGCAGGGCGTCCACGGAGACCATGGTCCAAAGTGCCCGTCCACAGTGAGATTCCTGATCTAGGAGCAGACAGAAGTGAGAGTGCCGGGAAGTGTTAAACTGCAAGCGAGTCGGAGTGACCTTGGAAGAGCCCTGGAGACATCAGAACCCCACGGAGTGTTTCTAAAATTACAGGGATGTGTGAGGGACCAAGTCAAAGTGGAGCCCTGGGGTCAACGGTTGGGGAGGGAGTTACAGAGGAAAGAAGAAGGAAAAATGAGGGAAAGAAAGGAGGAGGAAGGGATGAAAGAGTGAAAGATGCCCCTGACCTGGCAATAGGGTTTGGGAAGTATGGTCCCCTGATATGCGAAATCCAAGGAGCAAGATTAACGGGAGTGAAAACATCACAAAGGTACACACCTGTTGCCTGTGTAAGTACATTATTAAAAATGAAACATTGGTGAAGTAGTTATGGAAACCCACCCAGCTCCAGGGGCGCCTCTACCTGGCAAGGTAGGGTTCACATGCTTTGAGAGTCCATGGGCAACGGGAGCTGCAGCAGCTCCTGGGGCCAGGACCCAATCAAGCCTCTGGGACTCTGCAGGCCAGTGGGGGCTCCACATGTATCATTACCACCTGCAAAGTCCCATGTGGCTCACGGCCAGGGCTATGGTCCCTGAGCAGGGAACAGTCAACAAGCATCTGGGATCTGGGATGGACACTGTATTGGCCCCTCAGGTGAAGACGGTGCAGGTGAAGGAGCTGGCGAGGACTGCTGAGGCTGAGGGCAGCTCGAGTGGTGACAAAGAGCGTCACGGCTGCCAAGTGCTGAGTGCTCCCACCATTGCCCACCAGGAAAACATGCCCATTCCCCGGCCCCTGTGGTGTCCATCTGCAGCTCCTGCCTGGATGCAGACCATGCTGCTGCTCCAAGCCTTGCCTGCCATGTGGACTCAAACTACCAACTGGACAGATTCTCTTGGCAAAGCAGCAAATATCCTGCTGTTGGGGATTTTCCACATTCATTCTCCACCCTTTTAATGGCCTTCCTCTTTCCCCTGTCCAGAAGACTCCTGCATACACGCATGACGGATCTGTAGTTACTCTCCCTGTGATTTAAGCAGGCCTGTGCTAACAAGTGCTCACATGCTCTACACCCAGACCACTGCCTAATCCATGAACAGTGCCATTGTTGCTTGTACTATACAAAGCATCAGTGGCTTGACTGACCATGGAACTGGCATCTAGGAATATTGGTGACCAGACAGAACATTTGTACAATGTTTACACAATACAGGTCCATAGTACTCTGACTATTCACACCTGTCATTACTGCTGTGACTGTGTTGTCAGGGACAGGGCGCGGGGTGCTCTGGGGAGCCCTGCAAAGCCAGTTTTCTTCCACTGTGGTGCCCACAGGGTGCGTGTAGGCTGGAAGTGACACTGACAGTATCACACACCTGCCCGAGACAGTTCTATTTGGCTTCACAAACAAATAAAGTACCTGTTTGCCTCCCTGGAAGCATGCAAATGAAGTTCAGGCTCAGACAAGACCAAGTCTGGACTATAAGGAACTCAGTTTTCAAGGGTCCCCAAATCTTAGCTGTGTCTGTCTGCCTCTGGCTTGGAGGTGTCTTGCTGGGACGGAAACTGGTGACAAGAGTTCTTACTAGAGATAAAAAGACAAGGGACCTCCTACTATTTGGGGAACTTTCACATTGAAAACACTTCATAGCTTGTTTTTAATTGAGGACAGTTGGGGCTCATTGGGTTTGCTCAGGAATACAAGGTGTCTCCTGCTGAGCTGGCTATTGGTGAACGGATGAACAGGGCAGGACTGTGCCAAGCGGGTACCATGGTGCTGCTGTGTGTGACTTAGGGGCAGGTGATCGTCCTTCCTAATGACCCTTAACACACATTTAACAAACAACATGTGGCAGTTCACCCCAAGTGATGCAGAAAACCAAAGAGTTTAAAAACAGGGGAATTTTAAATAGGGCAAAGTGCAAACATAACCAGAACAGCATGGTAACTCGAGATACCAACATTCAAGTGGTGAAACACATTATCTTCATCCTAAAATCTAACATAAAATGCCTCTTCCTCCCTTGCAGGCCTGTGTTTCTGTGGATTAGACTTCAATCTAGACATTTTGGGAGAAGAAACACAGAAACTTCCAGAAGATGACTTCATCGTCAGGAAAAAGAGTCCCACAAACTATAAACCTGAAAGTAACCCATCTTTATGACATAAATGGGGTACCAAAGATGACAAATCCAGGGACGAAGAACTTGTCCTTGTCATGGTCCTGGCAGGAAACAGAACTCACAATCCAAGAGACTATAAAGAGAATTAGATGAGGCACCAAGAGCCGAGGTATGTGCCGAGCTAAGGAAACCTCCAAGGGGGGAAGATGGCCCCAGGACCCACCGGGCAGGAAGCTGTGCGTAACCTGAGTGCTGCGGTGGGAAATGAGGGGTCCCCCAGAGACTCCTGTGTTAATGCCAGAATATTCAGAGTGAAATGATTAGATTATGAGAGCTGTGTCTTGGTCAGTCTGTCCTAGCTTGAATGGACTGTGTGGTCACCACAGGCTGGTGGGACGTGGCTGGAGGAGGTGGAGGAGGTCTAAGCTCTGGAAGGGTGCCTCTTCCCTGCAGCCCTCTCCTCTCTCTCTGCTTCCTGGCTTCCATGAACTGAGCAGCACTCCTCCACCCGCACTTCTGCCAAGTTCATCTGCTCCACCCCAGGGCCAACCATAGACTAAACCTCTGGAACTGCGAGCCAAAACAGACTTTTCTTCCTCTAAGTTGTTCTTGTCAGCTATTTTGATCACAGTGATTAAAAAGCTGACTAACACTAGCAATTAGAGAAATGCAAATCAAAACCACTCTAAGAGTTCATCTCACTCCAGTCAGAATGGCAGCTATTATGAAGACAAACAACAATAAGTGTTGGCGAGGATGTGGGAAAAAAGGTACACTCATACATTGCTGGTGGGACTGCAAATTGGTGCAGCCAATATGGAAAGCAGTATGGAGATTCCTTGGAAAATTGGGAATGGAACCACCATTTGACCCAGCAATCCCTCTCCTCAGTCTATACCCAAAGGACTTAAAAACAACATACTACAGGGACACAGCCACATCAATGTTTATAGCAGCACAATTCACAAGCTAAATTGTGGAACCAACCTAGATGCCCCTTAGTAGACGAATGCATAAAGAAAATGTGGCATATCTACACAATGGAATATTACTCAGCAATAAAAGAGAGTAAAATCATGGGATTTGCAGGTGAATGGATAGAGTTAGAGAAGATAATGCTAAGTGAAGTTAGCCAATCCCAAAAAAACAAATGCCAAATGTTTTCTTTGCTATAAGGAAGCTGATTCATAGAGGGATAGGGAGCAGGAGCATGGGAGGAATAGATGAACTCTAGGTAGGGCACAGGGGTGGGAGGGGAAGGGAGGGGGCATGGGGTAATTAATGATGGTTGAATGTTTATTAATCATTATTAATTATTATTATTATTATTATTATTATTATCCAAAGTACATGTATCATTATTATCCAAAGTACATGTATGAGGACCCAAATTGGTGTAAGTATACTAAGTATACAACCAGAGATATGAAAAATTGAGCTCTATATGTGTAATAAGAGTTGTAATGCATTCTGCTGTCATATATAAATAATAATAATAATAATAATAATAATAATAATAATAATAATAAAGAAGCTGACTAACACACTAAGCTTGCAGACCCGAGGGGTGGCTAAGGTTGCTGCTGACATTTGAGGGTTGCAGCCTGGACAGGAGCAGCTCTGTTGAGCTGCTGTCATGGAGGCATGAAGCCCCTGTGAGAGGCACAGTCCTGAACTGAAGAAGGCCCGGGGAATTCACCGCTGTGGGCTCTGCCTTCCTACATCCCCCAGTGGCTCCTCACTTGGACAGTAGTACATCTAAGAATAGACATGTGACCCAAATGGGGCCATTGAGACTCAAAAGCAGATTGCAAGAAGCTTCCAGAAATCACTTTCCTTCAGATAAGAGGAAGAAACTCTTCTCTTTCCATTCGGACACTGGCATATAAGGAGGCAATGTTCAGCGCATCCGTCACCACTTTGTGAGCAAGAGGAGAAGGTTTGAAGAATCAGACCTGTTCACGCAGTGTCCTTCCCAAACAAGGCAGCAGAATCAGACCTGAAAATGTCACCTCTTGATGTGTGGCAGGATGAAAATAGTCCTCTCTTAGGTCCTACCCCCAAAGAACTCTATTAGTATTAGGCATATGCAATCCTACTGATTACAGCCCATTTATACTATGTTTACAGAAAAAAAATTAAGATTCAAAGAAGTTTTTTAACTTGTTAACAACTACACAAGTAGTCATCTAGAGGAGTAGTTAGGGATACTGGAGGGCCCTTTTCCCCACTAGTTCAGGGTTTTTGGATATCAGCACTAGTGACATTGGGCAAGATAGAGAGTTCTTTGTTGCAGAGTGATACGGTTTGCATCTGGGATGTTTCTCTGAAAGCTCATGGAAAGACAACAATGTTCAGGAGAGAAATGACACACTGTGAAGGCTATTACACGGTGAATGGATTAATCCATTTGATGGATCAATAATTTGAATGGACTGCTGGGTGGAACTATCCACGGATGGGGCATGGCTGGAGGAAGCAGTAGTAGTATGAGGGGCATGACTTTGTGCACTCCGTCTTTTTCTCTTCTCCACCCCCACCCCCGCCTCCTCTCTGCTTTCTGACGGCCAGGAGCTAACAGCTTTCCTCTGTCATGTTGTTCTGCCTCATCTCAGGCCAGAGCAAAGGATCCAGCCAACCATGGACTGAACCTCTGGACCATGAGCCACAATAAGCCTTTCCTCCTCTAGGTTGTCCTTGTCAGATGTTTTAGTCACCACTATGAATGACTAACACACAGGTGGTGGGAGTCTGTCCTGAGCAATGTAGAATGATTTGATCTTCAGTGACAATCCTGGTCTCCTCCCACTAGATTCCAATAGTACCTCACCCCAAGTTATGACGACCCAAATTGTCTCTAAGCATGGCTAGGTGGCCCAGGGAAATGATCTCCTCCTGCTTCCCACCTGGAAGCAATGCCTGGATATTCTTGGTGAGTTTGATTTTTTTTTTTTTTTTTAACCTTTAGGTCTGGCCTGAGATAACTGGGTTTTACGAAAATGTTCCTTTTCCAAGTATATGCCTGGGCAGGGAATGAACCAATAAGGATGACAGAGAAAGAGAGAAGAAGAATTTGAAATAAATGATAATGAATGAAGAGGGAGGAGGCCAATAGAACAGAGCAGAGATCCTCACAAAACACTGGGAAGGAAGGGAACTGCATCAGACGCAGCATTAGTGGGAGCACAGAGTGAATGCAATTCTGCAAGGTAGAGATGTGGCTTCAGGTCTGGCCAGGGCTGGGGTAGCTGCAGCCTTTAGGGGCAACAGTCATTCCAATGCCTTTGCAGTTGGTCCCATTACATTTAGGAGCTAGGAGAACTGACAATCCTCAGAGAAGCATGGGAGTAGTACATGAGGACCCTACACCCTGCATTAAGCCGTGCACTTGTGTTGGCTTTGACTCTATTATAATTTTAAGAATCTGCCTAGAAAGTAGAATTATGAATAATGGGGTATGTTCTTTAGCTTTTCTTCTTCATATCTTCTTTTTCTTAGCTTTCCTTAAACAGACAATAAGAAACAAAGCCATTTGGAACGGGGATATAGCTCAATGGTAAAGCGTTTGTCCACCATGCACAAGGTCCTGGTTTGGTCCCCAGCCCTGGGGAGTGGAATAAATTATCTAGAATAAATTCTTTGTAGTTGTGATTTCTTCCAGATTTTTTTCAAGTGACTTTCTCTTTAGCGTATGTGCTTTATATAATTATACATTAAATCTGAAACCATAATAAAGCACGTACCAGGGATCATCTGTTTAGTATGCTCCAAGCACTAGTATGTACACATATTAATCACCTCACACTCTACACCACATCCGGTGTCTGCCTCCCGATGTAGAAAGCTGAGGCTTAGGTGGGATAAGCAATTTGTTCAGTCACTCTGGTTCTAAGAGTTCTGAGAATTAGTACAAACAAGCTGAGTGCAGAACCTGTGATCTTAGCCAGGTTGTTCTGTAATGCAATTCTTGAGATCCTTTCTTGGTGAGAGTCTCAAAGAAATAAAATTTGTATCATCATACACTCCTCGTTGTGCAATAGCTAATTCCCCTTCACCCAGGAATTTCTAAATAAGGAAGATCCAATTTTTGTTAAGCATAACCTATAATCCTATGTTTGATTCATCATTAATGTTCAAATGATTCATTCTCAACTCACCAAGATGTAGATTTATTTGGTGAGTACAGAGTTCCCTGCAGTACACCTTTAGATTTTTACTCTACTAAAACCTTTATCCTCTTATGACTAAAGTTTTATAATTTCTATTTGGGTATATTTTCAGAATTAGTAGACCTTCCTTTATTTATTTTCAGATTTTATTGTACCTTTTGCCATAGATAGTGACAAAACAGGATATTGGACATGTTCCTCAGGAAGGCTTGTCTCGTGTCCTGATGTTAGTTGAATTTCATCTGTTAGTCCAGCTCTACAAATGCATTATACAGAGAGCACCTTGGAGGAGAGCTAATCTGGAGTACTGTGTGGTCCCTGACAGTACCGGTGAGAGGGGCAATCTAATTAAAGACCTCTGCGTCCCAGTTCCTCGATCACCTAAATGGGAGCAATACTGCCAATCCCTGGGGACACCATGAGCTGAATGGGGCAATCCTTTCAAAATGACTTCACATGACCCTGAACACATGGTCTAGACACCAGCCTAACCTTAGTTCCCTATTCCTTCTGTATTAGTAGGTTTCACACAAAACTCAGAAATAATTCTTGCTTGTTCTCTAAGCATAATAGGCAGGGTAATAATGGGTTAATGTCCACATACCAGCTACTGCATTGGGGAGATGGTATTTTCCTGAATATTAGGGAATACCAGAAATTTTGGATTTGAATCCTGGCTTTTTTCTCAATGAAACCCTTAGGAGAAACACTTTAGACTCCCGTCTATAGTGCTGCCTCTAAATGAGGGCTTAAGACTTCATAATTGCTAATGTCCCCTTCCATCTACAGATGCTAATTACAAAGGGGTCTGAGCAGAATCCTCTTATTGGGAGATCCATAGGTGTCCATCTGGTCATGCATTTTGACAGCTGTTGCAGAATGTATTGTGGAACAGGAACTCAGCACATGCTGTGGTACAGAATACTGGTAATTCCATTCCCCCAGAGGATGTGGGTGGTGTTCATGTATAAATAAGGCCCAGGCAGATTCTGAAGACCCTTTTACCCTTGTTAAGCAGTATTAGAAGCTATGGGGAACATATACATTATCCTTATCAGTCTAGATATACTAATTTAGATCTCTCTCAAGTACTTCAGATCCCTTAAACTGATAGTCATGTTTTACATTACAATTTTGTGAGCAAACAAAATGCTCTTCAACATGTCAGCCAAGCAGTGTCCTGAATTCTGGACTACAGAAACCCATAAACAGGTCACTTAGGGCCCTTTGTGGAATATAGGTCCCCAAAATTCTCCCTGGGGTTTCTTGGGGTCCCCTCTCAAACCTGAACTCAGGGAAGCAGAGGATATAAATACTCCTGTGACTTGAATGTGTCACTCCAAAACTGGAATGTTCCTAATGCAATAGTACCGAAGGGTGGCCTCTAATCAATCCATGAAGTCTCCTCCCTCTCTTATAGGGGCCTGAGAGAGGGGACTGTACTCTCTTGGCCTTCCTCTTCCCCCAGATAAGAGCACAGCAAGAAGCCCTAACCAAAGCAAATGCTGGTGTATTATCTTGGACTTCCCAGCCTCCAGAAGCATGAGAAGTGGATTTCTGTGCTTTCTCAACCACCAGGTTTAGGTGTTCTCTTACAGCAGTACAATTGAACAAAGATAGCCATAAATCACAGCCACCATAGAGATATGACTGGGAGATTCACTTTGGGGAACTCAGTGGAGCCATATATTGGACTAGGGATACTGCAGATTTACTGGGTAGGTTCACACAAGAGGGCCTGACATTGGCATATCAGACACACCTGCGACCCACTGTGCTTAATGCAGCAGGGTCTGCTCACTTTTCTTCAGGATAGAAAATGCTTGTTCTTGGTCAGAACCTCAGTTTATAAAGTGATATTACCTTTGGATAGATATTTATATTCATGTATATACAAGTAGATAAAGAAAAATAAAGTATTAACTGACAATACATTTTTTGCTTTGTTTTCGTTTTTTGTTTGTTTGTTTGTTTGTTTGTATTTTAACTCTGAAATTAGCCTGCATCTTACAATCCATGAGAGTTTATACCACAGAAAACAATGGTACACTTCGCAACTAATGGAAAGGCAGAAATAAAGAATGTAGTAATGTTAGCCAGTAAATTAAGTCTTTCTTTCATTTCAGTAAAAAATTAGCCTGGAACAAAATTTTTAATGACTTTCAAAAATATCTGAATCTACTCTATCTACACTGATGCCAATAATTTTTCACCTAACTTACCCTTTGGTAAAAGAATATTAGACAATGATGAATAAACAGTATTTACTTATTATTTATGAGCTAGTATCATTATTACAACCAATAATCAGAATAATAAGATAGATAGTAGTTTTATTTTCTATATGGCAGCATATATAAATTTAAAAAATTGTTTATTTATTTATCTGGGGGTTTTTTTGCCCAAACAACATAATTTATTTCCTACTGTTGGCTTCTTTGCATGTTTTCAACTATCCAAAGCATATCTTGATATGTTACAAAGTCCACTGAGTAAGAGGATAGGAAAATGGTTGGGTGCAGTGAAATCACCTCGCATCAGAAGTTCGATCTTGCTACAAGTGTTCTGTGGCCCTCAGTCAGGAAACACACCTCAGCTCTGTGTGCAAAGCACCAGGGCAAGTCCATCTGTCTTTACTGGAAGCTGTCCTCTCATAAGCAGGAAACAACTCTAATAACAACTCTCAAGTCACTGAAATACTGGATCTTTCTCTTTTTTCTTTTTTGCTGTAAAATAGCCAAGACACACATTTGCTATAAACCAAGGGCATGAGTGTGAGTTTTCCATTACGTAATCAGCACATCTTGAATACTCGCTGGAATAAGCACAGGCCTGAGGCCAGAGTGTTATTGCTTAAGAAGAACTGCAGTTATCGTCTCTTTCTTTTCTATCGTCAAAGATGCAAAGTCAAAGACCTACAAGAAGATGTTCTGAAGGACACGTCTGCACTTGGGAACTATATTTCATATAGTATACATTATGTGTTTATCTTCTGCAAAGAATTTAAGGTGACCACCTTTGTGCTCTTAGTGTTGTTCAGAGGCAGAAGGGACTTAGCGCTAACACTGGCATTTTTCTAGCCATTTTCAAGAGTTATGGCAGGAAAGTTTCCTTATTAAAGCAAAGACCTGGAGCAACATAACGAAAGATGCCAACAGCTTAACCTCTTTGGGAGCTGTCAGAGCCTGGGTGTGGCAGCACAGACCAACCAACAGGACCCTTTGCAGGAAGGATGCCTGACCCCATGCCCACATCTGGGGAAGGATGCTGGCTTCTGTAGCCTTCTTCCCTTTGGTGGTCCCATTTCCTGACTTCAGGCTGAGGCATGGGCTGCAGGAGCATAGGGTTCAGATGGTGGAGAGGGCTGGTGCCTGATGGGAAGCAGAGCAACTGCTCAGATGTGTCTGGGGTTCTGCTGGATTGGGGGACAGCAAAGGCTAGCACAACCAATGTGCCACTTCCCTTCCCACCCCTGTCCCATCATAACTGACATGCAGAGACCTGCAGTTATATGATGGCAGAGAGACTTTTTAGCTTTTCAAAGACATGGAAGCTAATAGCACTTGCTCTTGTGCTATGAGAACAGAAACGTGAATTTGAGATGACAGGGTGAAGAATTCCAAAGGAAAGAAGAAGTTCCTACAAGTGAGGACCTGAATCAAACAGATGAGCAAAGGGAACAGTGGAGTTTGCTTTTCTTGGATTCATGGTCTGGCTGTAAATGCAGGCATGTTTCTCCTTATCCCTCAGGGTTCAGCATGGGAATGCACATGCGGTTGCTTCTCCCAGGCCTTCCCGTGACCCAGAGCAATTTCTACTAGTTGGCTCCACATGGGGTCAAAGTAATATACTTTAGTTTACTCTTTTCAAATCTTCACTGATGTTGATTTCTGAAATTACTGTCTCCGAGGGAAATGTCCTGATGTGGAAGCTCCCATTTTATTAGTGCTACAAGGGGCAAAAGAGTCCATTCCACACTGCAGGGGATAATTCCAAGATTCAGTGACACTATGATCCATGATAGTATCTTAAGACATTCGGAAGCAAAAAGCTTGCGACAGAATCCAAGTGTCCTTCCTGCAAGCTAAGAGCTGAGAGAGTTCAGAAAACACACACTGGATTTGCAAGGATAGTTCCCACCTGAGGGGTGTGGAGACGTGGGGAGTGTGGGTGGGTGGACAGGAGGCCAGCTTCTCAGACAGTGCCTCCTGGGGCTGGATGGGTGGGCACGTACCGGGCAGGTGGAGAGGCTCTGCTCCCACTGGGTCATGCTGAGGCTCTCCTCCAGGCTCGTGCATTTCTTCATCACCACGTCCCAGCCGCAGTAAGGGTCCTGGGCGCCAATGCAGGTGCTGGAAACACAGCAAAGGGTCAGCAGAGGGGCAGCTTTGCCTAGCCTGTCCCTCTCGGAGAAGGCACAGAGACAGCTATGAGCACCAGTGAGCATGTAGTCTGCACAACATAGTTACCTGTACATTCTAGTATCTAGTAACACATCACTTATTTTTGTTTTATCTAGCATACTGGACAGATGACTCCACATCCTAACAAGAGAATTTTGGTGTCACGAGCTGAGCTAAAGTTAAAATTTTCCTGTGCTCAAAGACAAAACAGTTATTCTCACCATCAGTACCACCACTGCCAACATGATCATCATTAACATCTCCTTCATAATAGGCACCATTTATTGAACACACACAATTGTATAAACTCCAGGAAAACCAGTATATTACCTGGACACTTGTCTTGAACAAGCAAGTCCAAGTATCCCTCTTTACCATTGTCACCACAAACAGCAACACCATCACAGTCATCATAAATGCCATTGCCACTTTACCGATTAGATAACTGAGGCAGAGACAATTTGAGAAACTGCCCCAAGGAAAAGCATGAACATCTAAAATGCTTCAATGCAGTTAGTTGAAATTCAATGCAATAGGGATATCTTCCTTTTGAGTACTGTAACATATATTCAAACTTGCAATACACATAGCTGCATATATAATATCCACCATATTACATCACGAGTGGCAGATGGTGAATATTTTATATACAACATGGATTATTAGATGAGGATTAGGTCCCCTGCATTACAAATACAAAAGAGGTAAATTGGGGGGATGGGAAAGAAACAAGGATCACTGTGAGAAGCCAAAAATACACAGGGAAGTGAAGCCAGCCACAGGCCTACTGTCCCTATCACAGGGTGAGGACGCCACTTAGAGCAAGGGAGGACTTCATAAGGCTACCAGGCCACCCAAAGCAGGGCCAAAAGTCACAGCTCAACCATCAAGCAGCAGGCAGGGAGGTTGTGTAAGTATCAAGTTGCTGATGAGAATAACGCAAGACAGCCACAGCACATGGAACATGGCAATCCTAAGTAAGGCACTGTTCTGGGGACCGGGTCATTTAAACCACACAGCAACCTTCTGAACACAGAACCTGGATTAAAAACAGCATTCCCTTCCATTTTCTTTTGTATTACAATTCTTTTCTTTCTTTTATTCTTAGAGAAAGGAAACCCAGCTTTTTAATTTGGGAACGAACAAACGAGTCACGCTTCCTGAACTTGCACGTTATGCCTGCTCAGGGGCTGTGCTCATCTTCTCTGCCTCATTACTGTTCAGCACCTGTTCTGCATGGTGAGCACCTGTCCTGTTTTAAGAAAAAGACTCGAAACAGGGCAAAGGCAACTTCAGAATCACACCATGAGAACGTACGTTTACAGAGGAGACATCGAGAGATGGGGGTTGAAAACTATGCTTTACTAAGTTATTATGCAATGATTATTTATAAACTACCTAAAGAAGTTCAGACAGAAAGGGTTACAAGGGCTTTTTCCAGCAGTAGGGACAAGGGAGGGTGCAAAGGGATCCTAACAACCTCCTGTCACAGTAACCCCAGGACTCTGGCCATGTGCATTTATTACTTTCATTAAAAAACTCAAGCCAGACTATTATAAAGGCCAACCTGGAAGCTTTCCACCAAGGGTAGGCACTGCTCACGTTAGTGTAAATATGCTGGAGATACTTCTCCATGCCTCTGTGAGCATGCTTATATGCACATATCTCTGTAGGCACATGTAATATCTTGTTACTAGTGTTTGTGTGCAGTGGTATGATTTATATTGTTATAGATAATGTGCACGCATGTGATCACACTCACACTGATCATGTTTTGCTGTCTGTACCACGTGATCTATCACAACATTATTCTTGTCAATAAATACAGCTCTACCTCATTCTTTTAGTAACTGACTTAAATTTCTCCTTTAAAAAGCAAGGCTACAGTGTTCATTTGGGACAGGTTATCTCTGTGATTAAGTCCTGTAGGAGGGCCTGATGAGCTAAAAGTTCTAAGTATTTGTAGTAATTCTGCACTAACCATCAACAAGGAGGTGCCTATTTCACCTCTTCTAAAAATATTGTTATATTTTTAGAATTTACCTCTCTCTGGTAAAGGAGCCAACAGAATCTCCCAGTGGTCTGTTTCTTTAAGGTGTGAGTTACTTAGGACACAGCACATGTGTGTGCACTTATCAATCTTTTGCATTCCTTCTGTGTAGACTTTTCTCCATTTCTAATTCCAGCTGGATGTCTTTACAGGTCATTGGTTTTCCTCAAGGTCATCAGAAAGGGCAACTTCTGTATTAAAATTTATCTCTCTGTGAGTAATATTTATCTGTTTGTCATTAAATCTTCTTACAAAGTTTATAAAATTTCTTTTATAAGTAAAATGGGTGAACATTTTCCTTTCTGTCTCCTAGGTTCTGTGTGCTATGTTTAGAAAGATCTTCCCACTGAAAAAGTATAGAAACAGTGACCCTGGGTCCTTTTGATTCTTCTATCACATCATTTCATTTGCCTCTGTTTTTGATCTAGCTGAAGTATATTTCTGTAGCTCTGTTTTCCTCCCATCCTCAAGAAAAAGAAAAGAAAACCAGAACCATACATAGATATTTTCATTGTAAACTTCTTAAAACTTTCCTCCAACACAAGTGTAGAGTCAGGCATAAGGATGCAAGAATGACTTATTTTTTCCTTTTCTATCAAATCGAGACACCATCTGTTTAACATAGAAATTTATTACAGAGATGTGAACATCTGCTTCTTAAAGTGTCAAGGTTTTTTTTTCAATTTTGGAGTTATAATTTCTAATAACTTAATTAAAATATATTCTATAATCAGTGCCATTGAATAGAATCTACCTGTATTTCTATTATATAAAACAGATTTTATATAAAAATCTACCAAAATTTCTTGATTTTAAGATATACAAATGATTTAGTAACATCTTCCCCTGGGCCTAGGGACATGAGAACAAAGCATCATAACTACACAGGACAAGAGAAGGGTGCATTCCTGATCATGGTACTAAGGACGGAAGTCAGCAAATCCTCCCTCAGTACCTGTGCACATACAGCTGTTCCGTGTAGGATCGCCCTGCGTGCGGTCCCATCTTTAAGTTGGTGGGTAGATTCGGCAAAGCTGCACTTGGAGAAGCGTTCTGGGGGAACATTCCAGAGACTCCTGCCTTTCTCCAGGCCTTCCTCCTGCAAAGCTGCCTGGAGACTGAAACAAGGCCACCGAGTCTCAGGGAAGGAGCACAAGCTTTCCCATCAGGGTCCTCCGAAACCACACACTCTTCCTCTAATGCTTGCGGTTCTGCACAATCTTAATATTCCACTTCCCCCTTAAAACAGTAAGGCCTCTGTCCAGGCACAAATGCATGCTCAGTGCAAACACCATGTAGAGATCAACACAATCTCCTCATCTAAAATATTTCACACTGTGGTGAAATTTTGAGGGGCTCTCCCTTGATTCTAAATTGTACTTGGGAAGAAAACCCAATCTTCATGCATTATTAGTTTTGGAAGCTGGGTCTCTCAATTAGACCACATGGAAAATCACGGGTTTCGATGAGTGTCGCCATTATGAAGGGGACTTTCTTTATGCTACTTTGAAAGTATTTTTCCTTGTGTGATGAATGGTTTTAATAAAAATTCTAGCTCGATTCAACCATTTTCCATTGTTACATATATAATAGTTTTACTTTGTATCTAACGACTATATAAATCATATTTTGTCAATATTCAAAAATATTTCATTAATTTGCAAATAACCTTGCATTATTCTCATTTTATATATGGCCCAGGTATTTGAAAGAATCTGAATTCAGAGAACAATGTCAGTCGGAATCCAAAGGTTTAATTTTGAAAACTCATTTATGGAGAGTATGTTTTAGAGTTAAATGTGCTTAGAGACAGGCCTTAATTTTATAAAAGTATTCATATTTAGTTTAAATCACACGCATTACTGGGATAATATGAAGTTCAATACATGTATAATTGGGAAGTGTTTAAATCAGGTTAAACATGTCTACCTCCTCCAATATTCACCACTTGTTTGTGTTGAAAACTTTTAAAATCCTTCCTTCTAGCTTTTTGAAATCACATTCATTACTGTTACCCATGGTCACTAGCTGTGCAGCAGCACACCAGGCTTTACTAGCATCTAATGGTAACTTGGTAGCCATTAGTCCACCTTTCCCCCTCCCCGGCTCCCTCTCTCAACTTCTAAGAGATAAACATCTTTAGATTCACAGATGAGTCAGATCCTGTGGTGCTTATCTTTCTGAGTTTGGCCTCTTTCACTTTTCACTAGCATGATGATCTCCAGTCCTATTCACATTGTCCTGAGTTACAAAGTTTCATCCTTTTTTCATAGCTGGATAGTATTCCACTGTATATATGTATCACATTTTCTTTGTCCATTCTTTAATTGATGAGCACTTAGGTCATTTCCTTTTCTAAGCTTTTTTGAATAGTGTTGCAATAAATAGGACTGCCATAAATAACAGTGATACACATAATGACAATTTTTCAAATTTAAATTTGTTTTAATGTTAAATTGAACTAATGCAAACTAAAAATTGATCTACTTATGACCCAGCTACAGCATTTCTGCATATATATATATATATATATATATATATATATATATTCAGAGGAAATGAGATTAGCATGCCCAAGGCATACCTGCTTGCCTATGTTTATTGGGGCATTATTCTCAACAATTAATATGTGGAATCAAACTAGGGAGCCATCAAAGAATGAATGCATTAAGAAAATGTGGCGTATGAACACAAGGGCATACTATTTAGCCATAAAGAGGAATGAAATCCTGTTACCTAAAGCAAAATGGATGGAACTGAAGGGCACTGTATTAGGTGAAGTAAGACAGACACAGACAGACAAGTGACCCATGTTCCCTCTCATAGGTGAGGCTGAATATAAAAGTCAACCTGCTTATAGGACGGTTGAGCACTAGAGGTTGAAAAGAAGGCCAGGGAGAGGGGCTACAGGGAGGCTGGGTTCAATCAGAGCACTGTCCACACTTACTGAAATATCACACTGAACCCCATTCATATGTGCACTGAATATATGTAAATACAATTTTAAAAGCAGAAAAAACAAATAATAATAAAAAATCTGATTAGCATAAATTTCACAGTGAATATTTTAGGAAAAAGTGATAATTTTAAAAGATAGAGGAAAAGAAGTTAACATTTGAAACAAGCAAATCCCAAGGGCCTTCTGGAATCTGGGAGCTGCACTCAGCTTGGGACACCAGCTCTAGCTTCTGACTTACAGACAGCCGGCTTCACCCCGTCATCCTGCACGGGGTCCCCAGCTGCCTGCCTCAGCCTCCCCGTGGGCCTCCGTCATGGGGAACTTCACTCTGAAGTTCAACTCTTTCTGGGAAGGCCAAGTCTGCCCCTAAAGGAAGCTCTCCAAGAAAGGCAGCCTCATCTATGGCCCAAAACCAGGACAAAGGGGACACAGGGGAGGATCAACAGCCCAGGACCAGCCTTCCCTACCCAGAGGTGTGGAAGTAAATCACCGGGCATGATGGGCAGAAGAAGACATGTGAAAGTGCTCGAGAATGAAAGTGCAGAGGACCCGCTTCTGGAGTTCTGTGTTCTCTACTGTAGGAAATGGACAAGCACAGCACCTCTAAGTCCACTCTCCAGTGGCCTCTCTCCCCAGCCAGTCAAGGCTGACAAGGAAGAACCACTTCTTCTTTACCCCACCAGGTTCCTCCAGAGAAACCCTCTGTGAGAGAGGGTAAGGGCCAACAGTCACATCTGCAGAGGGCAAAAGGGATCAAGTGATAGATTTTAACCTTTACATAAAATCTCAAAGGAAAATAAGTCCAGAGAAAAGAAATCCGTTCCCTTATATTCAACCAACTCACAATAGAGCAGATGAGGCTCAAGAGGAAGAATCCTCCCTGGAGCACAGCCTGTGCCAAGGGAAGAGTGCCCGCACGTCTCAGTGGAATCTGATAGCCAGCCCCACCCAGTGACGGTGGCACAGGTGAGCCCTTGGCCGTCCTCACACCTGGCACTGCCCAGCTCCATCGGTGCCTGCCTCTCAGCCCCTCTGGTATGGATGCACATGTTGACCTGAAGTGGGAGACACTGAAGGCCCACTGACAGGTGCTCTAGCCACCTGGATGAGGCGCTGACGTCACTAACCCAGACCCAGAATGGGTTACAGCAGAGTCTCACCAACTGTTGAGGATTTTATTTGTCTAGGAAAACCAGAGTCTGGTGAACAATGTCACACACAGCACAGAATCCCACCCTGTGGTCCCAGCACTTCTCAGAGAGCTGGGAGTTCTTTAAAGGCAGAAGAGCCAACTCTTGTCAAGTCAGTGGGCCTTTGGTTTGGTCCAGTAGTTGTGGTGTACCTGGGCAAAGAGGGCCAGCACATGCACAAGAGGGTTTTGCTTTTTTTTTAAATTGTGTCTTATGTTTTGTTTCTGTTTTATTCTATTTCAGTTTTAGATTTTTGTGTTTGATTTTGGCTTACATCTGGCACAGAGGGGGATTTGAGCCCAACCTTCATCAAGAGTAGTGAAGTGAAAAGGATCAAAGTCAATGACAGCCCCAAAGGAACCACGAGATGCCCCTGTGAACCCTTCCTGGGTTCCTCCTGTATGGACTGTTCTGTACTCTCACTCACATGCACCACAGACTGGAGAAAGACGCTCAGAGACCCTGAGTAAGTAGCTCACATCACACACCAGGGCTAGTACCCATCCAGGATCTACCTGAAGCCAAAACTTATTATATTTCCATATGCAGAAAAGTTTTGCAAACACATTCAAACAGGTGAATGGTTATTTTCTCATGATTTATTAATTCATAGAATTTTGCCCATAAAAATGTTAGGGAGAGGCTCGGGTGCTGCTGCTTAGGATAACTCAGGTGTAGGATTCTGGTGCCATGAAGAGTGGCAGCCTAGCTTTCCCATGGAGATGTTGACAGAGCTATAACAAATGCAGGAAGCCTGGGGAGTAGATATTAAACCACGAAACCCTTTCACTGTGAGCTCATTGGTTGTTTCTCAACGGAAATAAAACAGGTAGTCACACAGTTTTCAAACTTTATTCAACCAATAGTTTAGACCTCAGATTGCCACTAAGGGATCAGGAACACACCGTCTTAAAAACCCAGCAGAAAGAGGAACCCAGGCCTGTTGGCGGGCTAAGGCACCACTAAGGAAAGCTAGGAGCCCCTAGGAAGGGACCCCTCCTATGGGATATTTGAGTACACCTTCTTGCTCTAGCAGCTTATCCCACATTTTAACAAGAATGTGATTTCATTAAAATATGACAGAGAAGAAGAAAGGATTCCACCCACACCCAGGGGTGCAGTGGGAGGATGGGCAGTGCAGGAGGTGGTTGCCATCCGTGGTGGCTTCCCTCCTTGATGGCCCTGTGTTGTCTTTACTTTTATCACCAACAGGGATCAAAGTATACACTGGTATCACTGCCAGAGGGGTTTACCCTGGAAACTGAGGAGGCTTAAACTTCTTTACTTCCTGAGACTTTTTAAAGTTTTGTAACTGACCTCAGGGACTTTGCGTTTATGATTTGATACTCTACACTTTAGCAAGACACCTCAGGCCCCCACACCTGCCTGGCCCTCCTCACTCCAGGCCTGGGAGGGCCATGCCCCATGCTTCTCGGTTCTCATTTGAGCTCTCGCGCTCCTTCCTGTCCTGTGACAGAGGCGATGCCTCCCTTGGCAACTCTTGGTGCCAAGGCATTGATTGGAGACTGCCTAGTTACTATGATGACACCCTGTTCAATCAGAGGTCCTCTGCCAGCCACAGAGCTATTCAGTTCTTGACCTTGAGGTTCAGATGCCAGCTGCTGGGGGTAGAAAGTTATGGGTGAAGCTGAGAATCATAATCAGGTGGCTGGTACTCAGGACCTTGGTTCTGATTACTTGAAGAAACTTTCCCACAATAAATCCTTTTGGTGTTTATGTCTGTATAATAAACGTGCTGGGCTTCTTGTGGGTCCCTGCTTCCCTACAGGGTTGTTGGTGAACCACTGGGTCCTGGCTTTTTCTCTGTTTGTGTGTCTGTTTGTCTCTTCTCCATCCCCTCAGCCCCAGGTCCGGGAACCTGAACAGCCAGGCAGGTTGCCACACTTTTCCCATTTTTTTAAACAATCTTGACGTGCACACCTATCGGCACCTCTTTTTCCTCATTATGGCCGGGTCCTAGGATGTCTTCATAGTCACCAGTTAATGGCTTTGGAGTAACCTACTGAATGAACAAGCCATTGAGCATGTGTGACCTGATGTGACGATCAGTTCCCCTACTGTTGAAAACTGAGGGTTAGGACACTAGTCAGGACTCAGATACAGCTGTTAGGGTCTAGATGTGAGGTGTCCCCAAAATCTCCTGTGTGAGACAAAGCAAGCAAGTTCAGAGGTGAGATGGTTGACAAGAGTCTTAACATAATCAGATACCAATCCTCCGAGAGGGACTAACTGGGTGGTGACCTAGGCAGGTGGGATGTGGCTGCAGGAGGCGGGTCCCTGGGTGTGTGACTCTGGGGCACACATTTTGTCCTTGTAGAGCAGACTGCTCTGCTTCCTGGTGCCATGTTCCCAGCTGCTTTCCTCCTCCACAGTTTTCCTCAGTGCTGTCCTGTCTCACCTCAGGCCCCGAGGAATGGAGTCGGCTGTCTATGGTCTAAGGCCTCTGAAACTGTGAGCCCCCAGATAACATGTTTCTCCTCAGATTGTTCTAGTCAGGTCTTTAGGACTCAACAGGGGAAAAAACTGACTAAAACAGCTTAAGAAATCAGTGGACGGGACTGCAGGTGAGGACAAGAGGTCTTGGAGTGGCCTATGATCAGGCTTCCGTGATGAACCCATTTTGGAATAAGGTGGAAGGGAATTTGACTCACTTCCTTGAGAGATACTCAGGGAATTTTATTTATGACAGATTTTTTTTTTCTTTATTAGATGCTGAGCCCTGTGAGGGGAGGGTCAGGGTTGACTCATCTGTCCTCACATCCAGGCTTGATGACTGATGTGGCCAAGTTCAACAAATACAGTACAAATACACTACAAATGAATCCACCAAAGAAAACGCAGTTTTTAGAGGCTAAATCAGAGTCAGACAAAAACTCCAGACATGCAGAATTAGGAACTCACAAACTCATCTAGAAGGGAGAACATTTCATCTGTACGGAGTACACGTCCCAACTCCCTGGTTTGTGTCCGTGGGACTCAGCACTGAGGGGCTGCAGTGCTCTCTCTGGGGCCGTGTGGAGAACCTGCAATCCCTCAGTACACACTGCATGTTTTCCCCACTGGGCAGACTGTGCCTTGTGAGAATATTGAATTAATGAAGGTGCTAGCCTATTAATTCTGCCTTTTACAGCTTTGACCTTTAAAGCAGTGAATGTCCTGCAGTAACCTAATTTCCATACTAATTTCCTTAATGAGGTGTTAATTTCTTTATCTAAATGACACTATTACAGGCTAATGGAATTAAAAGTGACCAGACACCAGCTCACCTGCATGGAGGGATGGTATCCTCCTTTCCTGAGGTTTATAAGGCCCGATTTGAAAGGTGTGACTCTCCTGGGTCATATGTGGCCTATGATTCTTCCAGGTCCCACCCTTTCTTCTCTCCTCACTTAGTTCATAAAGCAAACCTAAAGCAAAACAGACACCTGGGGCCCAAAGGGTTTCAATCCTTTGGCTGCTATTTATATCCTTATACCTTTCAGTAGAGGGAGTGTTTGTTACTTTTTCCTAAGAATGTTGGTTTTCTTTTCAGTTTAGGAGTAAGATACCAGGGAGGAGAGAGGAAGAGGGTCCATTTGCTCATTCAATGGATATTTATGAACACACCTTCAGCTGGACGCCACGCTGGAGGTCAAGGGACCTGGAGATGGCCTGGGAGCTCACAGCACCAGAGCCGGAGCCCGGTGCACTGGCTTCATTCCCTTGGTGCAGGAGTCCCAGGGCCTGTTCTGTGACTGTAGATTCCTTGCCCAATGTCTCTGATTCAGACTGATCTCCCTTCTATAAAATGTTAATGCTTCAACCTGACAGGCTTATCTTTTCTCACAATTGTGGTGGGTGTCAAATAAAAATACAGAATATTTGAGGGAGCATCCAAAGTGTAAAAAAATATGACACTCAGAAAAATATCAGGGTGCAGAGTAACCTACATAATTGATTTAATAAATTTAATATCTCATTTTATAAATCAGGAGATACATAATGAAAATTCATCCACTCAAAAGGCATACGACAGTGATCTAATTCAGAAGTCACAGAACTACAGCCCTGGACCACATCTCGCCTGCAGCCTCAAGTTCTGCTGAAACAGAATGTGGGGTGCTGTTCCGTCTGGCTGCCTGGACTGTTCTTGGTGGCAGAGGACTCAGGGAGAGGCTTCAGCACAGATGACCCAAGGAATCTTGGCAGAACATCCTTGATTCTCCCTGACCTGAAACATGAGCCCACGACAGGAGCGACAAAGCCATCTCCATCCTCCCCCACCTCTGTGCGCAGGGAGGCTGTCAGGAGGTACTCTCTTATGGCCTCCTGTGTTCTGAGGTGGGGGCTGTCTGCCCCCATTTCACCCCCCTAGGATTCTGCTGCACACTCCCCTTCTTCTCAGCAGCTGTGCAGTTCCCTGAGCAGCAGACCTATGGCCACAGCCTCCTCTTGCTCCAGTGTCATCCTTTGAGACAAGGCACTTGAGCAGCCACCCTTCTTGCACTTTGCTTGGCTGTCTGTGCAAATCATAAACTCTCTGAACCTCAAAGCACATCACGGATACCCTGCCTGTGGAACTGTCAGCTCTTTCTGAGCCACAGCCTTGCCCAGTCACCAAGACCATGCACCAGGACAGAGTTGAGTTGCTGCTACAGACCTTACACCTGGGAAGCCCAAGATGGTGTTTTTCCCCTTTGCAGAGAAAGTTTGCTGAGCCACTGATCCAATCAGTGCATGGTCCTTAAAATGAATTTAGACATCTATGTCAAGAGCCCTCCCATCACTCCTCAGAGCATCCATGGCTTCACCTTGAGGGGCTGCGAACCTCGTATCTCTTGGAAGTCTGCAGAACTTCCCGGGAGGGTTGGAAAGAACAGTGTGATTTCTAGACGTGACCATTAGAGCCCACGCTTCTGTTCACTCTTTGCTTGCTGAAGCAGTGAAATGGGAACTCGGATCTCGGCCGGCCTCTTTGCTCTAAGCCGCAGGTTGAGACTGCACCTTGGCATTTACTCCAGGAGGGAATTAGGTTAGTGGCTGTTCTAACAGGTGCTCCATTCCGTGCTCCCTCTAGAGACCTCTTCTGTCTCTAAAGACCACATGCTGCTACTGCAGAGCCCTCACCACACCAGGGTCCAGGATTTGGTCCTTGTAGGGATTCTGACCATGGAAATGTATAAGGGAGCGTTCCCCTGGTAATCAAACTTTGGGGGATAACAGGCACCCTGTTTCCCACCTTACAACGCCCTGCAATCTCGCTTAGCATCTAGTAATACAGCTAATATATGTGCAATGTCTAGCTGGTATAACAATGCCCTAAGAAGCCTCTGTGTTAGAATTCATCAAGCCTCAACCTTGATTGCAGGCACATAGCTCCTGGGAATAAAAGAACTTGTTTGCTAGATAACTACAATGTTTCATCAAGCTCTGGTGCTCCTGGATCTGCCTGCCTAACAGACACTGGACTTTTTTGAGAACCGCACAAAGCTCCTGACATTGCATATTGTGACTGTGAGATGTGACTGCAGAATAAGCAACTTTACTGATACTCTGAACAATAAAGTGGTTATGGTACTAATGACCTAATGTAACCTACTGGTATAAATAAATGTAGCCAACCAGACCAAGAGCCACTCTGCCACCTTCCCTGCTTCTGCACCTTGTCCCTGTGTCTCCCTTTATTATTTCCTTACAGGTCCTCAAGAGGGGTCAGCTTCCTGCCCTCCACAGTCATCCTGTTTTCATAGCTGAGCCTGCCAGATGCCAGGTTCCTCAAAAGTTAGCAAATATTAACTCACTTTATGAGACATGCATATTTGTGGTCAATCAGGCCCAGGGTAAAAGGATATGTGTGCGGAGTAAGAGAGCCTCTACACTCCATTCTCAGAGGTAACCACCAATTCCCATGAGCGGGCTTTATCGTGTGTACAAGTTCCCCACACTATTTATTAAGGGTCTGCGCCAAAAGATGCTAGCATTAAAACAAGTATTTCTTGACCCAAATTTTGTAATCAAACTTGACCAAAGTATAATTTCAAAATATTGTACCTTTAAAATCACTTTCCTAGGGGAAGCCACCACACTGATGTTTGAGTCACAAGGTGTGCAAACTATAGACAGGGCAGGCAGGTCTCTTGTCAGCTCCCCCTGAGGAAGCACGGTCTCCCCACAAGGAGATGGAGACCCACCTCAGGATGCTTTAGGAAAACAAGGCAGGAAACCCACTTTTTATTTGTTTGATCTGCCTGAGGCCAGAATAAAGAAGCAATTAATGGGTTGGAGGAGGCTGTATTTGAGGGGCAGGAAGGGAGGCCAGGGCACTATGAGAGAGGAAAAGGATCACTCCATGCTGTATGCATGTATGGGTAGGCCACAGTGATGCCCACCACACTGTGTAATTCACAGGCACCAATTTTAAAACTGTTATTTTAAAAGAAGAGCTGATGAGAAGGAGTCTCCAGTGGCTGAGTCCTGTCTCGGCTGGTCCTGACTGGCTGACTGAGGGAAGCACACCTGGAGGTGCATTCAGTCCCCTCCTGAGGAAATTCTGACAGATCCCAGCCCTCCTGCACAGTCTGACTGCACCAGGACACAGTGCAAACCACACACACACACACACACACACACACACACACACACGGGAGGGACCAGGTCTCACATGGCAGGAGCTGCGTGATCCCAGGCAGGATGCCAGGCCCCAGTCTGCCACCTGCTCATCTGAAAGATGGGGATGATGTGGCCCTTCACGCTCAGGCTCAGTGTAGTGACTAAGGAAAATGGAGATAAAATCCTGCACCGTGTCAGACAGGTTGAACACACCTATGAAATTGTATGAATTGCTACTATTTATAAATGTTTTACTAAATATCACTGAACCCTGTCTTTAACAGAGAGACATTTGAAAAAAAAAATTAAAATGTAAATATCAAGCTTTGAAAGATCAAGGGATCCTTTAAAGAATCATATTTAAGGTTTCTGATTGTTAAGTTATGCTCAATTTCTCTTTTTAAATCCTTCAAAACTACATTTTTAAAATTGATTTTCAAATACTAAAATTACTGATATTTGACTATGAAAAGTATACTTGGCACAGAAATTAGTGTACAATACACACAACCGTAAATCTGTTTCTATTTAGTGTAGTTATTTGGGCAGATTTCCAGAAAACAAAAACTGTCTGTCAAAAAACAAAAACAAAACCAAAAAAACACAGAGATTTCCCCCGTAATTCATGAAAAGAGATCTGATCATGTAGACGCCAGTGTTTTAAAAAATAACTTCTCTCCTCCAGTGACTCTAGCTAGGGAGGCTTTCTTGCCTTTTCACAGGAGGAGGACAGTTAAGAGACACATTCAGAGGAATCCCAAGAGAGGCTTGCTTCGGAACCTTTAGATTTTTTTTTCTCGAATGGAGCACTGAGGTTAAACACAAGCCCACCTGTATGGAGGCCACACAATCTGTCAGTTCACAGTGGAGTCCTCAGCTATGCTGCCTTTTCTGAGAGAGTGGACAGGTGGACAGCAGAGAGACTCTGTTCTGGAGAAATGCAGAACTCCCCTCTGCCCAGGAGCCTGCTGAAGACATACAGGTGGCCTCGTTCTCTTTTAAAGAAAAGGGCTGTGGCCCTCCTGACCTCTATGCCTGGTGGCCCAGGCCCCTGTGGTCTCAGGGCTGCTGGCAGTGCAGGTGAAGGAGAGATGGATGGCACTGGTCTTTCTTGTTGTCTTCCTCATGATCTGATGCAGGACTCTCTTCCCAAGTTGCTGGTACAAGGAGCTGAGCTGTTATAAGCCAGATTCCGTGAAGCAAAGCAATGTGGAAAGGGTGAACTGCCTCTTGTTGTGCAAGCCACACATTTCCATTCTGGTACCCAAAGCACCCTCTAGCACAGGTGTGGTCTTCCTGTGTGTTGCCCTTAACATGCTATCCCCCAAAGTCACCAGTAGAACTCAAGAGTTCTCGGAGCTGAACCTGGAAGACTGTTGTCCCACCAGCTGCATTTGGCTGCAACCTGCTTGCCAACTAGATGGCCCTTCCTGTCACCTACAGAATCATCAGCATCTGGGGAGGCAGATCCTGCCCTAGGGCAGTCCTGCAGGGAGCACTTACCAGAACACATTCCGATGGCCATTGGTTACATGCAGGAATAGGCATGTATAAATGAGAGTTGTTAACAAGTATCAGTACCTTATAATGTTCACAACAGCATCATTATTTGTTAGAAGGATCCTGATAGCATTCTCTAACTGTCTCTAATACCAAAGGAGGCATTATAATATAGATTTAATTTTCCAGAGTCATCTTGAAAGGAATATTATGATCAAACATAAAAACTTCCTTCTATATAAAAATAATCCTTTGCAGAGAGTTTTCAATTTTACACTACATGTATCATCCCATTTGACTCTACAGCAGTTCACATGTGATAAGTGAGAAAACGGAGGTCTAAAGTACTTTAGGCACCAGCATCAAGATATAAAAAGGACAGGTCTGTAATATGCGTGGAAGCCCCTAAAGTCCCCCAGCCACTGCCCTCAGGCACACTATTTAGACAACCTGTAGGTGCTTGTGAATGACAGAGAAAAGAAAACCATTTCTACCCAACCTGAAATCATGCACTACTTTGGGAAATGGAATTGAATATGAGCACTGATCCCTAAGAGACTTTCAGACTGTGATATCCCCAAAGGCAATCTTTGATCAGTGGTCAAAGTACATATGTGACTTTCAACACTAAAGTCCCTGTTAAGTTCATCTTTGGCACATCTCATTACCATTTCCTAACGACCTGGGCCTACCTACTTCCAAAATCAGCTTTAAGACCATAGTGGGCAACAGACACCCACAGGAGAGAATGCAGGCCTGGGGTGCTGGCCAGGAGCAGGGGCACTTAGGCTCCCCTGTGCTGCAGGACGTCCTTTCTCTGCCCTGCGCCTGCCTTCATGATGCTGGAGCCTCGGGATTGAGGCAGCACCAAGGAAGCCGCTCCCAGGAGTACATCGAGTGATGTCCTGTGAAGAGGGTGAGGAGCATCGACACTCCCCCTTCTTCTCAGAAGAAGAGCTTTGGCCTGGGAGCACACACATTGTATCAGCTTCTGCCCAGGGTGTGTACGTGCATATCCAAATAAAATAGACCTTGTGCCAGAGTAATAGATGAATGCTGGGCCCCCGAATATCAGAGTTATCACTGAGTGCCTCGACCCAATGAATCATTTACTTTTATTCTGGCAACTGCCCATAGACATTGTAATAATTGCGGCTCCTCTTCCACACATACCTGGTGGGTCAGTCTCAGCACAGTTAATCTGTTTGCATGAAAACCCTGCATCCTGGGATGCAGGCTGCACACAGTCGTTACCTTCCCGGGGCCATTGGGCCACAGGGAATTTAAAAGCCTTTCTGGCTCCTGTGCCCTCTCCCCCAGTGAACCCGTCTTACCCACCAGTCCCCAGGGAGCCCTACCTGCGTGTGCGGTGGAACTGGCACCTCTTCAGGGGGATCTTGACTACATGCTCCCGCAGCCCCACGAACAGGACGCTCTGGCTGTGGAGGATCCGCAGGCTCCGGATGGGCTCCCTGCGCCTCTCCGGGAAGAGCTCGATCTCTTCCAGCAAACAGCTTCCCAAGGACTGATTCAGTGGCGCACGCACTTTTTTAATGGTGCCATAATCTGTGAAGGCAACAGGGTGGGAGGGAAATGGGGTCAGCGGTCTCACAGCTATGTCTGCTGTACTGGGCAGAGTACACACAGCATTCGGCCATTATTCTCCATCTAGGAAAGCCATCGGAGCATCTTTCAAAAGTGCAGATACCCAGGTCCCACTGCAGACCCACACAGTCAGCTGCCCGGATGGGTGGCCAGGACACCCGTGCTTTTGAAGGCTCTGCGGTGATGCTGATGAGCAGCCAGGGCTCAGAACTGCTCTTCTACCACTGCCTATCCAGTTGCAAATCCAGGAATGGAGAGAATGTTAAACCTTGCTGTGGCTCACAGTAGCAAGCTTTGTGGAGAACATTAGGAGAAAGAAATCATCACGGGGCCATCTTGGATCCCTAGTGTCAGAGGTGCCAACTTTACTTTGCTGCCCCACCAGGGGCAAAATGATTGAGAACTGCCAACATGTAGGAAAAGGAATGAGGCACGTTCCTCCTTCCTGCACAAGGAAGTGCATCCTTGCCTCTCTGCCTTCTCTGCTCTCATTTCCTCCCTCTTCTCTAGTTCTTGTTCTCTGGGTTGCTTTTCTTGACCTCAGATTTCCTAGTTATTTTCTGTACTCTTGCACATCCATTTCTGACAGATCCCAGCCCTCCTGGCCCCAGACGTTCTGCTCACTCGTGTTTTGTGCACTCTGTATGAGCTTGGCCATTAACACTACCCAGGGTGAGCGCACAGAGCAGGCTGTGAGAGCAGAGGAGGCTCCTTCACTTGCTGGTGAGGGCATCACATGGGCAGCACCTACATCAGGGGGACACAGGCTGCTAGCCCACATGGCTCCCTCTAGTGCCCTGTGCTGTGGCCTCCACTGCTGCCAGCCTGCAAATCCCAGAGATGAAATCCAGACTTCTAGAAGCACCTGCAAGACCTATCACCAAGTACATGAAACGGAACATACAATTGAAGAAAACCCAAGATACTGAGTTTCAAAACACCAAAACTCTTAATTTTTAAACACAAAATGAAGGTAAGAAGTGATTCTAAAACCAGAAATAAAGATCAAGAACCTTGGGCTCAAAAAAGATTTGGGTCAGAAAATACTTTTTTATTTTTCCTGTCTCCACGAAAAGTCCTTAGTGACTGGGTCATTTATATTTAAAGAGAGATGCACATGAGTTGCATGAACTTATACATGAATTAGCCTGGATTTACTTAAAATGTATATCTGAAAATTTTCAAATAAGCATGTATTGATTAATTATGAACGGGCTACAGAGTCATATATATAATTATAATAAGTAATAAGTAATTTTACTTCAAACTAGCTGGTTAAGTATGTTACTTTTGGAAAAGGTAAAGAATATACTGACATACGCTTCATTTGAGGAAGATTAAAAACAGTCCCTGTCCAAGAAAAGACTGTGTTTGTGTGCATGAGATAGAACAGGAGAGTAAGCATTAGGGTGGGGGACAAGGAGGCAGAAGAGAGGCAGCCACGGACTCCGCAGCAGACATTTTAGCACATGCCCTTGGGACCCCACTGGAGGACCCCCATTTGTGACTTTCATGCTGCTTTCTCTCCAGCTTAGCATGGCAGGGTAAGACAGGTGCAAGAACTCCATCCTATTCAACACTTTAACAAGGACATCTTGCTGCTTGTTCTTTATTTTATTGATAGATTAGCATTCGGAGAAACCTGCCCAAATGTCAATATCATATGTGCTTTGAATTCTTAAGCAATTGCAGTAAGAACTCAATTTTAAAAGATCTTTGATAATTTGACTTATTAAGTCATCATTGGTTAAAAAACTTGCAGTATGGACTTAGTGCATCCTGTTTATCTGATTTTGCAGCTAAAGGAAGCTAACAGAATGACAGGGCTTAACACTTCTGAGGAAGGTGTGGTCCATCTGCTGGACCATGACCCTCTGCTGTTTCTCCTTTTCTCTGGGCATCTAGTCACCCAACAGCACCCTCTGAGGTCCCCATTCCCTCCTGCAGCATTACAGGACCCTCTTCTGTTTCCCTGAAGCCCTTCCTTCCCTCGCCTACACTTCTCCTGCTTTGTCCCCCATACCCTCTGTCAAAGTCTCCTTCTGCAGTGGTGACCCCCACATGATGGCAACCATCTCCGTCTCCCTGGCCCAGTTCTCTCTGCTAGGTGTTGGCTCTGTCCCTGCAAACCACCCCCTGAGGCCCCTTTACAATGCACCAGTGCCCTTAACACCAACTCCAGGCACTGAGCCTGCTCCTCATCACTCCACTCCTTCCCACTCTGCCATTCCATTGCCTGGATTTGAAACGCCTTTCTCACCCGGATTTCCCCACCACACCAGCTCTACTTCCCTCGCTGGGTCTAGAGTCTACGTTGTACACACACTTGAGGACCCTGTTCTCCAGTCTAGAATCCTCTGCCCAATGCTACAACACAGCAAGTGCTACCCACGGGTCCTGACCTTCTTCACCTCCACCCAGCTCCACCTTCACCTCACCTCCAGGACGTGTGTGCAGCACTAGGAGCTGTGGTCACCCCTAGCCTGTGGTTCCTCCGGCTGAGGTGGCAAATGACAATGCCATTTTCTTTTAGAGGCAGAAAGACCAGCCCAGCCCATAAAAGAAGCAGTGCCCACTGCTGCCCAGCCACAGCCAAACATCTACTTGATATAAGAGGACAGGACAGCGGACATTTCCTCAAAGGTCTTTGTATTTCATTGCTGTTTTTACCACAGATTTGATTCTCACTGGTTCACTCTGTGTCTATGCATGTGACTCAAGCTCCACAAGGGAGGGTATTACGTCACTTTTGCAGAGTGGCTACAGAGATTGGGTACTTTGTTAATATGTGTTGATACAAGATTGGACAAATGAGGGAGGGAAGGGAAAAGAAAGCAGAAAGGGGGAAGGGAAGAAGGAAGAAGAAGCTGGCCTGAACTGAAGGTCGTTATCACCCCCATGCTTGCTAAAATCTGGGTCAAAATGTTCCCATCATGCCCTTTGGCAAGAGTTATATAAGTGAGTGTGAAGGTAAACAAGAAACACGCCTTTACCCAATGTGGATGGATCTCAACCCAATGTGTCACAAACTAAAGGTGAATGATGAAAATCATTGTAATTGGCTTTCATCTGATAAATTTACCTTTGAAAATTTGTCATAGAAAATAAAACCATACATATCTATACATCTGAAATTCAAAACTCTAGTCAAAGTCATTTGCAGGGAAAAACAAAGTATGCAAGAAATAGATAAAGCCTTCTTCATCTTTCTTGACATTCTAAGGTGAGCTTTACGAAAAGGGGGAAAAATGGCACTTCCTGTTAATTGCAGCTCAGCTCCCCAAGGAGAGGGGAAGAAGAGGATGGAGCTCCAGAATAGGAGCTGGCTGTGGAGCCAGAAACAGACACTGCTGGGGCACAACCACTCAGAATATGTGCCTTTTGGTGCAAATGTCACCCTTTAATGTTATGAATACTCATGTGAGCATCATGTATTTGTAGTATATCTCTCAAATTGAAAACCATAGACACCTATTATGTCTCAATCATGGCAGCTACTGAAAGACTCCAAAATGATTGAGCTGATTCAAAATCCAAGAATAACTGTATTGACATGAAGGTATCAATACATATTATACGAATGGTATATTTGTTTCATCTTAGAAATGAGTAATTAATTTATATCCTAGGTTCCAGATTAAATACATGATGCACACCTACATTTGAATCCTACATAAACCCTGAAAAATATTTTGGTGTTACTATGTGACACTCATTACCACTCCAGGCTTTTGTGAAATTTAATTTAAGTGGGCATTCTGTATTTTTGCTTGTTAAATCTGACATCCCACAATATCATGAAACTAACATTCATGTTAATACTCCCACTTTATAAAGAAATCCATATGGGGCTGGGAATATAGCTCATTAGGTGGACTGCATGCCTTGCATGCACAAGGCCTTGGGTTCAGTCCACAGCACCACAAAAAAAAAAAAAAAAAAAAAAAAAAAAAAAAAAAAAAAAAAAAAAAAAAAAAAAA
>NW_026000068.1:7041229-7077326 GCF_001458135.2 Marmota marmota marmota
AAAAAAAAAAAAAAAAAAAAAAAAAAAAAAAAGAAAGAAACAAAGAAAAAAAAAAGAAATCCATATGCAATAGAATAAACTTGAACCCCATCTTTTGCCTTGCACAAAACTCAACTCAGTGTGGATCAAAGACCTAGGCATTAGACCAGAGACAGTGTGCCTACTAGGATAAAATGTAGGCCCAACTCTCCATATGTCAGCTTAGGAAATGACTTCCTCAACAAGACTCCTAAATCACAAGCCATAAAATCAAGAATCAATAAATGGGATGGTATCAAATGAAAAAGCTTCTTCACAGCAAAGGAAACAATCAAGAACATGAAGAGAGAGCCTACAGAATGGGAGAAAATCTTTGCTACCTGCACCTCAGATAGAGCACTAATCTCCAGGATATATAAAAAACTCAAAAAAACTTAACCCCTCCAAAACAATTAACCCAACCAACAAATTGGCTAAGAATCTGAACAGACACTTCCCAGAAGAAGAAATATGAAGTAGTCCATAAATACGTGAAAAAAAATTCAACATCTCTATCAATTAGAGAAATGCAAATTAAAACCACACTTAGATTCCAACTCACTACAGTTAGAATGGCAATTATCAAGAATACAAATAAAAATAAATGTTGGTGAGGGTAGGGGAAGAGATTCATTCATACATTGCTGGTGGGACTAAAAGTTGGTGCAACAACTCTGGAAAGCAGTATAGAAATTCCTCAGAAAACTTGGAATGGAACCACCATTTGATCCACTTATCCCACTCCTTGTCATATACCTAAAGGATTTAAATCAGCACATCAATGTTTATAGCAGTTCAGTTCACAATAGCTAAGCTACGGAACAAACCTTGGTGCCTTTCAACAGATGAACAGATAAAGAAAATGCTGTACACATAAATAATGCAATATTACTCATCCATAAAGAAGAACGAAATTATGGCATTTGCTAGTAAATGGACAGAACTGGAGAGTGTCAAGCTAAGTGAAATAAGACAACCTCAAAAAACCAAAGGCTGAATGTTCTCTCTGAAATGTGGATGCTAATACACTATATGGAAATGGGGAGGGAAGAAGAGCAGTTCACTGAATTAGACAAAGGGGAACGAGGGAAAACGAGGGGGTACAGGAATAGGAAAAGCAGAAGAATGAATCAAACGAAACTTTCCTGTGTTCATATACGAATAAACAGCTAGGGTAACTCCACATCGTGTTCAACCACAAGAATAGGATCCTATTTAGAATAAGCTATACTGTATGTAGGTATAATATGTCGAGATACATTGTACTGTCATGTATATCTAAAAAGAACAATCTTTTAGAATGTCCTGCAAAAAAAATAAAGAAAAGAAATTGGATTTCAGAGAGAGCAGATAGATCTTTCCTAGGGAATATATATTCAGATATGAACTGCCTTTTCACTGAAATGATTATCCAGGAGGTAAACGGTGTTAATGATGAACCTCCAACCAAGTATTAACTGAAAACCTGTGGCCGAGGAAGCAGCACAATCTGGAGAAGGGAAAGCTTTACTGAGATTGTTTGCCTTCGCTTTTTATTCTGTGAACTCCTGTAGAAGTCGTAAACTGGAACCCACTGGGGGTAGAGAAGAAGTCAACATTCTGATCCGTTGATCAGCAGAGTGGCCCTCTGCTGCCCGTCTGCAGGACCAGTACATGGCATCTACTTCAGAGGGCATCATGCTGTCCTGGCACAGGGGCTGCACTCCCTCCCTAGGAACCACGCCAACACGGGCATCCTGGCACACAAGTGGCCAGCATCCCTGCTCCCCTATACTGTCTGTCTAAAGCAAGACCTGCAAAGACAAACTCCAACAACTGTGCGTGAGGGGCAGCTGTGTGCCCACTTACAAATGAATGCGTCCAGGAATAAGGAAAAGAGACAACAGCCCAGAGACACAAAGATGGTACAACCCACATCAACAGACCATCCCTGCAACACGCTAGGGGCCTCCTTGCTCTGCTTGCTGGTGGTGAGAGCAGAACTCTTGTCCATACAGATCAGCATTTGTTGCTGTGACCAGTGAGTCATGGAAACCAGGCATAAATATAATGGCAAGCAGGAAATGCATGGGCAAAACCAAATCACCACTGTGACAGAGACAATCATTTCAACCTCAACAGTCGGAGCCATTAGGAACATGACCAAGGGGAAAAGCAAGAGCTGTAAGTGAAAATGAGTTGCATAAGTAAGGTTTGCACATTGTCACACAGCAGTGTAAATTCAGTTTTCAACATGACTACTGGGGAAGAAATATTTACACAATACTGAAAAAGACAAGAAGAAATCCCCCCAAAGATTTCCAGCCACAAGAAATGATCCGTGAAACAGTGAGACTTGCTTCTCCAACCTTCACTCACAGGAAAATAGGTTCATATCCTCAGCAAATGAGTTACCAAGTACACTGTGGGAACTGAAAAGAAAAAGAATGTGTTTTTCAGCAGGAAATAAAAGAAAAATTGGGTTTAAATGAAATGATGTTTTTGAAGAGAGTGTGGTCATAAAGCTGCCAGGACAGACTCCTAACACATTTCCCGAGACAGAACAACAGGCACGAGGGACTGGGAAGCAGCCCCAATGAGGTCAGCCCCCACAACCTCCCAACACTGCCGTTAGGTGGGAGCCAAAGGGATCATCCAGACCAGCACAGTCCAGTGGAGACATACTAGAATCCACAGAAGTCATTTTAAGTTTTTCTAATAGCCACATTTTAAAAACAGGGTGGAGTGGGGGAGAAATATGTGAGTTAATTTTAATTATATACTTTATTTAACCTAAGTCATCCAAAATATTATAGTCTGCATATTTCATTGTATGATCTATATGAGATCATTGGTTAGATAATTTGCCTTCTTTGTACTAAGACTTTGAAATCCAGGCATATTTCCTACTTGCCCCTGGTTTCAATTCACACTAGCCACACTTTGGAAGCCTGAGGATGTGGAAGACCACCCAGAGGGGTTCACAGATGTCCTGGTTGCTGTCTGCAGAGCCTGGTGCCCAACTCTCTGATCTGCTCTTCACCAAACAGGAGACAGTTAACTCCAAACCCTCACTATGACAAGCTTCACCCAGAGAGGTGTTCTTGGGCAGTGGTGGAAACTTCTGGAGGTGGGGCCTAGGGGGAGGTCTTTAAGTCTTGGGAGTGTGCCTGTGATGTGAATTGTGGGACCCTGTTCCCTTCCATTCTCTCTTCTCCATCCCGTCCATGAACATTTTTACTATGCCAAGCACTCCCTACCAAAAGCAATGAGGGCAACAAGTCAAAGACTGGAACCTTCAAAATGGTGAGCAAAAATAAACCTTTTCTCTTTCCAAGTTTATTCTCTCAGTGACAGAAAGCCGACTACCACAACATTGCAAAGCAAATGAAAATAAAGAAAAAACCCAGGATAAAATTTATCCTTAAACTAAACATTTTTCCCCTAAATGATACAAGGAAAGAAAATTACAGATGTATAACATGATAGACAAACAGAAAATTGTAGAAAATGTACATCATTTTTCCCCCAGTGTAAGAAATGAGGTCAATTTCTTAATCCAATAAGAGAAAATCTTGGAGGAGAACATGAGTGAGCTCATGGCCTGTAGCCATCTCTAACTATGAAACATGTTCCATCTTTATGTTTTCTAAATTAACCTTTCCAATGGAAACAGAACATTAGAGTTGGAAGGAAATGCAAATATATATATTTAGTTGAGGAAAGCAGGCCTAGAGAGTAAGCAAGTTTCAAAGATCAGACTGTTGGCCAGCGCATAGGGCCTTTTCAAATGGATCTAATGCTTCCATGGGAATTTCTGAAAGTATTTTTTTAAATATAAAAAGCACTTAATGAAACTCCAAAATGGTGCATCAACAATACTATGGTTGATGAGTCCTTGAAAAGTTATTTGAGCTGATAAAACAGCATGTTGAATGGTCATCACTAATGATGAAGCTGCGATTCAGTCACATGCTTATCTTACTGTGGAATTCAGTGTGGGGGGAACTGGTGCAGAAGTGGAGCTATGCCCACCAGGGCTGGCTTCCCCCTCGGGCTTTGACTCCCATTTCTATGAGCTTATGGGGGAAATGAGAGAATAAACCAATTAAAAATGTAAAAATTTTGATTTCAGTTTCCTTAAAAAAATAACATCTAAAGAACAAAAATTTGCTTAAATAGTAAAGTTTACAATAAAAATAAGACTCTTAAATAACTATTTGCTCTGTTAGATAAGCTCCATGGGACAACATTCAGTTATTTCTGATGGAAAATTGTATTTTGGGCTTTGGAAGAAAAAGCAGATATTTTCTAATTTTCAGGGTTGAAGTGGCTAAAGTGGATTTAATAGTTTCATCAGGATTCTATTTTTCATCTTGACAGTGGTGGTCAAATTGAATGGATCCAAGTGTAACGATCCCTCACTTGATATGCAGCTGTGCCATCCGGCAGGATGGGGACTGCTAAAAGGGCAATTGTGTTCACCCAAAATTCATGTATTGAAATGCTAGTCCTCGGAGCCTCAGAATGGTCCTGTGTTTGCAAACAGGGCATTTAAAGCGATAATTAAGGTAAAATGAGGTCAGCATGGGTCCTCATCCCATCTGACTGGTGCCCCATAAGAACAGGAGATTAGGGTACAGCCATGCACGGGCACAGAAGAAAGACCACGTGGGGACAAGGGGAGAAGATGGCCACTTACAGGCCAAGGGGATGCAGAAGGAGCAGAACCTGCTCAGCCTGACCCTGGACTGTCAGCCCCAAAGCTGTCCTTAAGCCACCCAGCCTGTTGTGGCGGTCATATCAGACCAATCTAGATGCTCCATATCAAAACTAGGAAATACAAAAATAGATTTGACAATCCAGAGCCTTTGTTCAGAGCAATTTCAAAGCTAGACTATAAATGGTTTTTCTATTGTTCCTGGAGAAATTATAAGTCAAGTTCTCACACAGACATCTTACAAATTATATGTTGGATTCAAATTTTAACCTTGTGTGGTCACAAGACTCATGATATGAATATCTTATTATTTTCTAGTATTTCCCTTCTGTAAGCCCCCATATGTATGGATTTGAAATATAAAGTAGAGGAGGAATACGAAGGGCAGGTAAAATTTTGCAAACTTGATGCATTTTGATGAATATTAAATAATAATTAATATGGATGGTGCCATTGCTTAATACCTTTATGTTAATGCCTCTGTTGAGCTTTGGGAGAAATTAGGATTGAGTGAGCACTACAGAATGAACTTTCAGGTATCTGAGGAAATGTTCTCTGATCATAATGGATTTCTTCTTGGAGAATTTCTGGAATTTTACTTATATTAATATTTTAAAAATTAATAAAAACAAATATATTTCAGGCAGAAAGGAAGATGATGACCTATGGACAGGAAGGGAAAGAAACATGGTCAACACACTGTAACATTTGCTCTCGGTAAAAATAATGTTTGACTTTTCAGATTTGCATATGATCTGATAGTGCCTTAATAGTAATAAAATTAAGGCTTAAAGGATGCCTACAGGAGGCACCTGTTCTAGGCATCCTTGAAGACTTAATTAAACCCTGATGCTCCTGAGAACATGAGACAGGAAAGAAGACTGATCCATGTAAGAAGAGCTGCCTGACACAGTTCCAAAACACAGATAAATATGCTTCCTTTAAAATGCAATAAAAAAGACTTAGAGGGTGGAGTTGCATTGTCGTTACATTCATAAAAATGTTCACTTTGTAAGGAAATAAATTAATTTCAAAAAAGAAAGAAAATTTTTTCAGGAAAATGGGATATAAAGATGACAGGGTTATTAAAAGCATCAGATACTTAAAGATATCATAGGTACTGCATTTTAAAAAATTACTTCTCTAACTTTTGCTGTTTTCAGGGAATGCTCATTACTCAGTCTTCTGTGTGCTGAATCCAACCTGTGAAAGAGACAACTGGCCTCTCTGACAATGGTCACCTGTGACAGGTGGAGATTCATTGTGGACACCAAGAGCACTGACCTAGCTAATTTATTTTATTTCTGATCATGCATTCGACTCTCTTTGACTCTGTGGCACTGTGTTCAAAGAGGTATTTTTAGTGTTTGTCTCATCACCCCAGTTACCGCAGAGTGGAAGAAAACCTTTTGTATCTGCATCTGCATGGGTTCCAGGCCTTATCAGTGAGGTAATAATGAGAACCCTCCCCACTCACCGGGCAGCTCGTCGTCATAGCAACAGATCATTATATAAAGTTCACCAATTCGGCAGGTCGTTATCCCAAAGCAGCAGACAGCTAATATATGACTAAAGTTTCTTCTTTTAACTTGTAATTGAGCAAATTAATTAAATTGGTCTTGGCACTGGGCGCTCAGCATTACATTTATGTAATAAAAGGGAATTCAGAGAAAAAAGCAGGTCTTCCTGGCTAGTACATGCCTGAAAAGATTTTAATTAACTCCGTTGTCAGATTCAACTAATAATGGCTTACTTTTTCCCTAAGAAGAATATGTTAGCCAGTTTAAACATTCCTAGTCATAGATTAAATGTAACATTCTTTAATATCAAAGTATTAGTTTAAACCACGTTCCTCTAGGCCCCACCCTCAGAATATAAATTCTGGAGTCAGGCACTGAGACACACAGTGTATGTGGTCATAATGGATCCCAGAACAATGCCTAGCACACAGTCAGAGCTCAAGTGGTGCACAGGGTTCAGTGGGCTGACACTGGGGACCCCAGGTTGGACTTGCAGAATCCAATGCTTGCAGGCAGTGTGGCCAAGAGCATGTTACTAACCTCCCTGTGTGTCCTTCACCTGGGTACCCCGCTCCCACCACTCGGGCCACTGAGTGAGTGTACTGTGTGAATGCTGGGAGTGCCTGGCACATGGGACACATTCTGTAAGAGTCACTTTTATTTTTCTGCTTCTTGTTCGCCTGCAGGTGAAAAGTCCTATTCAGGTTTTGTCTAAAATCTGCCAGCTCCCTGCTTTCATTAGCACTGTTTCCGCGTGAGCCAGGAGGAGAAATGATGTCTTTCTCAGTGCCTTCTACTGCCTTGCAAAACAAAACCTCAAAAGCCCCTTTCAGTGTGCCAAATCATAAGCCGGTGCTTATAGGAAATTTGCCACTGGAGTTTCCTGTGAATAAAGACCATATTACATTTAAAACAAGAGTGCAATTAACGGAGTCCTCTGGCTACGCTTTATAAAGCTCTCCTCCAAACCGCAGCTTAAGTCGAGTTCCAGTCATTCTGTTAAGGAAGCAATTCAAGTTCCTAAAAGGAAATTAGTTGCCTTAGATTTATTTTCTGTAAATTACAAAACAACTACCCGGTTGGCACTGTGGGCAGCCCTTCTCTGACAGTCATCCGGCAGAAAGACACGGGCTAAATGTCCCTCCCACCCCCAGTGGTGAGATTTATACTGTGTCTGGTCCCATTAGTTGTTGATTGAGGTGGTTGAGAAAAATCTACGCTAAGCAGTTTTGCACTTTTGAAACATTAATTTAAAAGAAGAATGAGAGCTCTTTCCTGAACGGAATAAGAACATTATTTTGTCATTTCCCCCAAGTTGCTACATTATACCAATTATAAACTAGTGCCTGATGTTCCAAGCTGTTTTGTGGCAGGAGTCCTTGTGAGCGTCCTTCAGCTGTGATCACACCCATGGCCACGGCTTCCGAGAGGAGCTGAGCTCTCCTTTACTGATCCAACCCTTCTCCCCTTTGAAGGAGGATTTCCAATGCACTGTGAGACCTACCACATACAACAGGGGCTCAGTGACTCCAAACAGATCTCAGCCTGTCCCCTTTGGATCAAATCTCTCCACTTAGCTAAAATCCTGAATCCTGGGTTAGGAGAAAATACTCCATGGGCCCATCCTGCTGTTCAGTTCCACCTCCCGTCTCTCCACCCACAACTCCAGCCACTGAGGTGCCTCACTCTTTCTATGCACCCAGGCCTTTGGTGAGCTCCATGTTTTATGTGTCCCGTGGCTTTCCCCAGGAAGGCCCTTCTCCACCTTCTCCACCAGGAAGCATCTCCCAGACCCACTGGCCAACATCATCCATGCCTCCAGGCTCATCTGACCTCCAGGGCCAGCCCAGTCCTCCCCAAATCTGTGGGCTCATGGAAAGTTAGTCTTCTAACCGCTAAGGTAGGGTGTTGAATTAAATGGTAGGATGAACATCTGTCACCTCTTACATGACCTGAGTGCTCTTCAGCATCAACAGCTGAGTCTTTTCCCGTTGTCATCTGCTTTCTATAAAACTAGCTGTTAGTCCAGGATTACCAAGTGAGTGAAGACTTCAGGATTTCAAATTTATGGCCTGAAAGTTTTTCATATAAGCTCAGTTTTAAATTTTTCCTTTTTTTTTTCAATTTTTTGTGGTTGATACTAAACAATACCAGAAAAATAATCACAATAAAAATCCTATCACTTATGTAGAGAACTTGATTAGACAAATTGCCCCTAAATTTCTATGCACCTCCCATGTTGTCTACTCAGGGAAAGTGGCCTGAGTGGTGGGGAGCTGCTGCGGGTAGAGGGGAGGAATTTGAGAAAAGGTACGGAAAGAAGAGAGCGCTGAGCACTGCAGTCTGGGCCCCAATTTCATAACTGTAGAAGTTAATACAGGGACACTGCTGAAGGGGACATTCAGGGTCCAGCCCCTGAGGCTGGGAATCAAGAGGTCTGCAGTGGCCCGGGGAACCATCATCATTCACAAAAAGTGCAGGTGGATCTAGGCAAGACGTCTAGGATGATCCTTAGAGGAACATTCAAGGGCAGATGACTTCAGTCTGTCAATAAGGACATTAAGAACAGCAGCACCCAGGTCAGTGCAGTGTGTGGCATCGTTCCGGCTCAGGAGGAGCACCCCTGGGACCTAATCACAGTCAGGAAGCTGGTGAGGATCGGAGGAGGGTGCCAGGATCAAGAGTCCTCCTCTTCCCAGAAGCTCTTGTTCTGTACCTTAAAACTCCTATACCCTCAGGAAAAGCCAGTGGGCACAGTGTGAATACCACTTGTGAGCGACAGGAGGTGGGCATACATCTCCTCCCTTAATCCCAGTGAAAAGCGGTGTGTAATAGCAGTGTGTGATTCTTGTTTAACAGATGCAGAACAGAGACTCATGCAGGCTACATCACTTTCTAATGTCACCCCGTCCATAAGAGGTGAGGGACATATCTCCAGACTCAAGTCCCTGGAAAGGGGGCTAACTGTTCCTGAGGCCACATTGTCCAGTGCTTTTCTAATGACTACATTTCACGTCACTTTTATCCTTATTCTGACCTGCTAGCACAGTAGCAACATCTGAAGGGTTCCATTTGACACAAATTTCCATATTCCCGGATAGCTTCATGACTTCCATGACTCAGTTTCCCTGCTAAAATTGCACACTCTGTAAATTTAAGACAAAGTGTTTCATTATGCTGAATGGAAAGGTCCTGCAGTTCTACTGTACAACATGGTGACAAAAGGTAACAGACATGTTAATTAGCTTGATCATGTGATCACTTCACATGACCAAGTAAGACAAATCATTGAGAGCTACACCTTAACACATACATGTTTTTCAGTGCTGAGGTTCAAACTGAAAGTCTCCCTCATGCTAGGCAAGTGTTCTACCATGAAGCTACACCCAAGCCCAGTATATACAGTTTTTATTTGAGGAAAGAAATTACCTCTGAAGTTTCTTGAATATTCTAATTAACAGAGTAAATAATGTGCCCTCTCTCCATCCCAGTTTATTAACTTGTATAAAATGACTGGATTTGTTCAGGGACTGGGTACCTAGGGTGTCCAGCCTCTGGCCAGGTGAGCCACTGGGGAGCATCCCATTGCCTAGCTTCTATCACCTGGACCTTCCCTCCAGAAGTAGAACCGGGTGTGCCTGTGGTATGATTTGCACACACCTGCCTGGCCAGTCTTGCTCCTGACATTGCTCCTTGTTGTTTTTGTTCTGCCCCAGCACACAGGGAACTCAGTGCAGTCAGAGCTCTCCAGACCAACCTGCTCCTGGCAGCAAAAGCCCTTTGTCACAGTGGAGCAGCCTGGGTGTGGCCCCTGCTCAGAACTAAGGTCCTTCTTCTAATTTCCACATGCAGGAGGGTCAGGAGGGCACAGGCTGCTCAGTCCTGCAGGTGGGTCATGCAGATGACACTGTCCCTTTGTCAACTGCTGACTCAGAATGGACAACTGTTTGTGACACCAATGCTAATCACTTCCTTTGTTCACTCACTGAGAACAAATTCAGGCCAGTTCTGGTTTAGCTCTTTCTAGAAAAATATCCTCTTCCAAGGTTGTTCTGATGTCTGGCCCTGGACTTGATGTCCCTGATCTCCTGGAAGAATTCCTTTTCACCTGGCAGGGTTCTGTCCGGGAGGTGTGAACCACATACAGGATGCATACCCACTTACAAGTCCGGAATTAAATGTCCCCCTTCTAGGCCACATAGAAACAGGACCCATCTTTCTGGAGGATTTCAAATGCTTGTGCCCTACCTGGCATCCCTGCCTGACAGGAGGGAGGGAACCAGGTGGGGGAGGAGTGGGAGAGGCCAACAGGGGATGTGCAAACTAAGGAATGCTGGGTAGAGCCTGGGCTTCTGGAACACACAGGAAGAAACGCCAAAGCAGACTTGGGGAGAAGGTGGTGGAGAGGAAAGCTTCACCTTTCAAGTGACCTTGAGGAGGAGCAGGCATTTGCCAGGCAGAGAAAGGTAAGGAGGGCTGGTGAGGGAGGGAAGGTACTTGACCAAAGAAGATTAAGGACAGTGGCCAGTGGACATGCAAGATCCAGGGTCCTTAGAAGGGCTCTGCACTGGGCTGGAGCAAGAGGAATCACTTAGTTCACATGTGTTTGTCAAATCATGTTGGGGTAAATGACATCATGTTAGATAAAATGCTGAGCTCAGCAAGACACTGTGGATAGTAGATTCCACTTGCCCCTTATCAATCAGAAACAGCCCTTGGGCCAGGAACAGGTTACCAATCCAGCCACCTGTCACATAATGATGTTTGGGTTCATGGTGGACCACATACAATGGTGGTCATAAGATTACAAAGGTGCTGGAAGCTCCTGTGGCCGGGTGTGCCTCCTGTACCATTTCCAGGTTTAGATGCACAAAACATATCACTGTGTTACCACAGCCTCTAGGAACACCCCACACAACGGACACAGACCTCAGGAGCCCTTGCTCATTGGCTCAGGGGTTGACTTTCCTGTATGGCTCCCAGATCATTCTGTGGGTGCAGATTTGGTAGCAATCTAGGCCACACAGCATGCCCAGTACTGGGCAGAAGGCAAATAATGAGACTTGGCCAATTTTTCTGTTTTTCCTAACTGTGTGACTAAGAAAGAGCACCTGATCCCACCAGCAGATAGATGTCCTCCCATCATGAAGGCCATTATCTGGAGTCCAGACAGCAGGGGACGGAGGATCAGGGAGCAAGAATTCAGAGCCTGGAGATGGGAACAGCTGGTGGCCACTGCCTGCAGGGCACAGGAATGCTTCTCTGCTTCTTGGGTGGCACGTGCTAGAAGGAACACACCATTACTCAAGCACATGGAGAAAGGACTGACCACAGGTCATGGGAGAAGATGACAAAGACCTGCTCACTACTAGGGACAGTGGTCCCACTGAACTAGGACAAAGAGCCCAGGTGTCTTAGGATTCTCTGGACTCAAGGACAGGAGGGCCCCAGGTCTGAGGACCCAGAGATGCAGGTTGAAAAGCCCCAGCTGTGAGAGTCAGAGGGTCCTCAAGACAGGAGGCCTGGTGCATCACACAGTCAGCAAGTCAGCGAAGCCAGACAACCAGCCCTGATCAGGAAAAATCAGTGCTTCAGGGAGAGGAGAGGATGCCAGGGTTGTACATCCAGTAAGATTTCTAATTGACAGGAAAAATTACAGCTTGACTTCAAGAGCAGAGCTCATTATGAAGACCGCCTTGTAAAGATTTGTTTACCAGTGACAAGTCAAGGCCTCTGGTTGGAACTCTTTTTCATTCTGAGCCAGTGTTCTTTTGCTTAAGGCAAGATCTGTTCTTTAAAATTAATTAAATGATCATATCATTGAAAGCCTACATGAATTCCCTATGCTGATAATTAATACAGGAGATGACTCATAAAACTAAAGGTGAGAATTGCTTTTCTCAAAATTCCTTAAACTTATTTAGGTATCCAGGTAATTAATTACCAGGTTTTTATCTTTATAAAATAAATGAAAATAAAGACCAACAAATATCTCTAAGGAGTTCTGGGGAATAAAAACCAACTTCTACTGGGCTTAATGCAGGATGGCTTTGAAAGACTTTGTTCACTGCACACGATGTCTGTACTCCAGCCTCATATGCACACCATATGACGGATGGTCACTGGTTACAGGAAGAAATGTGTCTCGAACAAACTTTCCTTTCCTTTTTTCTTAACTCAATTTTAATCCCTCAGCTAAAAATAAAATGTAGTGAATATTTTCTCCCAATCTGTAGGCTCTCTCCTCACTTTATTGTTTTCTTTGCTAAGAAAAAGCTTTTTCATTTGAATCCATCCCATTTATTAATTCTTGATTTTACTTCTTGTGCTTTAGAAGTCTTTTTAAGGAAGTTAGATTCTAGGCTGATAGGGTAAAGATTTGGGCCTATTTTTTCTTCTGTTAGGTGCAGGATCTCTGTTCTAGTGCCTAAGTCTTTGATCTACTTTGAGGTGATTTTTGTGCAGGGTGAGAGACAGAGGTTTAATTTCATTTGCTACATATAGATTTCCAGATTTGCCAGCACCATTTGTTGAATAGACTATCTATCTTTTCTCCAGTGAATGTTTTTGGCACCTTTGTCTAGTATGACATAACCATATTTATGTGGGTTTATCTCTGTGTTCTCTCTCTATACCATTGGTCTACATGTCTATTTTGGTGCCAATGCTATGCTGTTTTTATTACTATAGCCCTGTAGTATAGCTTAAGGTCTGATATTGTGATGCCTCCACATGCACCTCCAATAAAGCACTAATATCTAGGATATATAAAGAACTCAAAAAACTTTAACACCAAAAAAATAAATAAGTAAATAAATAACCCATTCAATAAATGGGCTAAGGAACTGAACAGACACTTCACAGAAGAAGAGATGCAATTGATCAACAAATATATGAAAAAATGTCCAACATCTCTAGCAATTAGAGAAATGCAAACCAAAACTACTCTAAGATTTCATCTCACTCCAGTCAGAAAGGCAATCATCAAGAATACAGGTAATGGGCTGGGGTTGTGGCTCAGCGGTAGAGTGCTCACCTAGCACATGGGAGGCCTTGGGTTCCATCCTCGGCACCACATAAAAATAAATGAACAAAAATAAAGGTATTGTATCCAACTACAACTAAAAATATTTTTTAAAAAAGAATACAGGCAACAATAAATGTTGGCGAGGATGTGGTGAAAAGGCACACTCATACGTTGCTGGTGGGACTAAAAATCGGTGAAACCACTATGGAAAGCAGTATGGAGATTCCTCAGAAAATTGGGAATGGAACCACAATTTTACCTAGCTATCTCACTCCCTGGTTTATACTTAAAATCAGCATACTGTAGTGATGCAGCCACGTCAACGTTTAGAGCAGCTCAACTCCCAATAGCTAGACTACGGAACCAACTTAGGTGTCCCCTGATAGATGAATGGATAAAGAAAATGTGTCACATACACTCAATGGAATATTACTCAGCTTTAAAGAAGAGTAAAATTAAGGCATTTGCCAGTAAATGGTTAGAGAATATCATGCTAAGCGAAATAAGCCAATCCCACAAAACCAAAGGCCAAATGTTTTATCTAATATGTGGATGCTAATTCACAATAAGGAGGGGGGCACTAGGGAAGAATAGCATTACCTTAGATTAGGTAGAGGGAAGTGATGGAAGGGAAGGGGAGGGGATGTGGGGATAAGAAAGATAGTAGAATGAAACTGACATTATTACTGTGTGTATATATGTGACTGAATGATCGATGTGATCCTGCAACATGTACACTCAGAAAAATGAGAAATTATATCCCATCTATGTAGGATATATCATGTATATAAATGCATTCTACTGTCATGTATAACTAATTAAAACAAATTAAAAAAATACAAAAAAATATAATGTATCTAACCATTGCTGGTGGGACTGAAAATTTATTCTAACTTAGCTGTTAGAATAAAAATAGGTGACAAGAAATGCCCTTCTGAATGTTGTTTTCATCTCCAAATGGTTTAATAATTTCCAACACAGTTAAGGTTTTATTCTTCACAAATCCAAATAGGGGTGATTATTATTCACATGATCAGAAAATTAATTTTTGATGAATGCGCTTAAATGGAAAACGAAACCAAACATTCCTTATTGTTTTTACATTTGTGATTAGTAAAATCACGCACATCCTGGTGATGATTAGAAGTTGAACAGATGGACACATGGACAGAGGCTTACCACTTTTTATTGGTCTTCCATTGAACATTTATTTAGCACTTACTAAGGTCATTCAATCCAACAAGGGCAGAGAATTGTTTCTATCTTCATCTATTTTTGTTTGGTCTATAAAAGAGCTGCTCCTACAATCTTAATTTCCTGTATTCTCAACTTTAGTGTTGCCTTAGCCCTTCAAGGCTACTGTAACAAAATACACCAGACTGGGTGGCTTATAAAATAGTCGGCATATCTTTCAGCCTAAAGGCTTGTCCCCTCTGAGATAAGATGTCTGCAGATTGTGTGGTAAGGGCCCTTTAGCTCATGGACGGCACCGTCTTGCTGTGCCCTCAGCTGATGTGAAGGTCAAGGATTTCTGGTGTCTCTTGTGTAAGGCGCTAATCCCATTCATAAGGGGCCTTGTCCTCATGAATAAATTACCTCCCAAGGGCCACGTCTCCAAATATACTTAGGTTTAAACATTTGAATTTGGAGAGGGTGACTTCAGATCATGGCAAAGGGTTGGTTGGTTATGGGCTGCTCTGATTCTTCATGTAAGATCTCATTAACAAATGTCCTGTCCTCAGCTTCTCCAAGGAAAGATAAACTCAACTTCCAGGTAAGTTAAATAGGATCACGCAGGAAGGGCATCTGCCTCTAGGGATGTAGCTCAGAACATCATTCCATCCTGAATATTAGGAGAATTGTGTGGCTGCTCAGTAAGGACCTCCGCAGCATCCTTAGGAGAGAAGATTGGCACAGACCATAAGTGCCACATTTAAGAAACACAGTGTTTCAGTGAGCACACTGATGCTGTGGCCAAAAGAACACATGTCAAGACAATTTGGGAGGAGAAAAAGTTTATTTGGTGCCCATGGTTTTCAGAGGGTTCAGTGCCTGGACAGTGAACTCCATGGATCACCTGCAGGGAGGCAGAGCTTCAAGGTGGGAGGGGGTGGCAGAGGAGAAAGCAGCAGGTGGCAATAAGGAGCAGAGAGAGATGGCTTCACTTATCAGGACAAAAAATAAACCACAGGGACCCACTCCTCTAGCCACCAACAGTTACCACCCAGCTAATCCCTATAGAGGATTAATGCACTCCCTGCATTATCCCACATGTGAGCTTTTCCACCTCATATCTAAACCACAACATGTAGTTGTGGCCATCTATACATTTTAAAGAAGAAAAGAGGATGAAAATATTATAAACCAGTAATTAACTCACATTTTTTAATCTCACTGTGGAATTATGCTATTTTTTTGAAAAATTATAAAAAAATTCTGATATTGACAAGACAAACGCTGTCTTCCCCACAATCAGGACAGGTATTCCTTTAGACCTGGCTGCTGTCGATAACTGCACCTCCACCAACATATTAACCTAAGCCACAGATTACAGAAGACCCCCAACGGGAGGAAATGCCCAAGTGTTCACTCTCCAGGAGGACCGTGGGAGATCCCCTTTCCTCTAATGGGCTCCAGCAGGGGGCCACAATATTAGGTCACACCTCCCCTCCTGCTCCTCAACACAATGTCCCCTAGTCTGTCAGGTATTGTCCTCTACTCTAGGAATGCTCCCTCCACCCTCTTGTCTACAAAGGCTGGTCTGATAATAAGTGATGGGCACTGCTCCTCCCAGTCACTCAGCTGTGGGACAACATTCAGAGGAGAGCATACACCTAACACCCTGTTCATGACACCTCACCACAAATCTCTCCTTCCTATCCTTCTAGTGCACTAATGTCACTTCAGAACTTCATTACATAGAGGTCAGGGACTAGGCATGCTCAGTAATGGCTGGTCATCATGCCCAGGCAGGGGCCACATATACAAGGTAACAAGAATGACAATGTTTAAAACCGAAACAGCAGATATTGAAAACCAAAGCATTACAAATCCCACAGATAATGCAGCTCCTATGATTAGACGTGATTCCACTGTGCACAAGGGACAGAGTCCAAGGGACCTTGCTCCTTTGGAAAGTCTCTGCTACCATGTTCTATGTGGTAGATCAAATCATTGTAGAGATATGCTTCAGACAACATTTCCTTCAAGGGATGAGGGATGACAGCCCTGTGCCCATCTGAGAGTGAATCAGAGCTTTTCTTGAGCAAAGATTCAATTTGTTAACACATCAAACAGAATCAAATTATTCCAGATTTTATGGTACTAAGAAGTATTCTGTTTTTGGATGCATCAGCTTAGAAAGCGTGGTGAGCCAGCTGATAGCAATTTCACGTATGGATGTCTGCCAGCCAGTGGAGGCGGAGGGGTGTGGCTGGAAGGTTCTCCAGAGTTGCAAGCCTCACCCACGGCCTGTGAGTGAACGTGTGCCGAGTGCCTGGAGCTCCACATTAAACCCTAGTGGTGGACAGACTCCTCTGGGAGGAAACCCTAAGTCCCTTCAATGGTCCTGCGGTATGAGGGTCTCAGGGAGGCAGCGCCCCTGGAGGCGGGATGCGGTTACTACACTGCCTGTGCATGAGGAACTCACCCAACAGGCATGTGCTCATGGAGACATGAGCACACATCCAGGTCACAGGATAAGGAAAGACAGCAGGAAAGGGCACCGAGGCAGCTGGAGGGAGGCAAGTAGAGGCTCTCACTGTTTAAGGCAGCCAGGTAGGGATACTGTTTGTCCATTTGGTTTTACTTACTAGGGGGACTACCGTTAAATGACTTGAACTACGTGGCATTTTCATTTTCCCTCTTCTTCTACTTTTCTGATTTAAGAAAAAAAAATTGTGAACATTTGGTCATGGAGCTCTGGAGAAAACGTGCAAAAGCTTCGCTTCCATAAGCAGTCAGGCTGGCCTGGTTAACCATCAGAGCACACAAAACTTTAATTTGAAGGGTTTTGTTTGAGAGGGGAGTTTCTGAAGGGTTGGAGGTCTCCAAGAGACTTCCTATGGTGGGCAGATCTCTCTCTTTTTCTTAATTTATTTATTTACTCTGATTTGTTATACATGACAGCAGAATGCATTTCAATTCATAGTCCCCATATAGAACACAATTTTTCCTGGTGGGCAGATTTCTAATATCCTACTTAATAACTGTTTAACTGTGCACAGCTGAGATTCCCCTTGGAGTTTAGCTGTCCTGCTCTACTGAAGAAACATGCAGCTTTCTGGCACAGTTGATGGCTTCAGAGGTGGGTCCCTGACCCAAGTGCAGCCCCTCTGCCAGCTGACCAGCAGCAGCCTTTGAAGTAGCCTATCATGGAGTGGTCTACGCATCCCAGAAAATGGTGCCCTGGACGACAGATCAGACTGTCCTCAGGAAAGGGTGTCAAGAAATATAGAGGAGGATGACCACTGATGGACAGCAGAAGCATACACTGTTTAAATGTATTGCATCCTTTGAAGTGTCCAAGGATCTTCTCTCCACAGAAAGAACCTGATTAAAATTGACCATAGTGATTGGGTAAGGATGGTATTGAAGATCTTTGCTTGCCCTGAGGTGGGTACCAATGTGACAGGAGATTCCAGCAGCAACTATAAAATAATACATGAACAGACTTGGAGAAGGCACACAGAGTAACAGTATTGAAAGCCTCCCTTTTTGAGCAAATACACAGCAACATGGAAACTAGAAGACCAGGGCAGTCATAGGCTGCTAATGTCTCTTTGAAACCTCATTACCTCACAGAACTGAGTTTAGTGTTCAGGTTATAGAACATGAAGGCTGAGAAGAAGAACAAAGACAAGATGACTCATTTGAAATGCTCTTCCAATCCCAGGGCTTGGGAGGCTGAGATAGGAGGATTGCAAGTTTGAGACCAGACTTAGCACTCAGCAGGGTCCTAAGCAGCTTAGTGAGAACCTGTCTCAAAATTAAAAAAAATAAAAGGGTTAGTGGTGTGGCTCAGTGGTAAAGCATCCCTGGGTTCAGTCTCCAGTACAAAACAAAACAAAAAACAAAATGCTCTTCCAGTTGCACTCCAGACAAACTATGGGAAACAGTGACAGCTGACCACTTCCAACCTCCCTAAGGTTCTGATGCAAATGGGTTGTGTCCCTGACCTGAAGGTTTGTAGCCTGCATCTCAGGGAGGTATGCTTGTATTTTCTCTCATGCATTTTCTGAAATTGGTGCCTCCAGTGTACCTTCCTTGATGATTGATGTGTTGCCCTTGCTCCCACCCACGGTAAGTTTAACTGAGCATGAGGACAATGGGAAAGGCCACAAGAGCCACAAGTCACAGCTGCTCCTCATTGTCACTGACCTCATTCAAAATTAACATAATTAGTAACAAATCTAAAATCAATAATAAATTTAAGAATTTATTACTTTAGGGCTGGGGTTGTGGCTCAGTGGTAGAGTGCTTGCCTAGCATGTGTGAGGCACTGGGTTTGATTCTCAGGACTGCATATAAATAAATGAATAAAATAAAGGTTTGTCAACATCTAAAAAAATTTTTAAAAAGAGAATGTATTCCTTTAAGCATAATTTTCTTCTGTTTTACCTGATAAATGCTTATTGAGGAAAAAAATACAGAACCTTATTACTGAAGTTTAAATACTGATAGAATCTTCTATGCTAAAATTTTTATTTTCTAAAAGAAAAATGCTCATCAGACAGCAGTGAGCACAAGAAACACAGTTATATTTTGTTTTCATACTCTGATCTGAGCAGAATGACCCATAAGTGGAAAAGAATACGAATTAAATATCTTTTAAGATACACCAGCATTTTGCATGGAAAGGAATAGCTAACAGGAGGAGGTAATAAGAAATTGCATAATGTGCTGACCCCCATGGATGGTGCGGATGAAGGTGGAAGAACCAGTTAGTGGGAGGTCTCTATTACCTACAGAGACCCATGTCCTCCAGATCAACTAGAGGATGCTTTTTGTAATAACACTTGCAGATTCCTCACCAAATTAGTAGTTAGCTGGGTCTTCTCTCAAGGGAATTATCTAGGATAAAGATATCTGCTAAAATTTCTTAAGCAGGTCCCTAAGTTATGCATGCCAATAACCCAAGCACCCCATTGACCTGCCTCCTGATGTTTCCATAGAGCAAGATGTTTGAATGTTGCTCTGCAGAAGCAGAAATTTAGACTTGCAAAACAGACCTGCAGTACTGGATGAATGCTACTGAAACCTCTGTCAATCTCCAGACTTTCGAAAAAACAAAGGAGAGCCGGTTTGAGCTTCAACTCCAACAGCTACATTAAGCCTAAAGGAGTTAGAGAAACATCTGTGTCAGGCAGAATCTGCATGAAAAGAGGTAAGGTTTTGTATGTTGTCTTTATTCAAAGACCATAATCTTTAGTGCCTGGGGTGATTTTAATCAATATTGATCATGTGGAACGTGAAAGAGGATGGCTGACCACCTCCCATGGATCCCAAGCAGAGAGAGACAGAGAGGGAGAAAGCAGACCAGAAAGAAAACTGTAAAATCAGTTACTCCAGAAAGATGAGAGTTGGGCAACGGAATCCTATTTAGAATAGATTAGGAAACTTACTAATTCAGAAGTTATAACTTCATATTATTTTGTGTCTAGGAAACCAAGCTTAAGCTACTGAAATTAATCAGGAAACATGTTTAAAAACAATACTCATTAAAATGCAAGAACTGTGCCCACATTTAATCAAATGAAACGATCGGCTGATGGTACAGCATTTTAAGCGGTTTGGCATATCTTACATTGTTTTCAACAGCAGACTTTTCATTTTAATTGGGCCTGACATAAACTAATCGTAAAGAACTAATTTTGTTCTTGTGCTCAGGACACTGGGCAATGCCGGGGGACAGGAGAACGCTAGGGTACACTTACAATTGGGCTGTAAAACCAGCTGCAAAGAGGAAAAGTCCCAGGGCAGCTGTAATCAGAGCACACCGCAGGGTTAAAGCAACAGCGACCCATTCTCTCCCAGCCATGGAGGCGGGAAGACTGATGTGAAGGGGTTCAGGTGGCCATGTTCCCTTCACAGAGGGGTGGTGACACCTCTCTTGTCAGCCCCTGGAAGTGACTGTCTGTCTCAGGGGAAAATCCAGAGGAAATTTCCAACATATATGGAAGGATGTTTGTTGGGTTGTAAACCTCAACTTCTTTTGGAAGTCACACCATGTCCCTGTGTTTAATAATGATTAGGAGCAAATAGTAATACAAATGCCATGCTTTATATCTAAAAGATATTTGGAAGGACAGAGAGGGAGAGTGGGCAAGGGTCCCTCCGTGGAGCTCACAGCAAAGTCAAGCAAAGGGCCCAGGAGAGTGGGGGCCCTGTCTGGTTGGGGGCTTCTCCTTTCTCTTCTGTAAGGTTCTGATGACCCCAACTCTCGTGCCTCTCTGGACCTCAGCCATCCAGGGACCCCTATCTCTTGCCCCCTCTCAGTGAGCTAATGTTCATCTGCAGTTTTAAATTTTAAATTAAGTTCAATCTTAAATCTGAAAGCCAGATTCATGGGTTGGAATCTCTACTGGAAATAGTCCAGGTCAGCATTCCCAAAAGCCAGCTTCCTTAAAGGTGGAATTCCATCTTCTCCCGGGGCTTCTTGAGAAGGAACAAGCACAGTGGATCTCAGATGTCACATTGAGAATCTCTTCTCTCCTTGCTTTTCTAACCTATTTGGTGTCCTGTTTTTCTCATGATCCCCTCTGCACCCTACCGACACACCCCTCTTTCCTCTTAACCCCATCTGCGGACTCCCTCTGGTTCAATCTCGTCTCTGGTCTCACCTATGAAACCATATACTACAGTTAGTGCTGGGTATTTGTGTGGTGCTTGGGTCTGCAATTTACACAAAAGACTTTTTTGCCCCCTAGCCCTATTTTGCCTCCTGGGGGGTGATACTGCCCTAGTTAAGAATGCATATCATGGTCACACCTCCAGGGACCATCTGCTAGTCAAGCTTGCCAGGTCTGCCTCCTCCTGAACCTTGTTTATGATTGAAACAGCCTTGACCACAGGACAGACTTCATTACTCAATTCATGAAAAGACATATACAAAACTTGCTAATATTTATATAATCTGCTAATGTTTCAAGAGAATAGTACTGGCAGAATAGAAATCGTACCACAATTTTACTTTATTTCAGGACTTGCTTTTACTCCAATTCACTATCCAGAATTGCAGCCAGCAATCTTTGAAAACATTTAACATTTCATGTCATCTCTACTCTTTGCAATGTCATCAGTTAGTTAGGATGATGATGGTGATGCTTGGATTAAAATCTGCATTTCTTAATAAGACTATAAGTCATGTAATAGCTACCTCTGTCTACACTGGCAGCCACACACTCTACAGGTTGAGCAAATTCTAGTCATAGTGGGATCCCTTATTGTCACTGCCTAGGAAACTGAGCGTGATGCAAGGAGCAGGTGCTGACACATCATGGGAGCTGCCCTTTGCAGGGCAAGGGAGGATGGTCGAGACAGGTTACCACAGGGATGCTCTTTGTGATGAGCCACAGACACACCTCTCATCTACACCAGGAACCTTGCCTTGGACAGTGCATTGGAAGGAAAAGGGGACGGGAGGCATCAGAAGGCTCGTCCTCAGACCTTGCCTCTCCTTGCTTGAAACTCACCCTAAGGGAAGCGCATCCTCCCCTGAAATTCTGAGTTACCTGCCCATCCTGTAGCACCTGTTTGAGAAGCCAAACCCCATGCCCGGCAGTGTGGATGTTCATTCAAGTCCAGACATGGCAGAGGGGCAGAGCCTCCCAGCCACCAGCTGGTCAGCATTGGTTAGAGGAATCTCATGGTTCTACCCAGGAAGCAGCTGAGACACAGCAAATGGGTGAGAGTCCAGGATGAGTGAAGTCGAGAGGGTCTCTGGCGAGTCCAGGAAGCTCTCCTCTGGGTTGCTGCACCCCAAACCCTATCTTGCCATCCCGTTCCACACAACACCCCAGTTCTTCCTGATCACATATAAAATGAGCCTTGGTTCTCTATCCACCCATGACATCGTCTTTGCTGAGGTTTTGGTTCCAATTTCCTTTTTTTTTTTTTTTTTTGATTTCTGTTTTTAAAGTAGGAATCACGGGTGTTGTGTCCCTAAAGTTTTGATGTATGTTTATTTTTGAAGGAAAGGCAACCCAGAATAAAACTCATAAATCCTGCTTGATTTCTCTCTGATTTTCAATATATTGCTCTGCTTGAAATCTGGTGTTAAATGTTTTGTTTTGGTTTTTTTTCCTTTGTTTCTCAAATCTTCTCCAAATTTGTTGGACTCGATTTAGCCAGTAATTAGTACTATTTCATGTTTAGAAAAGAGATCGTTAGAAGCCTATTGATTGAGATTTTCTTGTTGAGTAATGTCTGTCTTTTTTTAAATTCCTGGGTGAGCTTAATAATTTTGAATCACATTTTATTTTTCTCAGATTTTGGGGGGCCTTATTCACAGACTCAGGCAGCTGCAGAGTATTCTGAGAACACCAGACATTTATCCATTTGTTGTCATTTTTCCATGTAGTGCTTTCTTTATTTACCTTTCGAATTTAAAAATTTAACCTGGCTATGCCTAGTATTTATTTATTTATTTATCTATTTATCTATCTATTTATTTATTTATTATTTAGGTACCAGGGATTAAAATCACAGACACTTAACCACTGCACCATATCCCCAATCTTTTTTATTATTATCATTATTTATTTTAAGACAAAGTCTCACTAAGTTGTTTAGGGCCTTGCTAAGTTGTCTGGGTCTGGCCTTGAACTTGTGATCCTCCTGCCTCAGCCTCCTGGGCTGCTAGGATTACAGGCATGTGCCACCATGCCCAGGTAGTGTTTTTTTATTCTTAATCAATATTGCTCAAATGTGGAGTGTATTGATATCTTCAGATTCATGTCTTCCATTTTTTTTTTTTTCAGGAATTTTTCTTACTGATGTTTTCAGGGACAACTTACCATGGAGTTCTCTGGTTCAAAGACACCAGTGGCTATATTGTTGCCTTGTCTTCCTGAGTGCTTTGTATCTAGACTCTATCTTATCTTTGCATTTGTCCCTGCATCCCCAACCGTTGCAAACATTTACTGTTACTAATTAACCTTTAGCTTTGCTTCTGTTCACATAAAGCTTCAAATGTCATCATTACCTAGGCAATAGAATAGACTCATTTTGCTCTTTACTTTGTCTCTGTGAGAACCTCTTTTCATCTCATTTGCATCATTCATTATTTCAATGTTACTTATTTTATTAATATTCTCTCCTTTTATTAAGGCAAAGTAAATTTGTAGCAAATGTACTTTTGTTCCTACTTTCAACTATTCTGTTTGATTTACTTTTCTGTAGCCTGAAAGAGACTGCTCATGCTGTCTTCATTCTACTGTTTTTTCTGAAATTTTTATAAATACTTCACTGCAGGGTGCAATCCACCTTGGGGTGGGGGACAAGAAGGACACACAGGTGATAAACTCATTTCAGGATCCAGTTCAGATCAATCAGGTAAAGGCACTGTGCCTATGTGGACCGTTCCCTTTTGCACCATCTATTACTTGCTAATTTTCGATGTGAATTTCACAAGTTCAGAAAAAAAAAAAAAACATTGAAAAGTGTGTGCGTGTGTGTGTGTGTGTGTGTGTGCGTGCGTGCACGCCCCTGCCTTCTTCCCTTCTTATATTTCTTCCCTCCTTCCTTCTTCATTTCCTTCTTTCTTTTTCCTGCGCTAGAGATGGAACCCAGGGCCTTATGCATGCCAGAGCTCTTCCACTGAGCTATGCCCCCAGCCCTTTTTATTTTTTGAGATGGATGTTGTTAAGTTGCCCATTATTCCTGAATTGTGACCCTCTTGACTTGGTCTCCCAATTGTATGGTTTACAGGCATATGTGCATGTGCTCAGCATTTTAATGTAAAATTTATGAGCAATCCTCTAATTAAGACAAATATTTTATAATAAATGATTCAGTAAGTCACAAGGATGGATCACATTCCTTTAAAACTATCTTTATTGACGTGTAATATGCATACGAAAAAATCCACCCATTGATCTGCAGCGCATTCTGAGTTGTGCAATCATTGTCACAATCTAAGGATAGGACATTTCAAGGTTATAGTCAGTTGAAGGTTAATTGAATCATTAACTTAATAATGATTACTTGATTAAAAATAAATTAAAATTAAGTAATTTAGACACACTAGAACTGAGGCTCAATGAAAATAAAAGTGTTACATGAACTATATGAAAATAAAAGTGCTCTATGATACCAGAGGAGGAGAGTAGGAACTATGTGAGTCTGAATGTACTTCCCGGAAGGAAGCATGAAATAGTCTTGGCTGTGGCCATGGGCAGAGACCAGCCAAGACCATACAGGAGGACAGGCGATAAGTGAGGCAGCGAAGGACCATCTTGGAGGCAGGAGAAGAGCCACAGGAGATGTGTTCTGTAGCCAGCTAAGGAGAGACTGGTGAACCCCGCTCTCATTCTGTCCTTATAGAGGAGCTCAGAAAGTGTGTGCACTTAGCCTCATCACTTAGAGAACCCCAGTCAGAAATATCCTGATGGAGTTAGACTCAGCATTTGCCCTCCTGCTTTAACTGAGAAGACTTTCAAAGAAATAACTTTCGAACTCTCAGCACAGTCTCGCCTGGCTGGGTTGCCAAGGGCAGAGACATGGATCAGTGAGACATGGAGCTGAACATGTCTAGGAAAGGCAGCAGGACTTGGGGGGCCACAAAGAACTACAGTGGCAACATTCTGTCTCCCTTTGATCTTTAGATGCTGCTCACAAACAAGATAACCCACTCCCCAGATGGCTACCAGCAGGTGCATTCATTCATGTAAAGTCAAAGTGGGAGAATACACTCTTGGCACTTGTCACCCAACCTGGATTCCCAAGGTGAAACCGATGGCACGCTGTGTCTAACATGGGACCAATTAGTTCCATTTCACCTTTCTAAGTCATGAGTGGAGGAACTGGGTGATGAGGGTAGAGGCCTTATGATGGCACTGGTGCCCTTATGAGAAGACGCACAAAGAGAAGGTCCCTGTTCTCCTGTGAGGGCACAACAAGCAGTAGCCGTGCCAAGCCAGCCAGAGGTCCTGACCAGGAAACTTCCCAGCAGCCACCATCATGCTGGCCTCCAGAACACTGAGAATCAACTCTGTTGTCTAAGCCACCGTGACCACGGTGTTCTGTTACAACCAGCAACCAGGGCCCGCTACGGCACCCATCAGAATTAAAGTGTTTCATCAGAATTCACCCGAGCTAACTTTAAATCAGCAACAGCATTTGCACCCACAGACAGGGAACAGGTCAGAAGGCTGGGGTGGAGACCCCAGGCTGCTCTGAGCTGACCAGCTTAGGTATTCTGCAGCCGGACCCCAGCCCCAGCCCCAGCACACCGCAGCCCAGCCATGGATGAAGGCCTCCACTGCCTCCAGAATCCATGGAGGTGATCCTGCTCTCCATGGCATTAACCTGAAGATATATGCTAAAAAACTAGGGACACTTTTGGAAATGTCCTGTCATTCATACCAGAAATCTACCACGTTAGGCACCCTGCCTGTGTCACATTAAAAATTAAAATGACAGAAAAAGGATACACAATCCCTGTCTGCAGCCTGGTGAACAAGACAAACAATACACTACTCATTCCTTTCCTTTCCATAATACAAAAATAATCAAAAGTCCCCTCTTTGGCCTCCCATCTCCTCTAGAGACCTCCTCATTCTCTCCCCATCACCAAGCCACTTCTGCAGAGAGCTCTTCCTAGTAGCAATCTCAACTGACTTCTTCTCTTCCCCCTTCCTCCCCACTCCTTCCTCAAGTGGCCCCTACAGGCAGCAGGCGCCTCTATCCAACCGCCCAGGGCCAGGCAGAGGTCACGTCTGTCCTCTTCTGTCGTGACCCCTCAGTGGCCCTGCCCACAGTTGACAGTCCCTGCATCTGCAGGGTTCTCTGTTTCCTCCTGGCTGCAGGGCTGGCTGCTCCTCCCCAGTACTCATGGAAATGCCACCTCCGGGCCGAGGCAGGGTCTGAGAGCCAGGCGGGGGCCTCTGGGGCTCTCACCACCACCTCACTAATTCCACCACAGCAGCTCCTCAGCGCCTCACTGGTGACGTGCTTCACCCACTGCCCCGTGGCCGCCTGACTGCCCCTCAGAATGCGAGCTGAGAGCAGGACAGAGCCTGTCTCTTTACACTCCACTCCTCAGCATGACAGTGAACTCCACAGACAGTGAAAGTTCAATAAACCCCAGTGATATAATGAATAAAATAAAACAGCTGATAAATATATAATTAGAAAGTGAGATGTCCTCTCAAAATAAGACATAGTCCTCATAACAACAGGAAGAGAGGTAATCGTGCTTTGTGAGAAAATGCCAGTTAATATGGACAGGGGGAAAAGAGTGGGGCGGAGCGGGGGCAGAGCCCACTACGAGGTTGCTGTATCTGGGGGGCACGAAGACAGAGCTGAGACCTGGTCCTGGGGCTGGGCTGGGCTGGGCTGGAGCTGTCCTGCAGAATGGACTTGGATGAAGCATGCCCTCTGCACTCTGGTTACTGACAAATCTGAGCAGCACTAGCAGTTTTTTGTAATTTCATAAGCACTGTCACCTACGTTTGCTGTAAAATATTGTGCTACTTATTTAAAAAAAAATTATTCTTCGAATGCTTGTATGTGGCTTCCACAGGAAGAGTTTGCTATGAGCACTGCTTCTGAGACCAGCAGAAATCGCCACAGCAACCCCGGGGGAGCTTTTCACCAAGCGATATTCTCTAACAAAGTGTTCTGCTGAGTTAAACCGTCCGACTAAGGACGGCCTTGCCCAGAAGGGTCCCGCCTAGTGAATAGTTGGGGAACAACAGTTAAGAAAGGAGGCGTTCTCTTGCCCATTAAAGTATGACTAACACAGGACAAAAAGAGAGCGAAATGAAGACTCCCAGGGGCATGACCAGGATAAGCGAGCACCATGGACGGATGAGGCTGGTTTTTATCTTCAGGCACAGATAAGCTGGTTAGCAGGTGACGGAGACAGACCCCAAATGTCAAGCTGAAATGAATATCCACTTTTGTAAGTCCTGGGGATCCAGCCCTGGACACTATACCATGAGCTACCAGGGCTTGCTAAGTTGCCCAGGTGGCTTTGAACTTTTAGTCCCCCTGCCTCAGCTTCTTGAAGCAGAGACAACAGACCCATGCCACCATGTCCAGCTGAATATTTTTAATTTAAAACATCAAATAGAACATGACAGAAAACAGCTCAGAGGAGGACAGAGCTCCTACCTGTGGCCAGGTAGAGGATGTGGACGAGGGTGTCTCTGCCCTGCACCACATCGACGACCACGTGGGAGAAGCGGCTATTGTCCTCCATGAAGGTGGGCACTGTGGTCACTGGCTGCACCACTTCATGCATCAGAATGAACTTCTGAGCATCCTGCAGGTTCCTCTCCGTCAGGTTCACATACAGGCCCTGGTCCACAGTGCCACACTGCAAGGAAAGACAGTACACGTTACATAACCAGTCATCTGGACACAGCTGATGTGGCCACTCCAGCCCAGCTGACTTGGAACCTGAATCAGCCTGACCACACAAAGAGGTGTGCTTCTCCATCTCCCCTGACGTCCTTGTGCCTAGAGTCCATCTCAGTACAGACTGGAACTCATCATATTTAAAGAATCTCTCAACTCCATTATGAACAGAGAGATCCTAAGTTACAAAACAGAGTGGTATTTGTCACCAACTTTAATATGAACACCAGATGCACAGACACTCATCGGCTGTTGAGTTCTTGGAAGCTCCCTGGCTAACACATACTATTATAACTATCTGATAAAGCAGGTACCCAGGTGGAAAATGCAACAATCAGGAACATCATGTTGATTTATTAGTTTTCTATTGTAGCAGTAGGTTTATAACAAACGTTGGTTCCTTGACAACTGCGCCACTTGTGTCTGTAAGCAGTGCACTGTCATTCACATGGGCTATGAAAACACTGTGCTGGTCTGGATGTTTTATGCTTGTGTTCCCAGATAGAGGAAATAAAAACTTTGGTTCGAATCTAGGAATCTGAGAAATAAAATGGTAGATTTGCAATAGGAGGATTTGCAATAAATGGGATGAGGAAAGGAGGAAGGGGAATGAAAAGAAAGTGGGAAGGGAGAAAGACAAAGGCAGGAGGAAGGAAGGATCAGTTTACAGAGCGGAGAAATACTATGAAACCGAATCTGGGAGAATTCAATTCAGACCTGTGCTGGGGGGAGGCTGCATGTGCTACGTGTGACAGTTTCAGGCCGGGACAGGGTACAAAGCGGGGAAGGAAAGGAAGCATAGCATTCCCATAGCAGAGCACGGAATCAGAAAATCACCACCGACCTTTAAATTCTGGAACAAATAGTGAATTATCCTCAGCAGAACTTCACATAAGTAGGTTTGATGGAAATGAATTCGGGGGTCCATGCTGCCTGAAACTACCATTTATAATACACCATTTCTAATGCCTGGCTTTATAACAGGTCAGAGGTGCAAGAGAACAGGATGGAATTGCTTTTTTAAAGTAGATGGTATTTTTGTAGCATTTGATAAAATGTCTCACGTGCAATAAAATGATAGGCCAATTGCACAGAGAATCTCAGAGGTAAATGGATTTTGTGCATCTACTCCCATGCTTAATTTAATACCACACGGTTGCAGGGCACCTGGGTATCACAGGAAGAGACTGTGGGAGTCAAGGAGAGGGCCCAGGCTCCAAAGGATGACCGCAGTGTTTCAAGTGGGCTGTCATTCTCCCTACATGTGGCCTCGGGGTGGACCCTTCTCCTCATCCTCTAACGCTTTATCTGTAAAGTGACCAGGAAAGTAGGGACTCTGCTCACTTCCTAAGGCTGATGTGAGAACAACTGAGATAACCAGCAGAAACACTTGTCCATGAAAATCCTTGGAAATGCCAAAGAGCAGGACGATGTGCCTGGCCTGGAGAGGTCACTCAACTCCACCAATGCTAAGTGTCCTCAAGTGGGACAGCAGTCCCATGGCCCATGGAGATGTCATGGCTTGAGGGAAGTGAATAAATGAAGGGACAAGGAATCAGCACATGGATACACAAGTAGCTGTTTCTGGGGGATGGAGAGAGGCTGTGCTGGAGATTCTACATTATGATAGGATTTAATAACAACACATGAAACACAGGGACATCGCTATTAGCCAGGGTTTTCTAAAACTATGGAGAGTTTCCAGGGGCTTGGTCAGAGGCCCATGCACGTGGGCTCTAGCTCTTAGGACACCTCTTTCTCAAACTGATGGCAAAACTTCAGACACAGGTAGCTACTGCAGCCCTGTGAGGTCTGCACATAGTGACTGCTTGGTGTTTATGGTGTTTTCAAAAACTGGCATCCTAAAAACCAGAAGGCATAAACTAAAAACTGCTCTAGAGGACCCTGGAGAGGGGGAGACTCACGAGAGTAATGAGGCCTGGGGCTGCCTGGCAGGGTTGCTGGAACTCTTCTTTATTCTTGAGACCCATATCTCAATTAAGTCATCTGCCCGCTCTGTCAAGAATGGCTTCTGAAACATTCTCAACTACTTCTTGGCTTATTCTACCAGCCTATAATAAATATCCCACCCAAGGATTCTGTTTCCAATATTTTGAAAACTACTCAAATGTATATATTTATTGGATCACAAACAAACTACTGAGCTTTCTAAGGGCTATAAATTCTCTAGCTGTGCCTTATACGGTGGTCTCCCCAGTGTCTGTTGGACCTTGTGTGATGCCCGGAGTATACCGTGCAAGAATAAAACAATAAGAATAGAAAAAACATAGCTTTTGCCCTCATGTGGTTGAAATCCACAACAGCCCACCATGCCAACACCTACCTCTTCAAGCAAGTAACCCTGCCAATTTTTAAAACAATAACAAATATTTGCACTTCTGTGTATTTTTATTTTTCAAGGACAACTCATGAATCCCAGTCCTAGCTCCCCAGCACTTGGTGGTCAACCCCACAGTCACCAGCCTCATCCTGACTACTGAATTTCCACGGTACCTTCATCCATCCCACTGCCAGCCTGCGTGGTACCTTAAGTGGTCCCAAAGGATACAACTGAATTTTACTTTTGTTCTCTTAAGAAGTCTCCTCATCTTTCTGCTTTCAAGGGCTGATCTATCCATGTTAGTTGTATCATTTCCAATTGGTGGTGATCAAAACTGTGTGGAAGATTCTGGACCCTTCTACCCTTCTTTTACTATACCACTGGGTCTGCACAGTGTTGTTTTAGTGGCTGATTATTTTCACATGGAGACTTTGAATTTGGATGACCTTGGGACTGTATCCTCCAATGAGGCAGACAGTTAAAGAACACCAAGGGTAGCCTCTAGATTGCAACTGAGAAAGATAATCAATAGCTTTTGTTGTCTTATTAATGTTTCCAATTGAGATTTCTATACTAAATTTTGAAATATTATATACTGGCCCTCCCAAACCATTTCTCTTCCTCAACCTGCTATGCTAATTGGCTACTTCTGTTATGTAAGTGCTATATAAAATTCCAAATGTCAGCAGAAAAACAAGTATAAAAAATCTACCCACTTCACCCTGTTGGTTACTGCAAACATTAGGACTTTTATACATAGCTGATGGAGTGAGCCTTAGTGTAAAACTAATTCCCCCCTCTGTGGAAGTCCAGAGGGCTTTGTGGAGGGTGTCAGTGTGCCTAGGCCAGGGTAGCTCTCAGATACAGTAACAAGAACAAAGCACTTACTGGTGCTAGGGGTTACACAGAGAGTCATCATAATCTGTAACTTCTGTTCCCTGCAAGTTTCATTTACTTAGTTTTTATTCTTTATTTTTTTGCCGTGCTGGGAATTGAACCCATGTCCAAGGCTAGGTGAGTTCTCAACCACTGAGCTACAGCCCCAGACCCTCCCTGGGAGTTTTAAGTTCTACCCAAAGAAGACAAGCTCAGCTAAGCAGGTTTCCTTCCTGAAATGCCTACACCTCTCTGCATGCTCCATTCACTGCAGGGCCAACTCCCTTCCTGTGAATGAGAGCAAGCCTGCCACCCGTGACACTAGCACTATAAAACCAGGCACGGGTGGCCTGAGGAAATGAGGGCACCTGTGGTGTGCTACAAATATATCCAAATGAAAGGCTGAAAGTTATCCATTGCCTGGAGGTGGTACAAGGTTACAAAAATTATTATCTTTGCTAATTTTCAACCTTCAGGATTTTATAAAAGAATGGTGTATTTTCTCTTCTGTAGAAAAGGAATAATGAAGTATATATTTACCCAACATATGAGGCCAGAAGGCAGCAAATAGATTGTCCCTAAGAGTCACCTTTACAAATATATTTTACAGTAAATAACATACATTAATTGATATTACTGAAGTTTATTCCTAAAATATTCCTATGCATTTGTATCCCTCCTTTCCAATTTTCTTGGTGAAAATATAAAAAAGAAGATGCTAAAGAATTTGTCCAAGGAAAGCAGTAAAAGGTAAAGATGACATGTAAATTAGTCATCTTATTTCCAATTCCATATTCTTTCAAAAGTTTAAAACACAACACAGACACAAAAACTCAAAATAATTATAATCAAGTGATTCTTGCAAAATACTAGTAAAGTCTAAAATGACTGAACCTTTTCATCATCCTAGTTTTCTAAGGAGCCAAAAGGTTCATGTTTTATTAGTGATGTTACAGTCATTTAATTGGAATAGGTGAGACTTTGCAACTGAGAATGGTTGGGATTCCAAATCAGCAGTGGTCGTGGTAGGTCATCTAGCCCGGGGCTTCACCTCCTGCCCTTTGTGTGGAGAAGTATCACCCAGCAGGGCACAGCTGCCAGTATGCAGCCTGAGGTCCCTGGAGGAGCCAGCACAGCGGGCAGAACTTGGTGGTGCTACAACTCAGACCCACAGTGACAGTGATGATGATCACAGGAGAACCGTTGGCAGTAAAGAGGTCTTCAAGGGATCCTGCAAGTAGGAACTAAACCTCTAGGCTTTGCTATCTGTGGGGCAGGACCTCGAAGGAAGTGATTAACGTTCAATGAGGTCATGAGGGAGGACCTCTAACCTGATAGAACGGGTGGCCTTATAAAAAAGGAAGAGAAACCAAATATGTCTCTCCCTTCATAGGGGGACCAACGAGAAGATGGACACTTTCAAGAAAGGGAAACCAGCCCTCACCAGACAGTTACCCTGTCTCCACTGAATCTTGGACTGCTAGCCTCCAGAACTAGGAGAAAATTAAAGGCTCTTTCTCAAGCCCCCGATCTGTGGTATTTTATTACAGCAGCCCAAGCAAACTAACAGACCTGCTGACTGAGCAAACCTCATAAATCACCTCATCTCTTTGGGTCTCAGCTTCTTCTGATCACTGGGAGACGGCCGGACTGACAAAGCCCTTGCAGCTGGACATCCTGGAATGTTGTGACTGAAAGATGAATGCCCTTCAGCTCTGCTTCTCTCCTCCCAGCTGCCACAAGCTTGTTCTGCCTTCCCCAACAGGAAATCTCGCCATATTTGCCAATTAGAGCTCTGTTTGTGTGTCTCCATCACTCTGTGCCCTGGGCCCTATTCATCAGACGCCATTCATCAGGGATCAGAGATTCGGGGACACAGAGTCCATCATCGTTAGCACTAATTGGAGCCCAGGCTCCTAACACCCTACAGGATGCTGGCCTTTTTCAGTTCAGCATCAGGCCACTCAGCTGACAAAAGGCCCTTTTTTTGGCCCAGGCGCCACCGTTGACAAAGGCTCATTGGCATTAGCAAAGCCGAGCGTGGGACTGCCCTTGAATGGACAGGGAGATTGCAGCCGCCCTGTGTGCGCACCAAGGATGACGTTGCCCCAGCCTGTCTGCACGAGGTTTCTGTATTCTTCACGGGACATGCCCAGAGTGGCCCTCTGCCCCTGGAATTACCTGGAAGTTGGGGTTGGGGTTGGGATACGGCAGCCAGGCCGAGCGGGAGTTCTCCTGGTACTTGAAGGGCCCGTTGAAGGCCTGGGAGATGGCGCTGAGGTTGAAGACGCACACAGCTGAGGCCGCAATGCTGTTCCTGCAAAGCCAAGGGAGAAAACAAAGACAGTCAGAGAGCCCAGCAGTGACCGCTGCCCTCCACCAGCCACGGAGAAGCAGTAGTGACGAGGAGGCAGCATCAGACGCGGGAAGACCAGTTCCCTAAACCTCCCCAAGACCAAGTCAGAGCAGTGAGTGGGGCTTCCCTGGGATTTCTCTTTGAGCAAAAAATCATCTAGGTATTGAAACAAGACTCTTTACCAGATATGACACGTGTGATCCTGCCAGCTGGATTAATTCATTCAGCCAGAAGGGACAACAAGGGATCCTTAAGGGCTGTGTGTTTTGCCTTTCAAATTCTGGAAGAATGTGGCCATCGCCTGTGGTGGCTGCAGGCTCCCATCACTCCCGTGGGCCCCTCCCCCACTCACCACTTTAGCTGGCAGTGGGTGGAGACCTTTTCTTCTAAATCCCCTGGTATTTTTGTTTATTTGTCATCCTTTAGAAATAATAAACTGGAAGTGTTTTGCAAAGAATGCCTGACAGACCCTTCATATTCTTTTTTTTTTAATTTAGAAAGGATTGTAAATTCGAAGGGTCAGAGAGAAAAATCTACCACGGCACTGCCATATGAAATCTTAAAGCCTTAGCATTCAGGCTCTGCAGAGAAAGTCGTAAATGGGAGGATTTAGAAGGTCCCGGTCCTTTGACTAAGCATGGAAACAGCTCAATATTTTTGGTTAAATTTGCATGTTAAGCTCAGCTCTGGTTTTCAGAGGGGAAGTGGAAAGAGAAAGAGGAATGTGAACTTATTTTCCATATTAATGTTCGGGATCAATATCTTGCCTACCTATAGCCACTGTTTGGTCACATCAAAGGCAAAGTCCCAGAAACTCCAAGACCAAGATTCCTGCCGTATATTTGTTTATTGACAGACCCTGGACAGGTGCTAGTGCTTCCTGTGGGATTTACTCCTGCCAGGCCAGGTGGTCTTTATCAGGTAAGAGGGATTCAGACAAGGACACTGAGGCAGTCATAGTGAGGACATGACAATAGGCCACAGTCTGGGGAGCGGATGACACTCGAACCCCTGCGGTCTGGCTCCGGAGACCTAGCCGGGTGGGTATTTGTGTTTATTTGTCATCCTTTAGAAATGAGACCAGGAAGGGGATGGGGCTGTCACTATTTAGAATATCACCCTGAGCCTTCTGCTAACCACTGACAAGGACCACGGGGTTTCTGGAAGAGTCCACAAATCCTGAGAACAACCCCACTTTCCAGATGGATAAACAGCAGCACAGAGGGCACATCACGGCCAGCCCTCAGCACAGGCTACAGCATTAGGATTGCACTTTGCATGGGTCCCTGAGTTCACGCCATGATCCCACTGCCACACTACCTTCCTTACCCTCTCCCTATTAGAACCACACCTGGGATCACTCCTTCTCCCACTCTGAATGGGGCTGGCCTGGGCTCTGGTATCAGCCCAGAGCCTCCCCTGGATGTCCCAGTAGCTGCTGGTCAGTGTCACTCACTGTGTTGGGAGGACATTTCTTCCCAACTCCTGGCAAGGAGAAAGCATCAGTGGTGCAGTGTCCCCCTGCCCCTTGCACTTCACTTGCTGTGCTCTGTGGGTGGGCAGACCTGCAGAAGCACATGTCCACCTTCTCCAGGGTCTCCTGGCAGCAGGAGGCCAGCCCAGGGGTAGACTCCAGTGACCTTGTGAATGTATCTGCTTAAAGCTGGGCTCAGTATCAGTAAGTCCATCTGGTTAAGATTCCTGCAGCTGTTTGCTCCAACCTGGCTTCTCTCAGTAATCAAGGTAATCATTTGTCCTCATTTAATGCTGTTTATTTCTTGTTTGTGCCCCAAATGGATTAAAATGGCAGAAGACTCACTTAAGTGAGCCCATAAATGGGGGAACTTGAAGTTTTCTTCTATTTCACCATTACCGAAAGTTACTGGTAGAAAAGTGAAGTAAAAAAAAAATAATCCTTCTAGTTCTTATTCTTCTTAGAAGGGAAAAAAAAAATAAAACTTTTTTCCTAGCAGCACCAGCTTTACTGTCTAGATATCATTGTGCACTAAACTACGCTCTGTCCTATTCTCTACGCTACATACAGCTAGAATGCTGGGCCTTCATTTATAGATATCCAGAATAAGAGGTAACACCTTTAAAAATTCTATTGCAGTAGCAAACTGGTTCCTGCAGCTCAACTCTTAACCAAGTAGTTTAGGAAAATCTCACAGTCCTAGAGACAGAAATGAGCCAGAATAGGTCCTTCCCCGCTGTCCCCATTCTCCCAGGTGAGAAACCCTGAAAAGTGTGGAGGCAAACTGCAACTTCAAGCTACCGATCTAGCCTGTAATTTGGAGATGGGAAATTGCCAGCTACCTGAACCTCATTTTCTTTCAGTTAAGCCAGACTTCTCACAAAAGCACTCATCTGTTGGAAGGGTCAAATCAAGGCTGAGCCATAAAGGAAGGACAGGTGGGATACATCGTGGGATTAGAGATGGACGTATCAGAAAGAATCAGTGGGAATAGATTCCAGAGAGAAAGAGGAGGTAGGCACATGTTGAGTGACTTCTGTCATGGCTGCAATAAAGCACAGAGAACCTCACCTACAGTAATCTGAAACATTTCTGTGCCTCTCTGAATGGACTATTCACTACCTTGGAAAAGTTCAGGCAGAGGACTTTTGTAACTTTTGAAATTGGTGTTTTTGTTGTGGTCATTTTTTTTTTTTTTTTTTT
>NW_026000068.1:7077342-7204252 GCF_001458135.2 Marmota marmota marmota
TTTTTTTTTTTTTTTTTTTTTTTTTTTGCTCAGAGCCAGGGGAATCAACAGCTAAGTAAGCCAAGCCCCCATTGTGTGTAAAATTGATGTCAACTGAGCAACAGAACATTTATCTTGTGCAGCCTATACTACTCTTTAAACAAGGTTTGGGAAAGCAAATCAACTTCAGAAACCATAAATTGATTTTTTTTTTTTTAAGAAACTTCTCCAGGAGTAAAAAATAACATCTGGGCTTGGAAAGCAGATTTGCAACAATAAGAACAGCCAATGGTGGAGGGGACCGGGGTGGGGTCATCCGTGCCACCTGCTTTTCTAACATCTAAGAAAGGAGAATGTGGAGTAAAATTTCAATCCAGTGAATCTAAACACTTACCAGGAGAAAGGGCAGGAGGAAAAGGCTAATGAGGAATAAAGGGACAGATAAAGTAAATGACTCTAGAAATATAATTCATGGACACACTTCTGATGCCAGAGATAAAAAAAATAAACTAAAAATATGCAGGGAGCTGAGCAAGCTTCATGCAGTAATCCACTGCCTGGTTTGTCCAGGACTAATGTTCCCCAGGACGCAAGGTAGTCATCAACACCCAAACCAGGCTAAGCACAGGCAAGCTGGGGCTAAGGGCCACCCACCTCATCTCTCAGCAATTTTTACCCTTTCAGATTTGGATTCTTTGCTCTGGAAACAAATACTTGACTTTTCTCAAAGTTGTTAGGTCTCCAGATGAGAGACTGCAAAGGTGATCCAGATGCCGGGCAAGCACAGCTCTGCCAATGTTGAGGGAGTGTCGCTTCGAGTCCCATGCGCTCTTTTTAGGTCTTATCACACCACCCAGAGCAACAGAGCACTAAGGAACTGGGCACCACTCTACCAGAATGAAAGGGAATGAGTGCTTGGGAAACTTCAAATGCTTTGCCCAGCCATCCAAATACTGTCTGTTCTGATGGTAGGGATATTCCCAACAGAAAAGTGAGTGCTATGTTTTCAGGAACATTTTTTAAAGTATAATTTTCATTTAAGAAATAGTTGCCCAAATTAGCCATCTTCTATAGCAATGGTTTAAGTGCAACTATGGGGAAGTAAGAATGTGAGTTTCATACATAAGTCAGGGTTCAGGCAAGAATTATGTTATCTTAAAGATCAGATTTCCCCAACAATATGGCTTTCATTATGCACAAATGCATGACTTGTGTAGATGGAAAAAGAATCTAATATGTACCTGTATTCCCCAAAGTGCCCAGGACATACTCACAAATCATAAAAGAACAATTTATCATAGAATAATTTGATATTTCTGTTACCCAAAGACAGATCACAACTTTTTAGATTTATGTATATTTTCCTAATGCCAGTTTCACACAGTACAGATCTCTGCTTAACACTTAATTCATAGTGAAGTCTATATATATATATAAATTTTTTTTTTTGGCTATTAGCCCAGTAAAATAAGAAAGACTACCTTTGAGGCAACTTGAAACCCTCAGAGATCAAGGAACAAAAGACTCATTCAGAATGAGGAAAAGAGAAGAAAAAGATGCTCTTTCCAGCTACATACACGTTGGTGGTGAAGATGCCATAGATGAGATCCAGCTCAGGTAGGAAGAACGTGCTCTGCAGCTCGTTGTAGTAGAAGGGCACCTCCCCGGGCCGGGAGCAGTTCAGGCGAGCCTTCATGAAGGTGGTCCAGGTGTCCTCCAGCAGGAAGCGCCCTCCGATGTCGTTCTTGCAGACCCGGGCAGCTCTGGAGAACACGGTCTTCCCACAGTCATGCTCCACGGCATTTTCTCGGAAGAAGAAGTAGGTGAAGTTTCCAATGTCATAGGAGGACACGAAGTTTGGTTCTGTGAGCGATAGGAAAGAAGAAAAATCTCAACATCCATATGTCATTCCTGATTTTACCTTGGCCTGCTCAGTATTTCTCCCAAGGAGACATGCTTCTGCTTAGACAACACCTGGACCTTACAGGACAAATGGGAAGCCCTGCTAGCAGCTTAATGGTCTGTGCTGCTGGGACACTCAGGGTCATACCCAGGTTCCAATGATGGGCCATCAATACCGTGCTTCCACACTGCAGCACCCTGAGCTGGACCAGTGCCCAAGCTAGCATGACATCAATGCCATCAAAAGGCCAGGGGAGATTTGCAGAACAAATTAAAGCAATGTCTATTTCTTTGCTTGAAAAGTCTTACATCAACTTTGGAAACAGAGAGCAAATAAGATTACAAAGGTGAAATTTGATTCAGAATATAGGAATCTTTAATTGTTTTTGCAGCACAAAAAATACTGTGACTTTATATCCATGTGTATGACTTCAACATATTTTATCTGCTTTTAGTAAAGACATTACAATATTTTCCATTGGTGAAAAGTGAAACAAAAACTCAAACTGTAAGGTTAGTGCCCTGAATTAGCTTCAGCAATTCCTGTTACTATGGTGACAGTGTCACTATGAGGCTGAAGCCTTGTTTTCCTATTCCTGGTCACTGGTGGAACCACTGGGAGAAGACAAAGGTGTTGAGAGGAAGCCATTGTCTGGAAGCTCTCCAGTCTCATAAGCGGCTTAAATAAGGGGATTGAGAATTGACAAAATTACGACAAAGCTTTTACTTAATCACCAAGCTCATTAGGAATTATGAAATACAGATTACCAACCGAATCTCACATATTACATTGAAAGTATTCTCTTTCTAACTTCCTGTTTGAGAAGGAAGAGGCACAAAGAGACGATGGATACCCTATAGACACTGATATGTCCCAATATGTATCTTTAAAAACTGTTATAATCAGGTTTGATTCTCATGCTTTTCTCTCATTCATTCAGCAAGTGTCCGAATTTTATAGTACAATTAGTGTAATTATGACAATAAACTTTGGTGTTCAAAATTAATGAAATATACAGACAACAGCTATATCCACAAGGACACATTTTCAGGGATAGTTTGTAGGAGCAATTCCATTGACCTTGCACCTTACCAGATACAACTGTACTGTGCCAATAAACAGGCTATTGGCAGGACAACTGGAAATATGTCTGGCTGCAAGACAAGACATTACCATTTAAGGCAGACCTGAAACACAGACAGGGACTTCAAACACTGGCACGGAGTTGACACTGACTGAATCCTCTTCTATTTTATTCATCAAGACTGTTGCCAATTTCCAAACAGTCTATCCATCTATCTATCTGGCTAGCTAGCTAGCTATGTATATATCTTCAATGTCATCCACAAAATGTTTTCATATGACTGCACATTTTAAAAATGTAAAGCATTCTAAATGATTCCCATGGCTGTGCAGTTCCCTTCAGGTTGTTACACTGTTCCTAAGTACATTAAATCATATACAGAGATTTTTGATGAGAATTAATTTATTAACTGTCAAAAATATTCTTAAATCACTATTACGTTATCCTGAAATAGGTAGTTTTTTGTTGTTGTTTTGTTTTTTAAAAAGACACACTAGGCAGTTGGTCCATGCCTGTAATTCCAGTGCCTTAGGAGGCTGAGGCAAGAAGATCAGAAGTTCAAGTTCAGGCTCAGCTATTCAGGTGTCTCAAAATTCAAGAAAAATAAATAAATAAAAAGGATTGGGGGATGTGGCTTAGTGATAAAACATCCCTGAGTTCAACTCCAAGTTCCAAAAACAAAAACAAAACCCAGAACTGCATTAAAACATATGAGAAGAATATTATATTCATTATTATTACTGTATAATTTAGGATCCTGGAGAGATACTCACAAATACAACAGGTGGCATATCTGAAAAATTTCTTTTAATATAAGGAAAGTATTGGAGAGTTTTGAATCCAGATTCCCTATGAGTCTCCAAGATAATTACTCACAAAAGCAGACCCCAAAACTAAACCTATATTTCATGTCTAAGGAAAATAATCACTTGAATGTATAATTATGAAGGGGGAGGCTGAGTCATTTCAGAATAGGTCCTAAACCTAGGGATGCAAAGCCAGATTATAGTTCCAGCACTTTATTAAAACGAAAAAGTCATCATCGTCATCAACAATAACAACAAACCATCTAAAATGGAGAACATAAAAACGACCTTGGGGGCAGGGTCTGTGTGACCTGGAGCTGTCACCAGCACTGGTGCATGAGGCAGAGTGCACCCAGATCTATCAAAACCCTCACCAGTACCCACTTCTGCTGGTAACATGGAGACAAGCAGCACGAAATGGGAGTGATGAATACTTCATTATCTAAGAAGTCATAAGCAGGAAAACCACCATGAAGGAGAGATGACCAGTCGTGGTTTCTTCCAGCTGGTCTGTGTGTGATAAAAAGTGTTTGTGGATTCTGCTGAGCCATGCTGAGCTTGGTCTTTTACATTCATGTGCTCACCAAACCCACAAGAGTCAGAGGCAGTGCTGTGTTCTTCCCAGTGCATAACTGAGCACACTGAAGCCCAGAGGTTTAACAGCTCACCCAAGTTCACACCACTAGCTACTGGGCTGGGAGGGAGTAGGGATGTCTGAATCCAGAGGGTGTGAGCCCAGAGCCTATTCATGTACCATCATGCTGCACTGGGAAAATACTAGTTTGAAAGAAACAATCTGCTATGCTTCCTATGTTTAAGGGTAGGATTGGACTTCTGGACATGCATGATGTCGGATGGAGGGTCATCACACCCATGGTGAGTGCTACGGGCTTCACATAGGCAAAGACTGAGGAACGTTTTACAACGAATCACAGGGAAGATAAATGACCAGCTACCAGGGATATTAGGGATGAAACAAAAAGAAAAGGTAGGAAGAAGAGGTCAACAATTCAAGGGCTTATTAAATAAGAATATGGCTGGGAAGTGTTTGATCAGGACCAGAGCTGGTTTTCGCATGGTGTCTCTATTGCCCTGTCAGCCAGTGACTCTTAGGGGCTGTTCATGTTCATTGTCCACTGTACTGAACTGTTTCCCATGCAGATGTCTCAGATAAAGGAAATACTAAGGAATGGAAGGTGGTGTGGCTCTTTCCATAGCAAGCCTCCCTCTCTCCAAGTCTTCAAGTCAATTTTATAAGGTGACCATGTGCATGTCAGATAGAAATGCTCAAATTCATTTTGTCTTGCTTCTTGTTTAGAACACAGAGAAGTTGTGCTCAGTGTATAGTGTACGCTATTCTCTAATTCATCACAACACAGGTCAGGTCAGCTGGGGAGCTGAACTACATTTGGAAGCACATTCAGCTGCCCCTCAGGGATTCTTTGGGTTGACCACAGGCCCCTGACAGTGTGACCTGCTATTAAATCAGGAAGTTCCATTTCTTGGAAGGCAGAGCCTCTTGAAATTCAGCCAGCATCCCATTCCTCTTCCAAGGACGGTGAAAAAGCAGGAATAATGGTTAAGCAGTCAAACATCTCTTGTATTTATAGATATAAATCTGGAGGAAGGAGGTGTTTGGATCTCGTCAGGCAGGATAATAAGATGCATATTGTTTTCCTCCCATTATTTAGTTCTGTGTCTTGTTAAAAGGCAATTCACTACAAACTAGTATCTGTCACTCCTGAACGAACTGAACAAGTCATAAATCAGGCTTGCCTCCTTGTCTACGGCAAACATGGGCTCACAAAAGCAGATCTCAGAGAGCCTTTACAACTTAGCATCACCAGAGCCACAGATGAACAGAAGGTGTGGGGCTAGTTCAGAATAAAAGCAGCCATGGGTCTATGCCAGCTTATATAGAAATATATGCATGGAGAAGATGATTTTCCTCATGTTTGTAAAACAAGTTGAGTTACAGGTGAGAGTGCCATATAAAATATGCCAGGTTAATAAGAATTATGAATCATGAAATAAAATTTTTATTTTACATCTTCACTTAGAGTAATGACCATGCAGATGGGAGTACTGAGAAGCTACATTATAAATAAACATGAGAGATTAGATGAAGGATAAAAATTTTGAGATTTTGACCAAGTAAAAACACATTCTGAGCATCTGAAGCCTCTACTGTGCACTCTTTCTAATCCAAAGCCTAGAACATCAATATGGGGGTGCCCTATGTTCAATCAATGAACAGATCACTCATAAGTTGTTGATATATCAAGAAACATTTATCTAAATGAATGAGAATGGATATTAAAAACAAAAAGAATTCTAAGTTTCCAACTCTACAAAAATCTTACTAGAACCAAAATCCATCACAAAATTATTTTGCACTTCAAAAGTCCACTCAGAAAGACACATGTCAAAAGGAAGCTAAAAATGACTTGGCACAGTACCCACACAGGTATAGCTCTGCCCTGGACTGAACTATCAATGTCAGGCATGCTCTGTAGTCCTGTATGAGAATGGAGGCACTGACGACCTGCTTTGCCAGACTTTAAGATTAAAGGGACTGGTACATAGTAGGATCACAATAGATTTTGGCTATTGATATTGGTTCATGATTGGTTCTTGGTGTACTTTTGGATTATTTGTATTTAATAGAACCTCAGTTAATCAAAATGATGAAGCATACATGTATCAAGTGTAAGATGATTAGAACCTAAAAAGCATAGATAGAGCCATGCTGGGCTTCACAGCCAGCCACAGGGTTTCTGTTCCCTAATTTGTTGGCGTCAATCCCCATGAAACCAGGTCAATGCACATTTATAGATTTTTCAGACACTCTTTTATTGTGTACATTATTTTCTTTGTCACAGCCAAAGAAGAATGTGTTGTAGGGGTTGGGAGTCTTATTTCATTTAGGTATTTATGAAGACTGGATAATTCAAGTGAAATTAAATTTATTGTGGTTTTAAAACCATGGGGGAACCAACATTCTTTCCCTGGGCTTTCCACTAAAAGGCAAACAGATGAGTAGAGAGGTGGAAGATAACCACAGTTTCACGTGTGTGGTGTGTATGTAGGTGTGCGCACGTCACATACATGCAGTACTGAGGTGCATGTATACATGGCTCAACACTTCCACCTGCTGGCTAGATGAACTGAGTCAAGTTATCGAATGGCCTGTTTTTTTGTTTTAGGACTGCAACACTCCACATGAAGGGTCACAGTGTGAATCAAAGCCAAGGTATGTCAGGGGCTTAGCACTTGCTTGGCCATTATCCAGGTGTAAATAATCATCTCACTAAATAAATTAATATAAAACACGCTGGTTAAATGATCACCTGCATTTGACCAAGTAAAAACACATCTGAGCATCTGAAGCCTCTACTGTCACTCTTTCTATTCCAAAGCCTAGAACATCAATATGGGGGTGCCCTATGTTCAATCAATAAACAGATCACTCATAAGTTGTTGATATATCAAGAAACATTTATCTAAATGAATGAGAATGGATATTAAAAACAAAAAAGAATTCTAAGTTTCCAACTCTAACTCCTCAACTATCATTCTGCACATCAAATGACAGCTCTCCATTCCTTTCAGTGAGTCTGGGACCAGACACAGTGGCAGGGACTATGCTACAGACTAAGCCCTGAATGCCATTCAAAGGACACCTGGTCACCAGGGGCTTACTGACCCGCTCCTCTGGGCTGTCCTCAGCTCTCAGTATTCCTTGGTCAACTGATAGATATGGCCCCTTCCCTCAAGAACAGTGTGAGGAAATAAAAAAACAGAGACCGATAATGTTTACATGATATATCAGGACATCAAGGACCAGCTCAGGGAGGTGAATTTGAGAGTTAGGAAAAAGGTCATCAGGGAAAGGGAAGGTTGAGGTGTGGAAAAGGCCAGTCAAAAGCTGGTAATCAAGCCTGCTGGAGGGGCCATCAGCCTGGGAGAAGACCTAAGCACAGTCAGGAACGGAACGATCCACAGGACAGGAGGCGGGAGGCCAGGAATCCCCAGTGAGGAGTGGGGACTTCAGTGGCCTCTGGGGATGCTCCAATTCCTGTGTGTGGTGCGGGTGACGGGGCGGGGGATGGAGCCCAGTGCATCCTGGGTTACCATTCACACTGCCGCGTGGCCGTGAAGCCCCAGGTGCCTCATTCACTGGGCCTCCTGGCAGACAGACAGCCACCACAGAAACACTCAAAGCAGGTCTGGAGCAGTTTTGTTTCCTCCATTTTTAAAGGGGATTATGGCCTGTTGCAAATGTGTGATTTACCCGGAGTTGCTGATTTGAGAAGGTACAACTTGCCCACCGCACTGCCTCCTCCCCAAAGGAAAACCACCGTCTCTGCATGAGCATCGGCCTGTGTGTCCAAAACCCACACCTGGAATCCCCCATCTCTTAAAGTCTACAGGAGTGTCGTGAATTAGGCATCTTTCTAAAGTTCCAGATGGAGGGACAGACATCATCTTTCTAAAGTTCCAGCTGGAAAGACAGACGTGGGTGTCTATTCTCTTGTCTCCATTCCAAAGCCTCCGGCGGCCTTTCCATACTTCTCATAAAAATCTACCAAATCACACATTCTTAGGCTCAGTGAGCTAAATATTATTTTATAAAAATACCTAAATATTTTTAAAATAGAAAATTTCCATTTGCCACATCCATTTTTTTTTTTTCCTGGCAGACATTTAAAATTTTAGATTCACTCATTTTAAGAAGGAACAATTTATTTCACAACATAGGCACTCATGTTTTTTTTTTTTTAATTGGAAGATCAACTTGAATATAAGGATACAAGAAATGTTTTAATGCCTATAAAATAGTTTAAAAGACTAACAGAACAACAAGTAAGATTTCTTTGAAAAATACACTGAGCTCTGTAACATGATTCAGTTTCTCAACAAGCTGTAACAGAATCAATAGGCCAATGTGGTGGATACAGCTTAGTCTCTTGCATGGATCAGGTTCAAAAAAAAGAAATCACAACATGGAGAGTCCACAATCCAACTTTCCAAACCACAGGTGAACAAATGGGGAAGGCCATAACCTGGGGGAAAGCAAAACATTTAACTGGACGTTAGGGAGACAACCTGCAGACGTGCATAGACTGGCAACCCATAAACTGTATGTTCTCTGGACAATGAATGCTCAGCTGTTTCTCAGGTTGTTCTCATGGGTGCTGGGAATTGCCAACGTGTTATATTCTCCAGCGTGAGGCCTTCTCTGCATGGCACTTTTCGTGCAATCTCCCTGTGACTCTGTATGGAGTTCATGCCTTACCCCCAAAATACTTTAGTGGCAAAGGGAAGGCATCATTCATCCACTTGAAATGTGCAGGTTGAGAATACCAGTTTACAAATGACTTACTGGCAAGAAAAGAACCATCATCCAATACTAAAAGGGATCCACACGGCTCCCTAGCTTTCAGATGCTAATGTTCAATGAATTTCATCACACTGTTTTCAAAGAGCACCCTAAGAACTGATTTCAACATATTACTTACTAAACTTGTACCTAGAAAGGGCTGTGTTAAATCACCCCACAGGTTTGTCTTCATAAGTTTAATGATTCCAGCTCATTAGATCCTTTATTTGATGCTTGAATAATCAAGAAAAGGCTCAATCATTCCCACATCCCTGTCCCATGGTGGCTTGTACATCATGGTATGCACATTAGGAGAGACAGAGGTCTCCTGTGATGTTAGCATTTCCTAAATGTTGACTAAACAAAGCAGAGGCTGGGATCACACTATGGGGGAGGCTGCATGCTATGGGGCAGATCTGCTTTCAAACTCTACCTCTGGTTTATACCAGGCAAGACCCCTGCAGTGGTGAATCCCTCTGAGCCCTGGAGCACTCATCCACAGAAAGACAGTGCAGCCTCCCTTGAAGCAAGGTGTGGAGAATTAGAGGTGACCTGTGAGTGGGGTCTCCCATCTGTTATAAACAGTCATTATAACTCCTCCTTGGGCCTGGGGTAATAACTGGAGATAACAAGGTTGTAACACTTGCACCAACAGGCAGATGATATGAAGGAAGGCCATTTATTTTAAAATGACTTTTGACCTAGTGAAGATGATCAGGTTTGGTCTGCATCACAATTTTCAAAACATACCCCTCCCAATAGCACTGACAATCTGCCCAGGGCCTTCTGATAGAGGACACTGTCCAGCCTGAAAATGAGAAAACTGTGTCACATGACCCACAACTTGCTTGACATGTTTTAAATCCTATCTATCCCCCCACACCACCCCCCCCCCCNCCCCCCCGACCCTTGCCAGTTAAATTTCTGAGTTCACGACTGCATCCATTCCCAGCATCTCCCCAGATGCCTATCTGGTAAAATTCCAAACTAGGCTGCTGACTCTGAAATCTTATTTTGTTCTGGTTTTACAGAGCTGCTTCTTGTCCTTGCCACTCACTGCATTCCCAGCCCTCATTTGTCTTTATTTTGCTTGCTTTTTTCTTCAGTTCCAATTGTGAATTTCCAGCTACAGGAATGTTGTCAGTTCAGAGAGCACCAGGGATTTACACCCTGGGGTGCTTTTGCCAAACACGCTCTCACTTTACCCAGGATGGAGCCTCGCACAGTCACGGGAGCCTGTCCATACTTCTGCTGTTGAACATTCCAATTGAGTCAAATGTATGAAAGATGATATATCAAGAGCTTTGTAATGTTTTGAACAACCAATAAAACAACAACAACAACAAAAAAACATTAGTGTCTGATCCTAGGGTGAGGAGCGGAGCCCAGAGAGGAGCTCCTTTTAAAATCAGCACAAGTGACTTCTCCTCAAGGTACACAGAGGGGGTTTTCTTCCTCCCAGTAAGTGACCTTTAATAATTAGAAAGCCAGTAATTGTATTTAAATACCTCAAAGAGTCCTCATGAGGCTAGGGTAGCCTAGCGCCATCAATGTATCTCAGGCCAGGGGTCTTCAAGATGGTTACCAAAAGAAACAATCCTGCTAAAATGAGAATGCTTCTGAATTTCCAGGGAGTGCTTCTCCACAGGAGGTCACAGCTGGGATCTCAGAGAACAGAAGGCTTAGAGTTTCCTGATCCACCCAGGGGGGCAGCAAGCATTTCCCCCAGAGAAAGAAAATGAGCAGGTGGCAGAGTGTTAGAGGATCATATCCCTGTCAAGATTCACACAGTTAGTCAAGTTCATCTTGAGGTAATGTCTTCAAGTTCCTACTGAGGGTTGATGTTGTGCCAGAGCATTAGTTCCCCCAGAACTCACAGGATTCACACAGTACTACTGTGGACACACCACGTTTCCCCTCCCCCCTACACTTTTGGTGAGTTTATTGTTTCCTTAATTTGACTACCATTTTCTTGAAGGCATACTTTACAGCTTCTCTATTTTAAGCATCAACCATTAAACATTTATTATCCTCCTTTACAGTAATCATTTAATAAGGGTCACTAACGATTGATATTTTAATGCATTAAAGCTGTAAAGGAATTTCTCTAAACACATAAATTCATTTTAAGAGTAATTTGGGCACAAGGGAAAATCTGACCTTAAAACATGAATTCATTTTCAAACACATACCTCAATGTTCCAGATTCCTCCAGAATGTTATCCAATTTCAAACACGTTGCCTTTGAAAAGTGAATAAGTAATGGCTGAAAGGGGTTCCCAAACAAAATGGGAGTTTAAAAGGAACATTTTTTTTTTCAAATGCTTGAAATTGAGTCAGTTTCAAGCATAAAAATGGGGAGGGGCTTTTACTTGTTTTAAATTCTGGAATATAATTAATAGAATATTTACCTTTATTTCACAACAATATTCATATTTTGCTTTTTGTGAAATGTGCTTATTTCTTACTCATTCAACCGATGCTGACTAAGCAATGCTGATCAAAGCTTGACTGGGCTTCTGGCTCTGAGTAAGATGACTGAGCTCATGAAAGTGGCTCATGTACAATTTCTGTCCTCAAGGAATTAATAAACTAGTGGGGGAAACTAAGAAATAACTGTTCCCCCATGTCTTGGCCTGCTCAGGCTGCTATAATAAAAATACCAGGGTAGGTTCCCCCCGCCCCAATGCTGAGAGTTGCATGCAGGCAAGTGTTCTCTTATAGAACTATACCCCAGGCCCCCAGGGGAACTTACAAACAAAAGACACATTTCCTTCCAGCTCTTCAGGCTCTAAAGTTCCCAGTTAAGTTTCCTTTAGACTCAGTATCTGCTGAGGGCCTGCTTTCGGGTTCACACGGTGGAGAATTCAGGCAGTCTTTCTTAAGAGCTCTAGCCCCAGACATGAGGGTCCCATTCCCATAGCTACTCACATCCCAAAGGCTGTGACACCCAGACTCACATCCCACATCCTGGTGGCATCACATTGGGGGTTGCTTCAGTATGAATTTTGGGAGCACGCCAATGACATTAATTCATTTATTTAAAAAATATTTACTGAGTGCTTGCTATTTGTCCAGCACTGCTGTAAGCATGTAAAATAACTCAGCATACAGAATATACAAGCTCCAGCCACCGGGACCGTTCATTCTGGTTGCAGAAGGAGGTGATGAGATTGCAATGGATAAGGTTAACACTGAGCGTGGAAAGAGGTCCTGAGGACAGACAGGAGAGGGCCTGGCTTTAAAGTAAGGGGGCCAGGGTATAGCCCCGTGGCAAAGGTGACATCTGGGCAAAGACTTGTAGAGTTGAAGCAGCTGGGTGGCTGGCTGAGGGGCAGAGCTGTTGGTTAGAACAGGGACTGGCACACGCCAACACCTGCCCCAGATCCGACCTGCAGTGTGTTTTGTGTTGAAGTTTTATCAGCACCCAGCCACGCTCATGCATGCCCTGGCATTGGCTGCTTCCGTTCTACAATGGTGGAACTGAAAAGCTGCAACGAGATCATATGGACAGCAAAGCCTACCATATTTCATCTGTGGCCCTTTGTAGAAAGCGTTTGCTGGCCCCTGGAAGAGAAGGAAGAGCCAGAGCCACTGTGCAGCCTTTCAGAGGCTGAGACCAAGGCAGCGAGAAGCCGGTCAAGGAGATAAGGGCAGGGAGGGCATGGGCAGCCAGCTGCTGGCATTGTGGCTTTCTCCTCAGGTGAAATGGAGGATTTTGTAGACTTGGGGCAGGAGAAGACACAACAGTCCCCATGCTATGCAAGCAGGTACAACCATGGACTGTGCCAAGATGGGACAGGATAGACTCAAGTGGGTCTCAGGAAACAACCTTCAAGGCAAGCCACGGAGAAACAGGAATTCACCAGGGGGCAAAAACCCTGGCAAGAGAGGGCAGAATAAGTACCCTGTGCATGGTGAGGAGGCAGGACATTCCCAGGAACTTCACATGGCTCCATGTAGGACACCAGAGAGCACGTGGGTCTGTAAGAGGCAGGCCGACCAGGTCATACCAGCCAGGTAAGAGGACACAGACAAAATTTGCAAAGGCACCCAGAGCCCTGGCCATCTCTGTTCTCCCTCTCTGTACCAGTCTGTGCTACAGTTGATGGAACAGCCTCACCTGGGTCACCGTGCACAGGTGCCGGTAAGACACCTATCCATCACTGTGTAATCAGTGGAAATTTTAGCTGATGTAGGAAATTGCACTGTACTCTAAGAAATTGTACCTGGAACTCTGGTATTAGGTCCTGGGATGTGGATTGCTAAAGGAAGGTTGAGGAACCATACCAGATAGTTTTGTTGGGGTTCTGGGAGATAAGACGGGAAGATTAGAAGTTGGCAGATCCTTCCTCAGAGCTCCCTGTGTCCAAATAGGACATCACCATGAACAGGTGGATCCCATCATTTGCCTGAAGATTAGCCTTGAAGTACCAGAGATCCTGAGAGACTGGAGTCTCCCAATGGCCACAGCCTAGCATGTCCTGGCCATATCTGAACACATGTCCTCTCTGCCTATGTGCTTGTCTTGGCCTGGAGGGTCCGGGCAGTCATTTTTGCCAGCTCCTCACTGCGTCCTCTGAGGGAGTGATTCTAGTGTGGAAGGAGCAAGGCAAGGTGCATGGTGCAGACATGCATGGGGAGAGGTTCCCTTCCCGAGATCCTGGGGTGGGAAGGCTAAACTGGGAATGGAAGCAGTTCTAGGGAATGTATTTCCACACCAGTGCTCTGCAGCGGGGGACAAAGAAACAGGGGCGAACCCTCTCCACCTTTGGCAAAGGAGACAGAGAGCTCTCTTCTTCCTGCCCAGTGACTTCTTATGCTACTGAAAACCAGAAGGCGACATTGTCTGCCAAGAGAGGAAGATGCGCCTGATTGGGAAGGCCGAGAGACAGACACAGTGACCCTGCAGGACAGGAGGGAGGTGAGATGGTTGCCAGAACGTGAGGCATGGTGGCTCTCGTTTCCACCTGGGAGCGTTTCTTTGATAGACAGTGATATGGGGTAGGTTGTGTCCCCTCGAAACAGATATTAAAGTCCTAACCTCCCTTTTTTGTGAACATGACCTTATTTAAAAAGTGTCTTTGCAGATGTCACCTAGTTAAAATGAGGTCCATAGGGTGGCTCTAGCCCAATGACTGGTGTCTTCTAAGGAGAGAGGACTTTACACAGAGACACACAGGAAGATGGCCATGTGACCATGGAGGCAGAGACAGGAGTGCCACCACAAGGCCCAGAACAGACGCCACCAAAGCTCGAAGGAGCAAGGAAGGATCCCCCACGGGAGACCTTAAAGGTCCCTGGCCCTGGCGGCACCTGGATTTGGGAGCTGTAGCTCCAGAGCTCTGAGAGAATAAACACTGTTCATTTGGAGTCACACAGTTTTGCTACTTTGTTCGGGAATCCTGGAGGAAAGAAATCCAGGAACCATCCACACTGTTCAAAATGTACTAGGGGCTGTCTTGACAAGGCAGAGCTGGCTGATGGCTGGCGGGAGGAGGATTCTTGGTCACATAATAGGTACTAGGGATGGCTCTGCTGGTCCTCCATCAGCTAACTAGAAGAGAAAGGGACTGCCCCATGCACAGGCAGACTGTCCCGCACAGAGCAGATCACAGCAGTGAGCCGAGAAGCCGACATTTTGCTGACCACGGTTAGCAGGTGCTATGTGCCAGGCTCCTCCTGCTGAGACAATTTTCTTTTATCCTCACAAAAAGGTTGGAAGAAACTGGAAAGCATCCAAAACAAAGGAGTGAGTGTTGCTTATAATATGTGAGCTGCTGTTAGCTGAGCAACGGCCTCCTGGAGGCTCCAGGTTGTGCAAAGGTCTCGAGATGCCATGATTGGACAGTTCCAGGCAGGTGCTCAAGGCCTGCATAAGGCACAGCAGGCCAGGGAGAGGCCAGCCCCTAAGGACAGCAAGGGAGCCAAGTAGGCCTCTTAGTGCCAGAAAACAGGTTGAAAGGAGGGGCTGGTAGCTGCAGTAATTCAGGAACCAGAGGCCAAAGTGTTCATTCATTCACTGTCAACAATCACTTACTGACTACCTGCCATGCGGCAGATAAGTATCAGACATGAGGAGTTCATGGCAAATGCCTTAATTGATTGGTAACTGATAATTAGGAGCCTGGGGCTAATCATCATCTTCATCCCACAGGCTCATCTTAGTCTCAGAGCAGCAGGCTCAGGGGGATAATTAGGCCCAGTTTGCAGATGAGGAAACTGAGATTCAATCTCAAGTCCATCTGACTTCAGAGCCTCTGCCTTCCACCCGCAAGCCTTAGACTGAACATCAGGAAAGGCGCAGAGTGCTATCCCAAACCTCTGGGCTCCACAGTACAGTGAGGACACAGAAATACAAATAAGGCGGGGACGGATCAAGGGCAATGGAGCCAGGAACGGGTGTTGTGGTTCCCTGAGGAAGGAGAACTGGAGAGTCATGGAGGGCTTCTCAGTGCAGGTATTGAAGGGTGCTGAGAAATGAGCCGGAAGAACAAAGCCTGAGTGCAGGAGGGGAGGGAGTAAGGGAGGTTCTAGGAAGAAGATGCAGGGTGAGAAGAGAGACCAGGAGATGAAAAGGCAGGACCAGCTCCCCAGGCACCTGACAGGGGGCGGAGTTCAGGCTTCATCCTGGAACTGCAGCCCGGGCTGAATTCACCTCTAGCAAGGGACTTGTGGCCTTTCTGTGCTGGTTCACGGAGCCACAGGGTTGCTCAGCTGCCAGCTTTGCAAAGCCAGGGATTGCACAGGACAGTTCACATCTCTGACTTCTTTAGAAAAATTCGAGGACCTACCACAGGCTCTGGCACTGTTCCAAGGGCACTGTCACTGCCTCAGTCCCACTGTCCCATGTGTCCATGAGCCCTGTCACTCTCATTCACAATTACTTACCAGGCCTGTGATCGTGACCACTTTGAACACAGAATGAGACTTAGTAAAAACTTGAAGGACATAAGAATCAACGTGTTTAGAAACGTCCATCTGCTCCTCCTTGGGACGGAGGACTGGTAGAAGGGAGACCACCCCTCCACCCTACAGTTCACCTGTTAACACCTGCAGCATTGTGCAGGGACTGCAGATCCCTAGGAATGAACAAGACCAATGAAATCTGGTAAGGAAGCAGCTTTCTAGAGATAGGAAACATCAACATGTGATGACAAATTGTGCCTCCTGCCACAAACGATGTGGCAGAGCAGTGGCACGGTCACCTAGAGGTTCCAAGATGGACGGCCAGAGGAGGCTCCTCCAGGGAGACGCAGGAGCTGAGCCTGGAGGACTGAGAAGGCAGCTCCCTGGATCTGGGCGAGACTGTCCAGGCGGAGGGGACGGCCTGGGCAATGGGCCAGCGCAGGAGGGTCTTGGGTCATGGGAGGACTTCAGCGAGCAGCTTGACAGGGATGGATGGGAGGAGAGAGAGCAAGCAGATGTGGCTAGAGGTCATAGAACAGTCACTGCAAGCCAAAAAACACCAGAGAGTGGAGTGTTCTTCTCCAAGCAAAGGGAAGGCAGGAAAGGGACAGGGACTAAAGCCACCTAGGTGACCACATTCAACAGCTTGTGCTGGCTGCTCCAAGCAGAGAAGGTCAGAGAGGGCTTGTGTGGCGTTTCAGGCAAGAACTGAGGAAATGGGAAGAAGCTCCCAGTTCTAGAAGCCAGCATGTGGGCCTCAGTGGACAGGGTACAGTGTGTCTGGGGAGTGGGGAAAGGAATCGTCAGAGATGTGCATGTGTCCAGCTCAGATGAATGGCTGAATGTGGAGCCTGCTCTGGGCTGGACTGTGTACTCCTAAATTCATGTGCTGAAGCCCCAACCTCCAGTACCCCAGAACATGGCTGTACCTGGTTATTATTGAGGTCATTAGGCTAAAACAAGGTCATTAGTGTCAGCCTGAATCCAGTATGGTCAGTGTCCTTAGAGAGTAGATTAGGATACCAACAAGTGGAAGGGAGCCCCTGTGAAGACCAGGAGGATTTGGTCATCTACACGGCAAGGACATGCCAGTCCTACAGAAGCCTTCATCTTGGACTCCAGCCTCTAAAACTGAAGAAAATAAGCATCTGTTGCTTAAGCCACCCGTCTGTGGTAGTTTGTGATGGCAGTCTCAGGACACTAACACAGTCCAGGTGGGACAGGGAAATGACAGGTAGGCATGAAACTCCCCGAGCCTGACAGAGCATGAGGCTCTCAGATACAAGGCCAGACGTGCTGTGGTCAGAGTGAAGGCCCCAATCTGGAATTGGACTGCAGGTGGCTCTGATGTGGTGCGGGTGGAGGGGACCTGGCAGTCACATCAATCAATTGGCTGAATCAGGAGCAATCAATCGGCTAAAAGCTCAGAGCATAAAAGCATCATTTAAAAAGGCTTTAAAACTACAACAGGAAATAGGAGCATTCTTGGACACTGCAGAGATAAGGTGTTGTTTACTTAGCTGGTTTGGGTTTCTTTGTTTTTGTCTTATTTACAAGTGAAGCAATGTGAGCATTTTTCTAAAATAATGACAGTCAACGTTGGAGAGGAATAAAGGAGAGGTTATGGTAAAAAGAAAGGACAATGAATAACGTGACACTTTCAGAAAAGAGGGAGGGAGGGAAGGAAAAAAGGAAGGAAGTAACTCTAGAACGCAGGGGAAAGAATCAGCTGTGGACAAAAGTGACAATACAAGGCATGTTTGCAGGGCTCCTAGGGGGACATCTCTGAGACCTAGCATTTCTCTGGGAAATAAGAGGTGAAAGGCACCTGCTGAGATTCAGAGTAGGGGAGGACTGGAGTGGGAAGTAGAAGGGGGACAGAGAGGGGGATGGGGGCTGTGACTAATGCAGAGTCACCCTGAGGGCCTGTGCTGAGGGCAGAGGCTACACTACATCACATCGCTCCTCCCCTCAGCGGGGTGACTCTCTCCAGCAGGCCATGAGTCAGAGAGGGGAAGCCAAGACGGGGGTTCCCTGGGGCTGGGTCTGCAGGGAGCTGGCGAGGGAGATTAGAAGTGGAAGATCTAAGGAGAAAGGACCTGGGATGAGCATATCTAGTAAAGGGCAGATGGCTTGCAAAGTGGGGGTTCCAAGTCACTTGGTGAGAATAAATCTTCTTATGTGCAGGCCCAGCAGAGCAGGAGCAGAGCTACAGGGTAGCCAACCGCCAGAGTCCATCTTGGGTGGAAGATGGGTCAGAAGCCAGACAACCAGGAGAGGAAACAGCATCTCAGGATTCAGTAAAAGACAACGTGCCCCACAACACACAAGATGGCACTTCACCTGCAAGACCTGAGAGCCCTCAGGCCTGGCTCGCACTCTCTGCCTGAGTTGAGGGTCTCCCATGGAGGCCAGAAGATGCAAGGGTGGGTGTCCTCTTCTGAGAAATGCAGGCTATTCAATGTCATGTGAGCTATACTGACACCATGACTGGGTGGAAGGTCCACCATATTTACCTTCAAATTATTTTCAATTTCTGGAATGTACGAGTGGCAGTCCATGGGAGGAATCTAAAACATTAATCTCTCTGTGCAGCAAATAACAATGTTATGCCCACCACAACCATGCCAAGCACAGAGGTGGCTCTTTTCCTACCTGCATGACATCACCCAATTCCCAAATGGAGAGGATTCCAGCCGGAAGGTAAGGGACTCTCACCACCTGACTGGTCAGTGTGTTTCAGGGTCTCACGTAAGGAGGGAGCCGTGTTTCTAACTCCCACTGCGGCCTGATGTTCTTAAGGCGTCACTTTTGGGGAGAGAGACATGGTGCTTCCAGTTCCACTTTGTTTATTTTCAGCAATGCTAATCACAAGCCTTTGTGGTGGCAGGCAGAGGTCTTGTTTGATTTCTCAACTGGTCCCTTTGCTTGTTATAAAAATCAACAATAAATAGAACAACTTAAAGTCACACAAATGGAATTCCAGGGCCCAAAAGAGACTGCCCATAAAGTGTTGTTTTCAGTCAAAAACAATTCAACAAAGATTCTGTTAATGGGAGAAATCCAGTTATTGCTTCAGTTTGGGAGAACAATCCACGTTGCCATTTGGAAGCAATACTGCCATTCAGCTACCGTGGGAACTTAATGATGAGGACATTCTTTTTTCTACAAGGGGGTACTTAGAGGCAAACAGTGATGCTTAAGTTGATTATATAATTTGGCAAAATACTTTGTGTGTGTATCTACACACACACACAACACACACACACACACACACACACACACCAAGATAAATATGCACAGTAATAGGTCCAAACCAGTACTTTTTTCCAAGGCATATTTGAAAATTTATAATTTTTTTGTCACTACAATTGAGTGGAGGGCCATGCCACTAGCCAATGGTAGGTACAGTCAGGATGCTGCTGAACACCCTACAACAAGGACAATGCCTCTTTCAAAGCAAAGAATGACCTTCCCCCAACAGCACTGTTGCTGGGGATGAGAAACTCTTGTCTACACAATTCCCTTGTCCTGGGCAAAAGGGCATCCAACCTTCCTATAGCTGGAAACATCAAATTAGTAAATATCACACTGGCAAACTCAGGACAGCATCTTTCTGGAAACTACCACATAAATGCTGAGTGACACATGGTACCCACACTGCCTTTGTGAGTGTGTGTGTGTGTGTGTGTGTGTGAGGTCACACTCATGCATGTGCAGAGCACAGGATTTCAGGTAGCACATATCAGGACCCACAGCCTATCTTGGCTTGGACGGTCAGCACCCTCTTCTGACTTTGTCATGAGCAGGCAAACAAACAACAGATCAGGAAAAAGCAGCTGAACTTTGATGACTGGTCAAATAACATAAGCCCTCCTATTATGGCCTAGCGGGTAAAGAACATCATTGATCTTTCTATTTACTAAAGAGTCACATGATGTTCTTCCAATCCTTAGTAAATGCATTACATTTAGATTTCTTTACAAAATGGAGATTTTGATTTTCTTTGGAAAGTCTGACAGTTCATTTTCAAGCATCAAATAACACAGTGTCACACACAAATGAGAGGGGGCACTGGAGTGACTGTGCGGCTTACCGTTCAGCCATTTGGAGTTGTACTGGGCCGTGCGGAGAGGCGGCAAAATCCCCAGGCTTCGGTAAATGGCGGGATCACGCCCTGGGAAATCCATGGCCGTTGCAGCATAAAGCTCCCCACCAGCCGTGAGCAGAGCCGTGGAGTTGTGCTGGGGACTGTATGGACAGCGTGCCATGCCACTGATCTGGTCATGGATCTCGGTCAGGTTACTCAACTATTGTGAAGACAAGGGGGACAGCAGTTAGACTCCCGGAACCCTTAAAAGGTGCTGGTGGACCCCGTCTCTGCAGTTCTGAGTAAGGAGTGTGCAATAAACTCTCTGGGATCATAGGAGATGACAAACTTTCACACTCCAACTTCATGAAGACAGCCCTGTGGTCGGGACTGGAGAACCTATCATTCACTGTCTGTCTGCTTCCTTTAGAGCCACTGCACCTCATGCTACTGAATATCCACAACATGTGATGTGAGATTATTGTATTTATGGTTCTGATTTATAATACATGAGTGCTGCTTATTTTCACCTTTGATGAAGAACCCCACTTCAATATCGGTAGATATATAAATCACAATAAATGATTATATACAATTTGATCAATATAAACTGTGGATAAAAAAAAAAAAAAATTGCAAGTAGCCCTAAATAATGTGTTCCTGGTAATGACGGGCGGTGTGTGGACCATGTATGCGCATCCCTGTAATATATTTTCCTCTCAGTTGAGAGCCACAGGGGTGTCCTGGTATCATCTTGCTGAGTACAGCTTCCCAAATGCAGGATTCCTGACAGTTACTGAATGAGAGGAGCTCCGTGGAGGTTGTGGAATCTGGCAAGAACCAATTTGGGTCCTAACTCTTAACTGAGAGTGAACAGTGCAGAGGGTGCCAGCGGAGGTGCAGTCACGCGGCTTGTCTACTGTTGGATATCTGTCCCTGCGGAAGTTACTCAAACTCTCAGACTCTTTCATAAAACAGGCCCACAAAGAGGAGCCACCTCACTGGGTAGACATCGAGGACTGAGACACTGCTGATGTCAAGCACTGAAGTGTGTGCGGAGCCTGGGATCTCTCTGGAACATGGTCTCCTAGGGTCCGCCTCCTCCCTTAATTCCCAATAACTGATCGTTAAGTTTTTATTTATTTATTTATTTTTTTAGTTGTAGATGGACACAATACATTTATTTTGTTTATTATTTTTATGTGGTGCTGAGAATCGAACCCTGTGCCTCACACCTGCAAGGCAAGAGCTCTACCACTGAGCCACAATCCCAGTCCCTGATCATTAAGTTTTAAAGAAGGAACAGTAGAAACATGATGAATTAAGGTTGGGAGAGAAGTTGCCCTACCAGAGATTAACATAGTGGCATTTCTCATTACATACCCTAAGACAAATTAAATTAATTCTCTGATAAAGAAGATATCAGGCATGCATGCTGATACTGCCACGCTCCTACAATGGGACCGACCTGTCTACTGAAGATCCCTGTCTGGAACAACAGGCTCAGAGAGAGGATCAGTTGTACCTTTACTTCACCCTTCTTCATATTTGTTTGCTCTCTCTCTCTCTCTCTCTCTGTTTTACATGCTTTTAATCCAATTTATAGATTATATTTTCTTCCTCTGGATTCTGATTTTGATACTTAAACAATATCTCTTAGATAAGAAAAACAAAGAATATGCTTTGGATTAATGTTTAGGGTCACTGGTAGGGAAAATGCTAATTGAAATAATTTAAAGGACCAATAACTATTTGTTTCCTTTATTATTAGCATTTTCAATTAGAAATAAATCAAAAAATTAGGTATTTATTTTATCAAAATTGTTTTTAAATTAAAGAGAACCCCCTTGCTGTATAGAAATGCCCTTAGGGTCTGGACAATCTGCAAAGCTAAGTTCTGGCGACTCCCATGCAGCCTACCGAGCGGTTGGTGCACACCGGTGTGAAGGCATTTGTTCCACAGGTGAAGAGCCGGTCGCCACCCACCAAAAGCACCCGGATGTAGTTCTGACACTCCTCCTGGAAAAGAAAAGTGCAAGAGATGATTGACAAGGCCTCTAAGGAAGAGGAAGAGAAGCATGAGTGCATTTTTTGTCTGGTTAATAAAAAAATAAATAAGCCTCTGAGATATTGACCAAAAGTCACAAAAAATGTTAATCTGGCTTTCCATATCTACAGACTAGTTCCACAGAAAATATTCATAATGATATAAGAATGTTCAATTAAATTCTCAAAGTTTGCATCTTCTTTTGATCATCATGAGTTCATTTTGAATTGTAGTGCAAACTTTATATTTTCCTGGGCATGTGTTAGGAAAATAAATAAAAGGAATCTATTAGATGCTGCTCATGAAACAGAGTCTTGGAAAACCTTCCTGGCACTTCATAAAAACCTTGTAAATGCTTCTTCACTAGGAAGGTTATACGTAAAACTGTCAAGAACTGGAACAAGTTTTTCTTGAGAGGCTCGAATTGTATTAAATGCACAGGAAATATCTATAGACTCTATTAACTCATTGATTGACAAGCAAAAATATTACTAATAAAGAAGGGTTTCCCCCATGCTGGGGAAAATCTAGAGACGGGTTATTTTTTGTGGTATGGCCATAGCAGTGACAGCTGTGTGAGCAGGAGACAGCTCTTAAGTCATTCATCATTGGCTACTATCCAGCAGGCACAGTGCTAGAAGTCACAGTTAAGGCTGAAAAATTAGAAGGGTTATAACTTTGTCTATAGAGCTGTCCACATGCTATAATGAGGCTGCACAGAGGAACATCCTGTTACTCAGTTCCAAAGGGGAAAGGAAGAATGAAGGGGTGGGAAGGATTCCTGAGGAGTTGACCCCTTTGATGCGTTTTAAAGGAAGAAGGAGATTGCGTGTGGCTTCCTGGAGGAGGTGCTTAAAGGGTACATGCCAGCCTTTAGTGAGAAAGGAGGGAAATCCCATCGGGTCAGATTAGGGGACTGCACTGGGCTGAGGCTTGGTGGTGAGGGAAAGCTTAGTAACTTCATTGGAACAGAGAAAGCAGTGCATACGCTGGGGGCGAGACCTGGGCCAGCCTAGAGAGTGTGCATTTTGTCCTGACACTGAAAGACCCATTAAATGCTGTTAGTGAGTGACATTTTGAATTGAGCTCATGCTTCCCATTAGAGGACACTGAGATTCAATGTGCAAGATAAGATAGACATGGGGAGAATGAAGCAAAGGGGAGTGTAGGAAGCCCCTTCATAATTCCCACTCTGTCACTTCATGCCTGGACCAAGGTGTCAGATGTGAAAGGACAATGCCAGAACCTGGCAAATCAGCAGGACATAGAGATAGGGGCACAGGTGACATCTCACGGTGTCCTGATAATTGAATCACGTACTGTATGAACTCAGGACAGTGCAGATCCTGTGGCAGAACAGTCCTCCCTCAGCCCAAGGGAAGCCCCATCTCAAATATGATACTGATCTGCAGAACCCACAGCCTGCCTCTGACAAGGAAAAGCACCCAGATACTGAGTCTGCTTTTAAACATGTATTGAAATACTATTACTAACAAGGGTAACAACAAACCATCACTGGTTGATAAAATGAGAAATAAAAAGAAAAAACAACAAACAAACAAAAAAGAAAGATCTCAGTTAACTTCAAAGGAGTCAGGAGTGAACAGAGACAGTCGCGTTGGCGACTGGGAAGTTGAGACAGCCTGAGAAGCATGTTGCTCTCTGACCTCCTTAAACTGGGGAAAGGGCAGCAGAGTCCCAAAGACAAAGAGTCAAGCACAGGTATCCGGAGAGTCCCTTCCCAGGCTGGGAATAGGAGGACGTGGCAGAAACCCCACTCTGCCAGAAGAGATGCTTGGGAGTTTCTGCAAGCATGACGTCCAGTGAGAATTAAAACAGGAAATGTGCCTGCCCAAGGGCCTGTGATGGGTGACATCTTCCAGCGCACAGGGCAAGTGTGCCCAAGGGCCATGATGGGTGACAGACAAGATAATGACGCCATGGTAGAGAGCAGGACGGAAAATCACCAAAAGTGCAGAGGACAGGGGATTTTGTTTGTTTTTTTTTTTTGTTGCTGCTTTTGGAGCTGTTTTAACAACAAGATGAGATGGAAAGGAACATTTCTTTTTTTAAAACAAGTGCCTCCGTTGGGTACAAATGTACCAGGAGCAGTCAGATAAGCAGGGACAACACAGTCACAGATGAATTATTCCAAGAAGGTCATGCAGACTGAAAAGATACGGTCTTGCAGCAGAGTTCTACAGGCCCGGTGGAAAAAGTAAGGGCCTCTAGTTGATTTTGGAAAGGGGAACAATCCAGATATAAAATGAGGGGGGGGTTGCTTATCTCAATCTCATTCAATAAAAACAAAGAGCAAATGAGATTGTAGGTTGCAACATTCCTGATGGCCCATGAGAAGCCTGACGAAGAACTGGAAAGTAGGTCAGTCGTGTGATAATCAGGATGCAGCAGCATGTGTGCCAGAGAGGCCGGTTGGACAAAAGGGGCAGTCTAAAATCCCAGAGGACACAGGGGATGAGAAGGATGCAGAACTGTTGCAGGAGAGCAGAGGATAGAAGAATGCACTGGGCTGCTCCCTCTAATGGGCTCCTCTTTGCTGCAGGCAGGGAGGGAAGGAGGAGGTCAATGTCAGGGATCAGGGCAGCCAGACAAGGTGGCCAGTGAGAATCTTTCTAAGGGGATGGAGGACAGACCCAGCCTTGTGGAACCTGGAGACACCTACGACGATGTGGAACCTGCTGAGGGTCCTGGGGCAATGTTCTAATGGGCCTGGTCACAGTGAGCTCCAAAGGCAGAGTGCAGGAGGAAGAGTCCAGGTCAAGGTGTGCTCACTCAGGTCCCTGAGGAGCAACCTGTGAAGGCCAGTGGAGGCTGCACCTCTGCTGTGTCATCAAGACATGAGGCTCAGATAGGCTCAGGTTCTCCCTGTGCTCACCTTCTGAAAACTCACTAACTGTCTCACCTGAAATCTAAACAAATACACACACTTAAAGCAATAATTTCTTATAAAGAGAGATGGGGGCAAGTACAAGGAGGAAAATGCAAAAACAGAAAAGGAAGAAAGTTGAGGTACTCAGCTTCTGAGCACAGTTACATTTAGGAAGGAGAGGAAATGGCATAGAGTGCAGGCTTTGCAAGACCGAGCCTATTCCTGCAGGCGGTTCTAAGACACAAATAATCCGGTGGAAGATGTACCAGCAAATCTCTCTGTTAATCCCTGCTCCCCACTCGGCCTTCTCTTGGGCTATGGGAACTTGCTTAGAGCAGTGTTTGGAATCACCACTTTCAACTACAGGCACCGTCTGTGCAGAAGTCCCTGAGGATTCTTTTAAAGGTTTCTCTTATAAATCAGCATAGTTAAATACCTATGCTTTTCCTTTTCTCATCTAAGAATTCTTTGGTTTATTCAGTTTCTCTACCTTAAAAATGGGTTAAGAGGATTTAATGAATTCTACTTCTCCAGCATGTGCTAGTGCACATCTCCCCGGCCACAGCAGCCTGCTGCTACATGGCTTCTGGTTGACACTGAGCGCTGCCAATGGACATTTGGATAATAACACTTGAATATTAAAGGGACCCTTGTGTGATCCACCTGTCCTTGACTCCCAGCAAGGGAGTCTATGAGACTAGATAGCCCAAATGCAAGGTCACTGACTCAGAAGGGGCTTTCCAGAGGGATGGGTAATGCCCACTTGGTTTCAAGGACATGGGTCCTACACCCAGACCCTGTAGAGAAAACACATTTTAGAGCTAATTTCTTAATGAGTGAAATGGTTGTGTTTTACAGACACAATGGCTGTGGGGTTTTTTTGCCCCTCAACAGGTCTGTTCTGCTTTAAAAACAAACAAAAAAACCTACCTATCTGTGTAAACAGAAGACCTGCAAAAAGAGCAGACCCCTTAGTGTCACCTGAGAAGCACCCAGCTCATCACAACCTATGGATTCCAGGGAGGAGGGGTTGGGTTGGAAGCCTTCTGGCCTGAGGCCAACTGGGGCATTCCTGGTGAAAGTACTGGCTTTCTCTTGATGCATTACCTCTGTGAGCACCCAGAGTGCTAAAGAGCAGACATTTATAGTAATAGCAGGAACCTTTGAAAAGGGGAATATACACTGACCAAAGTCATGATTACCAGATGACTCAAAAAAAAAAAAAAAGAAAGAAACACACAGTGTCCAATCAGATGTGTGTATTGAAACATGCATATATGTACATACATGTTATAGATGCAATATATAGTACTCCTAGGTATACATGGGGATTGGTTCCAGGAACCCTAAAGATAACAAGATCTCAAGTCCCTCATAAAAAAGAGGTAGAATTTCTGTATGAACTCTGTACATCCTCCCAATTTGAATTGGGAGTTTGAATTATCTCTAGATGAGTTATAACACCCAATACAATGCAAATGATATGTAAATAGTTGCTGTATTGTTTAGGAAGTAATAAAAGAAAAAAAAATCTGTGCATATTCAGTACAGATGGGACCATTGTGGTCCTCACTCCACAGCACATGATCCTGGTTGGTGGAACCCAAGAATGAGGAGTCTGTGACTGTACATATAAAGAGAAAGAGGAATAAATAAGCACACACCTGTGTATAATTGTATATTATATGTTACATGATGTATAGTGGCTTAATATATTAAAATATACTGTGTATATTCTCAACTGCACTGACTCTGTAGGATACTTAAATACCTTGATAACAAAATAAAAAAAATTGGTTTGCATCATCTTAACATGATGTTAGTATTTTACCTAAAACACACTCTATTTTCAAAATGATTAAAAAGAACAGAGGTGGTTCTATAGTGTGTCACACACACTGATTACAGCTTTCATAAATATTTAGGCTTCGGATGAAAATGTCAACCACCAAGTTGTTAGGCAGGGGGTATCATGCCTTTCCTCTCCTCATCCCTAGGAGTTTACCTCTTTATCAGATGCTTTGGCAACTCAAGAAGTAAGACCAAGGGATACAGCAGGAAGAACAATTCAGAGAGCCCTGGATTTTAATCAAAATGCTCCCACTAACTAGCAAAACAATCCTAGGGACTTAGTGTCAAAAATCCAGAGATGGGATCATAAATAAGAGCCCTTTGAGAACTACAAAGTGTAACATCAGCATAAAGCAGCTCTTTCAGTCCCTCAATGGTCAGTTGTGTTTTCTTTGTCAAGTTCCTAAATGTCAGGGTGGGAGGAGCCCCCATCCAGACACAAGAACCCCGCACAGACAAGGAGCTGTTGTTCGATGATACAGCTGACTATTTGTCTTTAAACTAACATTTATGTGAAATACATTTAGATAGTTCTAGAATGTGATTTCTATAATGCTACTTCAGAAAGAACTAAATGCAGCAGATTTCATTATAATATGTCTTGAATCCGTAAAGACAGATTCTTTTCTGCTTTATGGTTAAGCCATTGCAGCTACAGCGAGCAGAACATATTCTAAGGGAATCAGAAGTGGAACCTTGCAAAGAACTAAGCATCTCAGTACCACCTTCTGGCTTAGTCCTGCCCAAATTAAAAGCTATGGATAACTTCTCTTGACCGGATTCTCTAAATTGTAAATTTCATGCACTACCCGTGAAATGATGTGTGTTCCTAGCCCCAGGAACACCAGAAAAATAAGAAACAAGTTGTCCTCTGCAGCTTATGGAGGAATGCTCTCATCAGAAGAGCAAGTGGGCACGGGGCAGCACATCCCTGCCACCCCACTACCTCCTTCCACACACTGCATTCTTACCACTTGGCAGTAAGATGTGTTATGCGAGCAGCACAGGCTGCTTTGGGGGGAGGGGGTGGTAGGAAAAAAAAATGAGTTCAGTTCAAATGACTGGCATTTTTCTCATTTTTAAGATGTCACATTTTGCATTGTTCTTTTTATTTCAGGGAGAAGAGAAACATTGTAATTCTGTTTAAGTTCTCAGAATACTCTAGTATAAGCACAAACATAAAACAGTTGAATTCTCCTTCTAAACTCATGATCACTAAGAAAAGCCTGAATTCCACTTCTCCAAAGAGACATTACATTTCCATCAAGCTGTGAAAACATTATCCGAGTTGGTCCCAGTGCCTGGCGTGGTTTCTCCTGTCCCTAGGGACCAGCTTGCTCCTCTCCTTCCTGTGTCCCTGGAGTTGTGCCTGGGTCATTCTGTAGATGGCAATCATGTCAATGACCATTTTAAGAAAGCAAGACAGATATGAAGGGGACTTGCACAGGAGATGGAGGACCCTCTGCCCTCATTCCCCATGGGCCAGGCTGCAGTGGCCCCAAACCTCCACAAAGCCACTACCTCATGTTGTACCCGTGAACTCCCACTGCACACAGTCCTGCTGTGCAAACCGAATGTTATTTCAGAGGAGCAGAGGGTATTTAAAACTCTGGGTGAATTTATCAATGTACTGAATGCAACCTGAAAGAAAACGTGATTTATCTTTCTCAAAGCATATGGGACTTAAAATTCATCTTCATTTATTTTAACACATTAGTCTTAACAAATTCAACCCACAGAGTTTGGATCAATTTATAATTAATAAGACTTGCCATTATACTTAACCCACAAATCCAAAAACATGAAGCATAAAGGTATGGCTTCATTTGACATCATGTGTTTTCCTCAATTTGTTTCTCCGTATCAGAAAAGCTCAGTGAGGTGTGGGAACATCTGGTCCCTTCAGTGAAGCTGAGAGTGCTTTTTCCTATCCCATGGATCTTACTTGCTTCTTTTCTTTTCTTTCTTTCTTTTTCTTTTTTTTTTTTTTTTGTTACTGGGGATTGAGACCAGGTGTGCTTAACCACTGAGCAACATCCCCACCTTTTTTTCCATTTTACTTAGAGACAGGGTCTTAATAAGTTATTTAAGGTCTCCCTAAGTTTCTGAGGCTGGCTCTCAACTTGCAATCCCCCTGCCTCCCAAGCGACTGGGATCACAGGTGTGCACCACCATGCCCAGCAATTTTTAACCATCACTCATCTATTGACCACAGCTTAAGGTGAAAGGGGGGCCAAGTTGATTCAGCAAAAGTAATTTTCCTCCCCAATGAAATAACATACTAGGAAAAGGAAGCCTCCCAGATTTTTCTAAGATTAGGTCTCACAAACAACGTGGTCAAGCCCCTGGCTACGTTATCTGGTGCTTTTCTTTAATACTCAAGGGACGCAAAGGCCAGAAATCCTATCAGCGAATCCTGTTACCCTGAAGAAAGAAAGTCATTTCCCATCCTGAGCCCTTGAGACGGTGCCTCCTTCAGCTCACGGCTTAGGCCAGGTGGCCCTGCTGAAAGGACCTGGGCTGCTCCTTGAGCCCTGACAGGTAAGGTGAGGATCAGAGAGTGTGATGAATCTATAACGTGACAATGCAACATCACAGGCAGGAAAAGAACCATTTCAAAAGCACCCTTTTAAACATTTTATGCATAATTTATAAAACTCATTGAGAAGGTTATAGATTTCTCTGATGTGCTTTTGATTTTTTTATTACCCACTTATTTATTTGGGAGATATTTTAAGATGCCATGTTTTGATTCCTCCTTGGAGCTAACTACTTTTTCCCCCCTTCATTTCTGATGTTTATCTCAGATACATTTTCTGGAGATATATATCTCTTGGTAAATATCATCAATTTTTCCTTTCTGTTTTCTTTGTCTCTGAGGGTTTCCTTGGTCGAGACTGCAGTTTCTTCCAGCTCCTCTCCTTAGTTCCTAGTTTTTTCAGTTCCCTTCTGGGAAACCTGATGGCTAAGTTGACTGAGCCCAGACTCAGCATTTGATTCTCAAAACCATTTAGTTCAAGGGCAGAGAAGCAGGTGAGGCTTGGAGACACTGGTTACCCAGCAAGTGAGACCACTATAGGGTGAGGCAGAGCCAGCCTGCACACCTGCTGGAGGGGAGTTTCTCCAGATGATGGGGGACAAGTTTACAAAGTCACTCAGCCTTCAGTCAAGTTCAGATCTGAGTGTATGACTGACAGTGCAAATCAGATCCGACCTTCTATTCTGTCCTTTGTGAAAATGATTGGTGTTGGGATCAATTGTCATTGAATGTAAAAAATAAGAGCATATTCTGTGTGCATATAGTGAATCTTGCTCTTTTCACATTACTGGGCACCATGTGGTCAGTCACAATGCTATACAGAGTCGTTGGAGGCAGGCAATGACCTTGGTCCCACGCCCTCCTTACCTTGGATTTGCCCTTGCTATAACAGGCTTTCCTGGTGGCCTCGTCACACCCCCACTCCACGGCCTGTAGAAAACATCAAAGCAACAGCAAATGTTATGGCTTTGATTGACAAAAGGGGGACATTAAAGAAGGCTTTGATAACCCGGTTAGAACATGCAGGTGCACCCCACATCGACACCTGGATAGGATAAAGCACAATGCATGAAATCCAGCCATGGGCTGACATTTGGGATCCAAATCTAAGCCTTGAAAGGACTCATGAGCAAGAATTTGCTTTCTAAAGGTGGTAATGGGAGTTTTGGATCTAGTCCCTGTTAGAGACAAATTAACGAGCTGATTGAAGGGAAATCAGGACAATAAAACCACATGACACACCCAATGGAGACTGAAAGGAGGGACCCAGAAACACAAGGCCCTAAATGCTCACTTAGACCTGAAGAATTCTTTGTAAGAGAAAGTCCCTCTTCCATATTCCTAGATGACGAGTGAGGGAAGCTTTGCATGTCCATATATATATATATATATATATATATATATATATATACACACACACACACACACACACACATGACAGTCAATACCTAGCTCATGCAAAGAGCCCATCCATCTACTGCTACCCTCTAATACCAGCAATTTTCATGTTGTTATTAGCTTTGACTAAATATTGAGAGCCAAGACATTTCAATGTTTTTCTCTGACTCCAAATCTAATCCATGCTGATCAATTTGAGATGTACATCTTCACACATGAAATCACAAACAGAATATGTGATGAGTGAAAGTAGCAGAAAGCTCTTGCTCCATAGGAAGAAATTATGCCTGTACACATTGATACACTGAGATTGTGAATCATTTTGAACAAGTTGGAGCATCTGAGTTGTCTTATTTTTCTATTACTGAACAGCGTGTAGATTTTTATAGGGTGAAAATATTTTCTCCAATTCCTCAACTTCTATTATTATTTTCTGGGTTATTATTTGGATTGGATCACTGAAGAAACTGAGATGTATACCAGTGAAGTCATTATCCGGAAAATGGCTAAGTGAGAGAATATTTTGTTAATTTAGACTAATGTTAAATAATAAACTAAACTAAACCAAATAAAAACTAATATCAAATGATATGAAGGAAAATACTGACTTTACCCTTATTGCTAGTGATTTTTTTTCTAATTCTCCTATGCTTGGGAGAATAATAAAGTCAAGCTGACAACTTATCTAATATCCTCCGTGCTCCAAAGAACATTACATAACAGAGATTAAGTCATAACGCACTGCATCTTGTCTAACTTATCTAACTTGGCAAACATAGTACATAAGAAAAGATTCCAGAGAGAACCACGAGAGAGTCTTGAACAGAAACAACACTGTCACTGTTCTCCCTGGTGCAGACTTTGGGGACTTCTGTCCCTGTCAACATCAGATAAGAGAATTCCTGATCCTTTCTGTGATATTTTCCTGTGCTGATGAAGGGTCACACTTGTGAAGTATCAGCTAATCAGCCTCTGATGCAGCTGAAGACAGCTCCATCCAGAATGGCCAGTGCTTCTCACAAAAGTGATGACACTCTGAAGGAGAGGCAGGGCACAAGATCCAGGGGTGTGTCTACAGATCCCGGGAAGTGAAGAGGAGGCAAAGGGGAAAAGGAGCCTGTGCCTCCCTGAGATCTCTTTTTAAAGCTCGCTCTATTGTTTTTATGTAAATAAAGATATGTGTGTCTTGTGTTTACTTAAGCTGAAAACAGGATGTGACATACTCTTTTAGCACCGTTGAACTCCTCACAACTGTCATTTTATGTCATCCGAGGACACTGTGCTGTAAGTCAGCAAGGAACCAGTGTTCTATAATTACTAGGAATATTTCAGCTAAAAAGGAATCCATAGTGGCTCTCCTTGGTCCCCTGGTTTTGCTGGCTATTAGTGGCCTCTTCCGCAAACGCAAGAACTATGACAAAGTGGGTTCCTCCCAAGATTAAGGGGGAATAGTGTTTGTCACGGGCCATCAAAACCATTCAGACCCTGTTGCCAACGTGGAGAACAAACAGCTTCTCAAGTCCACCTGGTGCTCGGGCAGCCTTCTCATTTTCAAGATAAATATTGGCTAAGGACTGGAAAAGGGAAAGTAATTGAAAAAAGAATGTGGGAGTTTTCATAAACATTTCACTACTTTACCCAGTCTACTGAAAATAACCACTGCTCACACAAGTTTATCAGACCAACAGAAAATAAGACAAGTATTATAGATTTTTCTGAAGACAATTTTTAAAAGTAGAAAAATGAATTTCCAAAGGCATTTTTATTACAGGGTCATTAGCATGCAAATAATATTCAAATCCAGAATTCATTAAAGATATAGGTTTTCTGTGGATTCACCTCAGACAGAAGACGGAATCTAGACAAGTTTCATATTAAAGATAGGACTTTATTGCAGAAAATAGGAGGGATAAACACATACCATTTGGTATCACAGAACTATAAAAAGAATGCAGTGAGCAAAAGGGACTTTTCCAGATTACAGGAGAATTGAGTTCTAGATTAATCCCATAGTGTCTTTCTTATCACTCAGTAAACTGGACTTTGCCCATTGGATCACTTGGCATTATGGAAGGAAGAAATAGTCCATAGGACACCAACACAGATATCAATGGCACTTTCTTATCTCAGATCTCATTTCCCCAAGTTATCCACTCCTCCATTTGAACTTAGTTTCCTTTTAAACCTGGTCAGGAATCTTCTATTCTGCTAGATCCATCCTAATCAATTGAGTCCCTTTTAATCAAACCCTCTCTTTCTATTCTCAATGTAGACTTTTGTTATCCAATTGTTGTGGTTTGAATCTGAGGTGTCCCCCAAAGCTTCTGTGTCCGTGCAGAAATGTTCAGAGGTGAAGTGACTGGATTGTGAGAGCTGTAACCTCATCAGTCTATATCCTGGTGTGAATGGACTAACCGCATGGTCACTGAAGGCTGGAGGAGGGGGGTCCCTGGGGTGCCCTGAAGGCTGCAGGTTTCTTGTGGTGCCTTCCCCTTTCCCTCTCTGCTTCCTGGATGCCATGAGTGAGCTGTTTTCCTTGACCATGATGCTTGGCCTCTCCTTGGGTCCAAAATGGTGAAGCCAGTTACCACCCACTGTTTTTTTAGAAAACATGAGCCCAAAATAACCTTTTCTTTCACCAAGCTGTTCTCGAGGTGTTTTGATCACAACAATGAAAGTTTCCCTAAACCCATCCACATATCATTATTTTGGAACAAAATCCACTACTGGTTTGTGAAGCTGTCTTACTGCTTGTCTTCAGATTCATTTCCAACACTTTCCACCCAAACCTACCTTTATGACAACCAAACAAGTGTGAAGGCATCCTACATTTCAAATTTCAGTGCAACTCTCATGGACCTTTTCTCCTGAGACTTATCTTTTTAAGAGTTTTAAGTTTTGTCATCTTTTATCCTTACTTATTGCATGTTAGCCCAGGAGAGACAAGAATATTAATTCTTTCTCCTATTCAACATTTAGTGTTCATTGTATGTTTCCTTGGAGCAGACCTAGCCAAAATACTGTGGTTACTTGAGGACTCAAAGACTATCTACGGTGGGCAAAGAGCTTGAAACATCTGTGTTTAAAAGATACAAATATTTCCTTTGGGCTCAATTGTTTTCTGTGAATACGTTTAAAAAAAACATGTCTGCTATCAATTCATAAAAGTTTTGCTTTATTCTTATATACCTCTCTTCCATCTAACAAAGTCATTAAATATCTATCAGATATCAGACATAAGGTACTCTGCTATATAGTGATTGATGGAAGGAAAAGCAGACATATTGATCACAATTGCACACATCAGATATGAATTTACAGTAAAATGTAAGCAGATTTCCTAGGCCTAGACAGCACAGTATTGGATATAAGAAGGCAACAGTGTTCATTTGCCTTGTTAGGGAAGCCACATGCTGGTTCTCTCAGATCCAGTTGTACACTGAGCTTACCGCATCCTCAACTCTTAGGAAGCGACAGTGCTACAGGGTATGCTTACAGAAAACCCTTTTATATCTGCAGAAGACCTGGGGGAGTAAGGTAGTGCCTGCTGTTTCATGGTACAACACACTTCACTGTTCCACATGCAGACTTGCTCCAGTTGTGATAAATGGATCTGTGATCTCAGGATAAAATCAGATGTTGGAAAGAAAAAAAGATTGGTTCTTTTGATGTATGTGTAACATACATATAAATCCACAGTTCTCAGAAATATATAAACAAAGCTATGCATTATTACATTCCACAGCAAGAGAAGTTAATTAGACAGGGACTAGCAATGGCAGATACTTTTCATAAAAATGAAGAGAACAACATTCAAGGCAGATGGGCCACTGCTCTTTCAGCAGATGGCTCTGCTAATTAGATACTGGCAAAAGATAACATTTAAAAAAACTAGTGTAATTACACAGTGCCAAAAATTAACAACCACCTGAGGGCTTTTTTTTTTTTTCATATGTTTGCATTCATATTCTTATGTCATGTTTTTCTGTGACACACTGGAGAATGTTACATTGTGGTGATGATTATAAACAAATTGCCAGGGAATGCAAGGCCATATCTTTGTTTGGAACAAAAGACAAGTCGGAACTTGCAGCTGTGACTGTTGTGTGACTTGAATACAATGTGGACCTGGTTATCCCTGAGTGGGGTCATCTTCTCTCTTCCCTCGGCTGGCCGCCGTGCCATTTACAAAACAACTGAACTTGAGTTCAAAATCATTGTGTGCAGTCAGAGTCACAAAGTGGCACATACTTTAGTCACTTTTCAAGTAACTGCCCAACATTCCCCTCTGCCTTTCCTTCTTAGTGTGCATTAAACACATGTGTTCATCTTCCATATTAATGCAGTACACTTACATTTCCCTTCAATCAAATAAGGCAAGTCCAATTCTTCTCTCTTGGCAACCTCTAAATCAGAAGGCAGGAAGAGGACTTTGGTTATATCATCTAAGCCCCGGTTTTTTGATGCTCATTATCAATCCCAAATTAGGGAATACATCTTAACCTTAGAGATTCCCACGAAAGTGTGTTATAATATTTTCCAACTCCATATTAATAAAACCCAAGAATTTTTTTTCATATAACATCAAGTCAAAGTTACTCTGAATAGCTGCAGAGAGGCTGCCAACCTGTCAGATGGACATTCTGTTCACTAATTGACATGGACAATGGATCCTCTTCCTAAGGCTATGAGACAAAGTATCATAAATTGAGTGACTTTAATGACCGGAAATCATTCTTGTAATTTTGGAGACTGGAGGCCTGAAATCAAGGTGCTATCAGGCCACTCTCTCTGGAAACAGGGAGAATCTGTCTAGGCCTCTCTCCCACAAACAGCAGCTCCTGTCAGCCCTGGTTCCTCCCGGCTCTGCCTCCGTCATCACAGGGCCCTCTCCAGGTCTCTCTGTCCCAATGTCCTTCTCATAAGGACACTGGTCACTGGAGTAGGGCCATCATAGTCCAGCAATGACATCATCTTAACTAATTACATGTGCAGTGGCCCTGTTTCCAAATAAGGTCACATTCTAAGAGCCTGGATAGGAACAGATTTGGGAAGGATACTCTTCAACCCAGAACAAACATTGTGACAAAATTAAGAACTTTAGATAAATAGTAGTGGACAAGTTAGGGTCGCTGCTCTGGGAAAAATTAGTTGCCAAATCTAATGCAAAATAATGATGACAATTGATTAAACTTGTGATGTGCTAGCCAAGTGCTAAATGCTTCCTGCTCATCTCTCTCAGTTCAGAACCCCCACTCAAGTGTGAGGGCCACTATCACCATCAGATTCTGGCTGAGGCACTGAATAAATATCTTTCCAAAGTCTGCAGGTTTTCAGTGGCTGGCCAAGCCAGAGGCTGTGTGTGGCTCACAGCAGGAGTCTGTCCTTCCCTGTCCCTGACACCTTCACATCAGCTTCCCCTGGTTACCCCATTCTCCTAGCTTCTTTGTTTCTCCTTCCCATAATTCAAAAAAAATCCACCTGAAGCACAGAAATGTGTGCAAGTCTAAGTTCAGAGCTGTTGCCATTCAGTAAATATTAATCACAAAAGCCATCGACCCCCTTGTCATGGAATGTATTCATTTTCAAAGCCTCTGGACCCACTCACAGCCCTCGTATCGATTTTAAGCAGCACATGATTCATCGAGCGCCACTCTACCGTCAACAGGCGTGTGGCCAGGTTCTTGATCTAGGAATCTTGGGTTGGTTTTGTGAAATTAAACATCTCCAAGAGAGAAATGCAGTCTGTTCCTGACACAGCAGTAGAATTCTATTTTCGTATTAGGGGTTAAGTTCCCATTACTGCTCGGCTAAGACCCCAGAGTTCAATAGAAATAATGGGACATGAAAGTTTTGGGTTGACAATAATGCAGAAATTAGGGTTACTGCTCTGGAACCAATCAGTTGTCCAATCTAATACAAATAATGATAATACTCCATTGAACTTGTAGTGTGCAAGCCAGAGTATGAAATGCTTTCTGTATATTTATCTCATTTAATGAGATAAACATTTTATATGAGAACTATTACTATAAAATTTTTCAAAGAAATCAGTAAAGAAATGCAGTAACTGCTGACTAAAAGCCAAAGCCACCTGGACTGCTCTGTCATACCTGGGTACTTGTTTCCTTCTGCTCCTCCCCTACTTTCTTCCAGGTGACTTTGTTGCTCAGTGTGGTCCTTGAACCAGCTGGCCCTATTCCCTGGAATACCCTCCCACACATGCCCACCTAGCTAATGTCCATACCTCCTTCACACCTTTGTTTGAGTGTCCTAGCTAATGTCAGTACCTAGTTGAGTGTCTGGAACCACATACATACAACTGCAACTGCTGCTTCTTTACCCATAAGAAAGTGGACTGCCCGTGGGCGGGGCTTGGCTGCTGGTTCACTTCTGCATCTACACCACTAAAGCATGCCTCACACTTAAATAGCACTCAAGGCATGACTATTAGACAGATAAAGGGATACAGAGTGCCCTGTGCCCTCAGTCTCAGAAGTGGCTGCAGGGTGTCCCTCCAGGGACCCCATGGAGAATGGGTGCATGAGGCTTTAAAGCCCCTGAGCTGACGGGGTGAGCCCACCAGCCGCTGTACTTTGTGGCAAATGGCCCTCCATGATTTCTCTTCTAAACTTCAGTTCACCAGGATCATGAGCCTGGAACATGAAGGTACCTTCTCTGCGAGGAGAAGGGCAGGGCCAGAGCAGGGGTTTCCATACTTTGCAGTAGTAGATGACTTTCTTTAGGTAACTTGTCAACCATAATCTTATATAAAAGCAGATAAAAGAGGCATCATAGTAAAGTTGTGTTGTATGTGCAAAACTGAACATGAAATCATTTGAAATTGTGAGGTCAAGTGGCCACTGAGTCATAGCACTCTCAGTTTCCAACTATTTGTGTTTCTTCTACGACTAGAAAAAAGTGCAAATGTATATAAACCGAGGAGTTATGAATATGGCCACAACCTCAGTTCCTTGGGAGAATAATCTGAAATGACAGAATTCTCCGCTTTACAAAGGACCAGGAGATCCCGGTAATGTCACAGTAAAAATTACTTTATGGAGGAATTCCAGAGCCTTAAAACTTGGGAGGTGGTATATAGCGAGGTCAATATTTCTTATGTAATAGAACTAAAACATTGTAGTGTCCAAACTCTCCAAAGCACCTCTAGAATTCCAGGGTTTCAGAAACCACAGTTGACAAGTCAGTGTTTTAAGAAACCAAAAGGCTCTGATGAGTAACTTGAAGTGCTTGTGCTAGACACAAGGAAAGAAAAACAGAGTGGTGGAAATGAGGTACAAGGACCCTCCTCCTGAGCACAGGTGAAGCCCACTGGGATGGCTTTGTGAAGGCAGTGCATGGGGAAGGAGTCCTGTGAAGAAGGACAGTCCACCCCCCGGGATAAGCCTAGAGTTATGCTCATCAGACAAAGAGGCATCAAACAACTGATAAACTTGCAAAGTATTGCTAGGAATCAAAGTCAAGCTTGAAGTTGGGGCTAGCAACAGTGGCAGTTTCTAAGTTTGCCTGCAGTTTCAAAGAAATGTTCTTACTCCGGAGTTTCCAAAAAAAGTTGTTCTCATGCACTGATGTAAGGATTGCCTTGAAAAATGGCACCTTGTCCAATTCGTAAGGCTAAGTTCAGTGAGGGGAAAATTACTAAAGGAATGTCTACTTTTATACATGAATTTCCTAAACTATTAGTAAATGAGAAACCCAATTCAAAGTCAATCAAGTCTGGGATAAAATTAGTGACATCACAGTGAATTAAAATAGGACTATTTTGCTTAAATCAACATTTCCTAAAAGCACTTGGTTGAAGAAGGATCACTTCTCATACTACGTTTTCTATTTTAAACACACAGTTACATCCTACATCACATAGATATTGTCATCCAACATCACAATATCTGCAATGTTCAACAGAAGTTGAGATGTTTGCTAAAATTTAAATAGCTACATCACAAACATTAAAATCAGAAGTTTCATCTGAAGTAACTTATTCTGCACATGCAAAAAGTAACTCCAAAGGAGTAAGTTAATTATGGAAAGTCCTGAATAACATTAGACAGAACTGAACTTATTAAGACTATTTGAAGACCTTATGGGACATTGACATGAGGGCTTAGAACATAGAATTTAAAAAGTACAAGCAGCAGTCTATTAGGATTCACATTTTATAGTGATACAGTGACTCCTGTCCTGGGAATGTCTTCACAGTGCTATTTGCAGGGTGGATTTGACAAACACCTTCTTGCCTATACCAGGTGACTACTGGCAATCATCATCTAGCACTATTGGAAAAGTAAGCTAAATCATCCAGACCTAATACAAGATTGAATTTCCTAGCCACCTGATGAGATTTCATCTGGGACTATAGCTAAAGGGGTCCAAAGCGACTGCATCTAACCACTGATATGAACGACCGAGGTTATTATTCTGAGGCAACATAATATAGATGGAGAAAACAATGCCAGTCATCACGGCATGAATACAAATGAGGACACAGAAACCTGCATGTCTGTGTTGGTTTGGCTTGGAATTATATCTCATTGATATTAATAAATGATTTTTATGTTTTCAGGAGGAATAGCCCCCATTTGTGAATTTGTGTGTTAGATTTCTCTGTCTTGAAATGTAAAGTCAGTCAAATCAGGGTCACTGGTTTGAGCCCTATTATTATTGTATTTATGGCTAAATCCTGATGGAGTCATCCTACATGAACTCTCATTTAATAGGTAATATAGATGCAAATATATGGGTTTTGTTTTCAGTTTTTCTAGAAATCATTTCTGTTGTTTGATCCCTCAGAAAGCAGGTTTATGAAAACAAACAGCACTTCATACTTGAGAAATTCATCACTGATCAGGGCTGGAAAGTGGGCCCCGGGTCTGCCGGGTGCTCATAAATCCTGAGCCACAGATGTTTACTGAGGAATTATTTCCTATTCACTGAACCACTCAGAATTTATTTATTATTCAAGTTATAAATGCTGGCTTCCTATCACTAAAGATGACTTTACTTCCTGCTTGAGCATATATTGATCTATTTGCAAGATCTCAAGATATGTGGAAGCCCCTTTTTATGAGCTGAGCATTATTTCCATAAATTTTTGCTTTTACCTAAGAGAAATCCACAATTGAATGTGTTTTCTAGTGAAAATCTGGGCAGTCATATTTCACTCTTATTACTTTAAAATGTGTAAAAGGATGATATGCTTCTGTTCACAAAACAACTTATTTACAGTAGGATCACAATTTTACATGAGAACATAATGAACATTACTGATATACTCATTCCCCAGATAATATTTAACACTCTCACAACTTTGTAAATATCTACTTATTGAGTCAGATGAATAATTGAATATTGAACAGAAACTATGTAATTTTGCCACTTATTTTTTCAAACATCTGTTTTATAGTATTATCTGTTTGTTTATATACCAAAGGGAGTCCTAAAATATTATAATTACAATAAATAAAATCTTGGTTGAGAAAGAACTCTATTTTTAAAAAAAATTAAAAATATCAAAAATAGTTCTAGTGTGAAATAAAGAATTGGTGACTTTTTTTAAAAGAGAGAGAGAGAATTTTTTAATATTTATTTTTTAGTTTTCAGTGGACACAACATCTTTATTTTATTTTTATGTGGTGCTGAGGATCGAACCCATTGTCCCGTGCATGCCAGGCGAGCACGCTACCGCTTGAGCCACATCCCCAGCCCAAAAATTGGTGATTTTTTTTATATCAATAATATCTAAGATATTTTCATGGGCACTGCGAACCATTTGTGATGATTTTATAGTAGATAGCAATGAACATCACTCACTCCCTCCTTTGGTCTCTTTTCAGCAGTTACGTTATTTGATTAGCCAAGGTTGGCAATTAATTGCCAAAGGCTACATCTCCACCCAACTTCCTGTGAAAGAAATTTGATTTTGAAGTGAATTTGTTGCTTGAACTATGGCTTCGAGTGGCCGAGCCATACAAACTTGTGTGGATCTGGGGGTGGGGGCACTGCGGTAGACTGATCCGTGGCATCTCCAAGATATCACCTCCTGAGACTTGGACCCTGGAAATACAGGTAAGCACAAGGGAAGAGGTACATCAGCCGCTCCAAGCAATTGGTGGGCAATTGGTCAGAGCTCAGGACTGTCAGGTCCACGGAAGTGATGGGCAACCAGCTTCTTAGTAGCAGGAAGTGTGCGATCTATTGAGAAGGCAGAGACTTGTGTGGAGAGGCAGCTTAGGGCAGTCTACTCTCTGATGTGAAACTAATGCCACCCCTGCTCTCGCTGGTTTGATCTGAGCACCACACACAACTCTGGGCTGTCTTCTTTGCCCCTCCATGAGTCTATCTATCCTCAGGAAAATAAAAGTTCCTTATAACTCCATTTGAAGGAAAACTTAACAGTAAATCTACTTCCAAAATAGCAAAATTCTTGATTTTAAAAAAAAAGCACCAAATTCATACAATATTAATACTTTTGAATCAAACACACTTTGGTTTCATTGTTCATAAATCCTAGCTTTTCAAAACAAATGAAAAAACAACCAAACAAGCAAAACTATATTAATCATATGAACGGTACCTCTAACATCACAGGAATTCAAAGCAGTTCCTTAGGAAACTTCTTTTTCAAGTCATATCATTATGATTTATTTGCTTGGAATGCCAAGTCTTGAGCCAAGAAAATGAGATGATATTAAAAACAATATGACACCAACAGAAATGAAAAATGAGGGGAAACTTATAACTCTTGATTTCTAGGGCGTTTAGAAAAGGCAAAGGAGTTGAAATTTACAAGTGGAAAATAATAAAAGAATAGCAAATTAAGATTTTTATATTTGTATCTTACATTTCTCTTAGCCTTTCAAATATGTAAAAAAAATCTGAAAAGAAACATGTTATTAAAAGCAAATATTTATTATGCTCCAATCTAGGCAAGGAATATCATTTCTTGCTTAGCCAAATTCAGAATTCTTGTTAGAACTCCAGCTAGATGCTGTCTCAATTAAAATTCCTAACATCAATAGCAAAAGTCCAGTGATAGTTTTAAGGCATGACTCTGATTTCTCAGGTTTTGACGTTGAATATGATTCACCACTAACAACCTTCAGATTAGAATTGTGAGTTGAACCAGACTCAGGGAAGAACTGTGCAGAGCAGAAAGCCATCCCTCAGGCTGGACTGAACACAAAATTCCAAGTATAACTGGTACATGGAGAAGCAAAGCCACAAGAGAAACCAGAAATCAATGTATAACCATTAAACATCCCCTGAGGGCTGCAGGCTAGATACACTGGGAGATGAGTGCAGAGGAGCACACACCTGCTCAGAGAGGAGAAGGGCCTAGGTGCTGCTGGCAATGAGGCCGGTGCCTTTCTGCCTGTCACCCTGCCTTCCTAGGAACCGGTGACACCTATGCTGGTATCACATCCATGTTACACACACGGGTAGAAAGATGTGCCACAGGCTGCCAGGCCATTCTGGTTTCAGGGTCTGTTAACCCATGTGCTACCACCTCTTTCAATGGGCTTCCCAAAACTTCCAGATTCCTCATTCAACCCTGCCTACCAGAGTCCTATTGAAAGATAAGGTTGAGAAGCAAGGGCCTGGCTTCTTCCACCTGCATGAGCCTGCCAGAAGTAAAATGTATTAATTTCTCTTTCTAATAAAATTGGGAAAGAACTGGGCTGAGAAAATGGCTAGAGAGGTGTATGGATCTTCTCATCTTCCTTACTGAGATTTTGATGACATTATTATGATTTCAATGTTGATTCCACACATAGTCTCCATTTGAAAATGTTGGCTAGATTTTCTCCCATATCAAAGCTCTGAAAATGCAAAAGTATACTTAATTGAAATAGCTTTATCACACCGTAATTTTGTTTACTTATCCAAACTCATTCCAAATAATATCAAAGGGCCAAAGAGCCATTTATAACACATCACATTTAGGTGAACACTCTTAAACGATGTACAGGAAATTCAAACTGGGCTATATTCCCAAACAGAGTTTATGTGTTGTATAAGATGGCACGAATAAAAACTGTCCCACAGAGTTACAAGATGATGAGCCCCTGAGTTGTGGGGAAGGTAGGACAGACAGAGCTAAGGAAGTACCCTTGGAATTCTGATTCATATCCCTTGAGATTCAGTACCCTTGAGATTCTGAGATTCATATCCCTTTCTTCCTGTGAAGGATGGGTCCCCACACATGATATGCAGGCCAAACCCTTCTCCCACAGCACAGCACAGGAATACCCTGGGAAGGGGTGAGTCACTGAAGATGAGAAGCAAGGGCCTAGCTTCTTCCACCTATGTGGGTTGGACTTCCTTCTTCCTCACCTGCTATTCCCAGAACATCACTCTTCCTGGTCCCCAATAATCTCATGATACCCTCGCTGCCCTCACAATGCAACAACCAACATATCAGCATCTCCCTAAAGCGTCTCTGTGCTGATAAATCAAATCCTAATTCAGGGGTGCTAACATGCCTCCCTAAGCTATCACAAAGGCAATGGGCAAGTGCTGAGTTTACAGTCGGTATTTTAGGATACCCTAAAGGATATCTAATAGCTCTGAAATAAGTAATGCTAACCATCATTTGCCTCATTTCCTAAGACCTACAGGTCTAATTAGGCTGAATAATTAAGAAATGATATTTTTCTTCATTTTTCCAAACATGATAACTTTCTTCCATATACTTCTATATGTACTCTCACCCAGGAACAATGGATTTAATGAATTATGACAATGGATAATTAGGTCTCTTAATTATTCTCTTAGGGTTATTGTAGATGTGAAAATGAAGCCACATGCACATACATTCAAACAGCAATTAAAAATATTTAATTGGTTTTTAAGTTAGAAATGATTGCTGGTTTTGAAACTGTCTCTGGCCCCAGTATGTTTATCATTTTCTCTGCATATTCAAAGACTTTATATTTTTCTGTAACTGTGTTGATTAATCTGCCTTCTACGATGTTTTGACAAATGTCATTATGATATATCATATTTGTGTTAATACTAATATACAATGTAACAGATTTGAAAAGCCCATAGTGCTTAATTATCCGATTTGGATTGGGATTATATCAGCAAGGACGTAGCAAGTCCAAATGACCTGTTTAAAAAAAAAAACCTCAGAATTTAACCTTTCTGGACATCTGGTCCTGGCCATTACCCAAAGAACTCTTCCTCGGCATCTGTGCCAGTATCTACATTTTCTTTAAATGATCATGAGTCCCAGGATAAAGAAACTTTTCACATTAGTAAGTAGCATCTATATTGCCTTTGCATCAGTATAAACAACATTATTAAAGCATAATAGTTCTAAGATGAAAAGGTACTTTGTGCCTTACCATTCTTAATGATATTAGGGACATTTGTGTGGCTCATCTATAATTAATATTAAGGTATTCACAATATATGAAATATAAATAGAAACTTATGTCAACTTTATGTAAATTGGTTGGTTCAGTGCCACAAAAACACCACAAAGCAGGCAGTGTTAACTATTTTGCAAATGTATTCAGCTAATATTTACGGAGCACCTATTACACCACAGAATTTAGGACACTGCAAGTCCTTTCTAAAGCTTTCTGCATTTTAGAAACTCCAGCCTGGTAAAGGCATCAGGAAAGTAATAATAATCCAACTAGAAAGTAAAGATATACACACTGATCCCTTGGTATCTGAGCAAGATTTTGTTCCACGATCCCCACAGACACCCAAATCCTCAGATGTTCAAGTCCCTATATAATATTTGCATGTAACCAACACACGTTTTCTCATGTATTTTAAATGATTTGTAGTTTATTTATAAAAAGCTACTACAATGTAATTGCTGTGTAAATTGTTGTTATATCATAACATATGGAATAATAACAACAAATAAGAAGAAGTCTATATATGTCCAGTGTAGATGTACCCTCGAGTACATCTATAGTACCCTCGAGTCTTGGTTGGTGAGACCTCTGATGTGGAACCAGAGGTACAGAGGCCTAGGCTGCTGCAGGAGCTCAGGGGCAGGAACAAATTGGTAGAAAAGGCAGGAAGCCCACAAACACACTCAGCCCCGCAGCTGTCTGAGCAGCCACAGGGTAGAGGCAGACGTTCTTCCTGAAGAGGAAAGGGGCACAGGCTTGCTGGGGGCAGGTGACGACACTCTTGAGGGCTGGGAGAAGTGGGAAAACATCTCATGCCAGATAGCTGCAAGAAACTCAAGTGGCTGAGGCCCATGTGGAATGGTGGCCAATAAGGTATGTTCAAACCGGAAAGAAAGAAAAGCCAGCTCAGGATGCCTCCGACACAATGTGCTTTCAAATGGGATTTTTAACATTGAAGGGTTTCAAGCAATGAAGTATTGCAATTGTTCACATCTATTAAGACATTAACCACAGTATGGATCAGGAGAAACCATGGCACAGGGGACTACAAACAACTATCCAAGGTCAGAAAGTTCTGGAAGGAACCAGGATTCCAATAAAATCAGATAGGCAGATTAGAGGGAGAAGACTGAAGTCGTGAAGGATGTAGAACAATTCATAAGAGGAAACTAGGCAGTTAAAGCTTTGGGGGTTGCAGCCATGAAGCAAGGTTCAAGAGGACTGCATAAGGCAGAAGCACTTGTAGCTGAGCAGAACAGCAGACGTGCACATGCAGGACCACGAACGGAAATGGGGGCTGATGGAGACACCCCTGCTCTGGACATGAGATCTTGAGTCTGATCTCCAAGGTCAGTGTCAGGTGCTCCATCCAACAGTGATGGCAATACAGCAATACTCCATTGTTCAGAAAGGAAGCTGAATGGGAGGTCAAGATAAAATATCTCCGATTTGTCTTTGCATGGAAACAAGGTGATTCATTGATGCAAGTGTGGCTCAGCTATTTTGTTTATTTTGGTTTTGCTTTGTTCTTTGGGAGCAAAGGCAAGAAACAAGAAGTCACTCATAATAGCTCATAAAATCATATATCTGCATTTTGTATGACTGCTCAATATGCAGGGCCCATGTCTAGGCACTGGCCATATTCTGAGAATAACTGGGGATAACCAGAGACCCTTGTCCAGAATGAGGAATGGATCACTCCAACATCATGTGGCTTCAGCATCTCATGAAGGTCACTATAATTAGGAGAACACAGCAAGGTGTTCCTCCTGGCATTGACACTCTAGAGTGTTCTCTTATAGGCTTCTCAGTCCCTTGTGCAGAGTGGAGCCTCTCCCTTCTACGTGCACCTCTCCATGGCCTATGGCCACCCTGCTTGGGTTCTCTTCTTCATCCCCGATTTCCTGACCGGTTGATCCCCACTGTATTTCCTCCTCCTGGTGCCATGCTCCTGGCCTCTGTCCAGGCTCCTCTTTCCTCTCTGCCTTCTCCCCGGGTAAGTCCTCCCTGGACTAATAATTCTTCTGACTCTCTGCTGGACACATCCCTTGGGATTCCCAAAAGCATCTCACACCTGACAGATCCAAATCACGTTGCAAGACTTTCCTCTTCACCTCCCAACTTGCTTCGCCCCTTCAGTCAGTCCAGTGACTGCTCACTAGTTGTTCTGCTCAAAAACACACGGGTCATTCATGAGCCAACATACAACACATGGCAAATCTTTTTGACCAGAACAAATGAATACAAAGTCCCTAATCCATCCCCTCCTTTATCAATATCTCTTGTCTGAATAAAACTGCAATGATTCCTTACTGGTGTCCTTCCTCTAGCCTTTCCCCATTATAACCCTTTTCTCTATACCTTACCCAAAGGTGCCCATAGATATGAAAATTTGAGGATCTTCAGCAGCTTTCGGTATCCTGCCACTGTGTTGGAAATGAAATCCATAGACCTTAGCCTGGTTTAGGAAGCGTGATGGGATTTCCCACCAAAACCATCCCCTTTTGTGTACCTTTGTATTCACTACCTTTCTTCCCAGAATGTTCTTTTCCTACTTCTGCCTGATCCTCGTCATTCAGACATCAGCTCAAATGCCCTGTGCTCTGATCCCCTGTCTGCAGGAGACTCACAGGCACCATCTCACATCACAGAGCTCTAATTTTCGGTGGCATGCATACCACTTTCAATACTTTTCTTAACTATGAACCGATTAAATATCATAACAAAACCCTTATGAACAGAAAGTCACTTTCTGTGATTCAACAATTTATTTCTTGCCCTTGGAAGTCTGGCTGCCCTATGGAATATTCTAATTTAATATGTGATATCTGGGGCTTTGGAAGGACATAATGGATCTACCTTTAAAGAAAGTAAGAATTTCAAGGCAAGAGTCTTATCAGGTGAACTTCCTTTTTAGATCCCAAGTTCAAGATTAGTGTGAAGTTTGGGCAAGTCACCTTGTACTTCTGAAACTCCTCTGGCATATCTGAATAATAATAATAATAATAATAATAATAATAATAATAATAACAACAACAAGCAGCCCTTCTTTGTTCAAAGACTGTTATGAGTGAGAGTGAATGAGATGGTGGTAGAGGCAAGGTAATTTAGCAGGTGCTGTTGGCCTGGAATCTTCTGTATTCTTCAGAAATCGTGAAGCTCATTCTTGCCATCTTAGTGTTGGTTGGCCAACTACCTGAGTGTGGTTCATCAGGATGGAAGTGACTAATCCTGCACTGAAGAAGAGTTTTGCATCTGGCAATGATCCAGAGACTGACTTCTTTGCAGGATAATATGCATGGAGAAAATTCTTTGGTTGTCATCTCTGTTACCTCCTAATGGCTGCATGTGTTGGAGATATTTAGATTGCTCCTGGGACAAAACCAGCTCACCTTTCACTTCCAATAGTACACATGTCTCATGGACTATTACACTGGGAAATGGCCATATAACCCTCTGCAGGGAAAGCCAAGCTCTCTTCATCTGGCAAAATGCACGACTTTAAACTAGTCCTAGACATTCTTTTTTTTTTTTAATTCCATCTTAAATTTCACTGAAAATAAAACAAATGAATAAAAGCTTCTGTTATCATCCTTGAAAATACCTCTTCATATAGGTAGGAACCTGGATTCTACATGGATCTGAGAAATTGAGTACAATTTGTCCTTGTGACAGATGAGGTCCGTGAATGTTTAATGTAAATGAAATCTGTCACCTCTCCTCCTCTGCACTTTGGTCAAAAGGCACCCTAGTGATTCGGAGCCTGACATTAGAATCACCCAGCAATGCCTCCTGGTGCTGGGCATGGCTTCCTCAAGTTCATACTGGCAGGGTCAGGCTGTCCATGACACGCATCCACAAGGTTCAGGGAGAGGTCACAGATGAGTGAGCAAAGAGAGGCAGCCCCTGGCCATCTCTGCACCAGCAAATGAGGGCCCAGGAGGCAGAGAGGCCCAGTCAGGCCAGGGTGGGTCAGGGAGTCCACTTCTTCCCTAGTCCTGCAGCTAACAACCTGCTGTGGTCACCCAAGCTACAGGCTGAGGCTCTGACCAGCTCAATGCCCATTTGGACTAAGTGCTGAGAACCCACTGAGAAGGAACACAGGGGAAAGGGCTGTCAAATGCCAGGTCATGTTGCTGAAGCAAGATGAAAGTGTTCCCGTAGGTTTGAAAAGAATATCAAAAGGTGTTATTATAAGCCTGACCCTCTTCTCTTCAAACAGGTTCTTAAAATGCTGGTTTGAGGCATAACTACATTTTCATGTAAGTTCTTAAGTTAAAAGACTCGGGGAAGCAAAATTTTACTAGGCCTTAACAATCCTGGTTATTGGGTTGAAAGTGTATTGATCAAACTTACTCAGTCCCAGGTTTGATTCTCTGTTACCAAATGAAAACTGATAGTCCATCAGGAATGCTGTCCATCAAGGAGGTAGCAAGAGACAGCAGGCTCGTCAGTTACTCCGTCTTCTCCTTTCAGGCTCAAAGGACAAGTCCTTAACATTCCTGAATCCTCCCTATTTATCTATAAGTAATGGAGGAAGGACCTGCTCCAGCCACCTTGGGGGTGTCTCTGGGGATAGAGAGCTGGGCTGGGTCCTAAACCTGCGAGGCTTAGTCCAGTCTTCCCATGTCTCTGACTCTCGTTTTTTCTCATTGGTTATTGGATAGAATGCATAACTTCAGAGGGTCTCAATGAATACGTAGGAGAATTTTTTAATATTACTTAGTACTGTGCCTGCTCACAGTAAGCTTGCCAATTTGTTAACCATGTAATTAATCATTTAAAGCAATGGTCTTTTTAATCCAACCTTCATCCTTTGGTTGTGGCTTTCATGTGGAAACAGCCACAGTGCAAGGGAGAAATGCAAACTGCCCTGGGAAAGATTTGCTTTTCATATTCTTCAAAGGCTCATAGTAAGAAATATTTCCATAGGTGTTCCCTAGGAATTATTCTTTGCTTTGGGAGAGATTTAAAAAATAAAATAAAATTTCAAATAAATGTCTGTGGAATTTCAAATTACTTGAAAAGCTCAATGCATTTAGTCAGCAGGAGGGGAAAAAAAAGGATAAAGAAAAAAAAAAGATATGAATGCCTGCCAACAAAAATCTGTTCAGAATATTAAGTTGCTTGCCGCGATATTTGGAGAAAGCTGGAGTGATGCCAAGAATTAAAAATTTCTGAAAATTTGTTACCAAGGCAAGGAGCAAGTCTGACTGACCCACAGTTTTTTGTGCTCTGGATCTTTTGTTCACTGAAGTCTACAGAATGCCATTCATCAGCTAAACTCACGTCTCATGGATCTCAGCCTTTGCCTATGACTTGAACATAGGTTGCAGAACAGCACAGGACTGGTCTTTCGTGACTGCTACCTGTGCTAGCTCATCCCGGGACTGCACAGGAGACAGGTCATCCTCACTACCCTTGCTGGAGTTTTACCCAGTGAGCTGCTCTGAAGCAGAGGCTGCCCATCCTGGGTCCCCCTTTTTCTCGTGGCTGTTTCTCAATATGTTCTTCTAGAAAGCAGCCCCAAGTGCTAGGATGATTTATGTTTTCTCAAACACATAATCACTCATCTTACCCTTTCTCCCTGTCAGAGATTGATAAGACAGGAATTTAGCTGATGAATCTGTTTTTGTTACTACCATCAAGCTAATTTTAGGATTTGAGATCTTCACTGGGTGGCTACTTGCCTACTTTCTCTTTAGGAAAGAGGAGCATGTAGAAAAAATACAAACAAATCCAAATCCAAGTCTATTTTGGGGAATCGCATTGTAAGATAGGAAAGAGAATAAAGCATGGTTTTAAAATAGATGGCACTAGTTGTAGTGTAAGTCTGTCATTTCCTATTTAAAAACATTTCACAGGGGAACTCATTTCTGTAAGCCTGGAGGAATCTGCCTTGTGGAGTGGAAATAAAAACTAGAAAGAAAAAGGAGCAAGGAAGGAAGGAAAGAGGGGGAGAAAAGACCAGCAGGGAGAGAAAACGGGAAGGAAACTGGAAGGAAAGAAGAGTTCATGGGGAAACTTCAGACCATCTTGCATCCAAGGAAACACTACATTTGTTTCAGCCATGTTCACGGCAAATCCTAGAATAATGTACCAAGCACTGCAGTTAAAACATGGCCATACATTCACGAAACCATTCAGGAAGGTGCAAAGTCAGCATTGATGTCAAATGAATCTGCTGAGTAGGAATCACTCTCAGGACCCCAGGTTTGTGCTTCCCATGGTCAGGAGTGTGGAGTCCTCATGCTGACACCTTCCAGCGTGGACATGCCCCAGGGAATGTTCAGTGTGTCCTCAGTGGAGACCAGGATTGGAAATGAACAGGAAGCACGTGTCTGGGTTTACAAGTTTACATATCATTTTTGAGGACAAAGAAAAATTATCTTCCCCCAGATAATGACTATAGCCCCTAAATGACAACCACCACCACTCATCGTGACCCAAGTCTCCACCTGTACCAGAGATCTGCCACACTGGGGGTGGAGACCGGCCTCGTAGGGGAATGGAACTTGGTCAAGATGGAGTGTCTTTACTTACTAAGTAAATCATGCCTGATTCTGAGCTCCAAAGAGGTGAATAAGGATTCACCTGCAATTCCTTCTAAGCTCACCCTTGGGGTTCATCATTGCATTCATATGCACCTCATTATTTAGGAAAAGAAAGTTAATGGGAAGAATTCATATGTGAGCCGAGCGATTGAAACTGAATGGTCTGTTATGAATGCATCTCCTCCATCCTGGCCTTGTGATGTCAACCCCAAATGAAGGTCCACAGCTATGTGCTGTCTCAACATTTGGGAGAAACCAGGAGGACTTCCAGTGGCCTAAGGACCAGGTGGACTTCCTGCCTATCCCTGAGTAGAAGGCCTCAGTTTCCTGCCGGCTCATGGAATTTGTCCAAGCAATCAATCACATCCTCCTATGGGAGCCAGGGGCCTCCTCTGGCCCTTATAGTGTGGAGCCCTCTCTGCTGTGCCTGGATGTCCCCTGTGCCCTTGAGCATGACTTCCACATAGCCTGCATGGTATTGGCCTCCTCATCCTACAGGCCATGAGCACGTGTGACTCATAAGGTAATGAGATGCCCATCTACTCTGTCCTGGCTTCAGTCGTCCCCACCCCATGGGGACGAGGTGAATGGGCACGTGGAACCAAAGGCATCTTCAAGAGGCTGCCCACTGAGCCACTCTTCAGGCCACTGCAGGACTGCCTTCTGCCCACACTGCACATTGGGTCCCTGACACAGATCCAGGAGCTCTGCAGGCTTCACCACGCACTCCTCGGGAATGCCAAGCACTCGGCTGGATCACCGCGTTTTCATGCTGAGGGCTGGCATCTGAGTAATGCTGCGAGAAGGGCAATTTTTTGCGGAGGAAGATGAAAGAGGAATTGCTAAGTTTTAAAATTCTTGGCCTCAGAGCACCCCTGTTTCCCAAACTCCCCCACACCACACACACACACACACACACACACACATCCACTTATCTCACATTTCCCAATCTGTCTGTGAACAGAAGGCATCAGAGCTCAATGCCACACTCTGTGAGTTCTAAATATCACTGGCTCTACGTCTCTCCTGAGGGCATTTTAGGATAGAATGTCTCACTCAAATCCCTGAATACAGGTTGAGATTCCAAAGGAGAGAAGAGTCTTACACTAGTTGTGTATTTTCTTTTGATGTTTCAGAATATACAAGATATCAAGAGTTAGGCAGGACCCATTTAAAAGCACAAAAGAGTTTCTGTACTTTCTAAGTTTTCTATAAATAGACTTTCTATGCTAAATTCTATGAATAAAGAAGATACATAGAAACATAATTTGGGGGTAGCCTATTATTTGTGATAGTCTTTAGAGGCTTTGGCTCCATAAGTGACTGGATATTACACTTTTTAGAATTCTCTATCATAATGATGTAATGCTTGGTTGAATAAGCCATTGTTGCTCAGTGTGATTTTAGACTGAAGTGGAAACTTCTATCAGGTCTCTTGAGACAGTTCTAGAAAACAATATTTTATCCTCTAAGCAACTTCTTCTCATCCTTGCAAGAAAGAATGTAGGATGATCAGAGAAATAATTGCAAATATTCTCTTTTGGTTAGAGGAAACAAGCATGGTTAAATGATTTACCCCAGAGTAATAAAGAGAGTTAATGCCACCCAGAATGCCTGCTGATCTCTTGGCAGCTTCTCTAAGACACCCTGAATAACTTGTCATCGCACCTCCATTTCCGAGTACAGAACAAATTGATCCCAAATCAACTTCCTTGAAGCAATATTAACATGGAAAGTTTGGGAAGCTCTGTGTGATTGAACAAAAAGCCCAACACCTGATATGAGCACCTGCCTCAGTAGAGAGACTTTATTATGCCCCTTAATTTAATCTTCTGAAAACTCCCATTTTACAGACGAGGGCACTGAGGTTCAGTGAAGCTTATGTGCCATTCAGGTCTCCCTGCAAGTACAGGTGAAATAAAGAGGGACCTCTAGTTGCTACTTCAGACACAAGGCTCTTTCTGCAGTCCCGTGTCCACCTTGTGACACTGAGGCTCCTACCTGGCCTCCATAAATGAGCAGATTCTCCTTTCATGTAAAAACTAAGAGGCTAGGCTGANGCTTATTTTGTATCTTGTTTGTTGTTTGTTTTTGCAACAAAGTTCAGAATTTGTCAGTAAATGGTAATGTGGTAACATTGATCTGGAATCTGAATAAAGCTTAATTAGGATGGAACTAAAAATTCCATCTTAATAGACATTACTGCTCCCAGCAGAAGAAGTTGATGCAGAGGTAAGACATATTGAATCCAGAAGTGAGAGAAAGATAATTGGAGGTTAATAAAGAATTTATTTTCCTTCCTCTGTAGCAAACTTCATTCATATCACACTTCATAAATAATCACCCTCAGCACTCCAACAGATTGCTACAATTTGTCATGAATTTTAAAAATGTTACCTTGTATATAGATAATTAATGTTCAACAACTGTTTGATTTGTAATTGCTTAATAATTTGGGGGTAACTTTTATTTATCTGTATTTTAAACTAATTTATTTTTGAAGTATGTGTATTTCAATTGGTTTCAGAGTGGGTATATTTTAATTTGGTTCAGAAATTATGACAATTACAAGATAAGGAAGCCAGGAAGTCACACATTTACATCATACAATTGTCTTCTGGGAAGCTAAGCAAAAACATGTTTTGTTTTGCTTTTGTTTTCGTTTTTGTTTTCTTCAGGATAAAATATCTTCAAACTAAAAGAATCACCAGAAACGCATCCCACATTTGGCGCAGTTAGAGAGGGGATCTCACTGAGAGAAAAACTAAGGGATGGAGACTGAGAGCATCAGACTCTAATTTGTTATCACACTGAATTCTTTAAAGCCCTCCTCTCCTGCAACAAATTACTGAGAGCAGAACTCCCCTGCTCTCCTCCCCCAGCTCACCATTGACACCTTGGTGCTAGATGTGGAGGAAGACCCAGCCATGGAGGAAAAGTCTAAAATAGTCACACCTCAGGATCCACAGGGCATTGGCTGCAGGACCCCTGGGATAACAAAATCCACGGATGCGCAAGTGTCATATAAAATGGCATAGTACATGCACAGAATCTCTGCACAATATCTGGTATCCTTTAAATTATCTCTGGATTACTTGTAATAACTAGTCCAATGTAAATGCTTTGTAAATAGTTGTTATAGTATATTGTTTAGGGAATGATGAAAAGAAAAAAGTCTGTGCATGTTCAGTACAGATGCGATTATTTTTCAAATATTTTCAACGTGTGGGTGGTAGAATCAACAGATGCCAAACCTCCAGATAAGAAGGGATGACTGTGTTCTCTCTTAAAGACATGGAAAGAGTAAAAACACATGTGAATGATGAAAACAATCTATTGTGTTGGAAGCATGACTGATATCTGACTCAGAAAGAAGACTCTGAAAATGGCTATGGACTTCATAAAGAAATAAAAGAAAAGTATTTGTATTCTGGCTTTGTTTTTATTATCTATGCAACTCTGGGAAATTTGTCTAACCTGTCTGAATTAGCTTGCTCACTGAAAACCATAGGGAAAAAGAGCAAATGCCCTAAATGCACACGCGGCTCTCTCTCTCTCTCTCTCTCTCTCTCTCTCTCTCTCAAATTGTATATATATATNTATATATATATATATATATATATATATATATATAAAATTATATATACATATATAGAATTTGAAGGAGGTAATGTTCTCAAAAATAATTATCTTCCTGTAAGAGTAACAAAAGAGGCATAAATATAGAAGGTAAGATTTTGTATTATAATGAAATTAAGATTTCTGTAAGATTCATCTACTTACATGTTCTAGTTCTACACATACATCTACTTGGGCAAAACATCAGGATCAGGTTTGAGGGTCCTGTCTGATTTCGGAAGCCAGTGCTATCTATCAAATAACTTATGAGGATAAACTTTAATCCCCTGTAATAACTGCCCAGAGAGGAGGCAGCAGAGAGTGCCAGCTAGGGTGGTCCTTCAGAAGGCTGGTTTGCAAAGCTGGTCCTGAGCTGGTGTCCACAGCTCACGTTTCTGATTGCCCCACCACTCTCTATTAAAAATAGGCCACTGTCTAAAATGCAGGCAAGGTGGTTTCTGTGGAACATCTGTTTTCTTTCGGATCTTGGAACTTTAATACCTTGCAGGCCGAGGTGCCCATATGACCAGCTCCCAGCACCCAGCACCTCTGGCAGACAACACCTGCAGGTCTTCCCACTTGGTTGGTGGAGGAGCTGGGAGCATCTCTGTGGCTCCAGAGAAGGCGTGGGATCTCCTGCCCGGCTTCTCCGTACTCCACACACGTGCCTTTTCCCTTGGCTGATTTTGCTTTCATCTTTCTTGGACTGAATCACAGCCAGGACTATCTGACTGTATGTAAGTCTCTGAGAATCCCTGATCCTGAGAGTGGGTTTGAAACCTCTAACACAATGATATTACAAATCAACATGGAGGTGAACTTTTTCAGAAATAGATGACACAATACTTGAGCAGAAAGATTCCAAAAGTCCATTTGAAATAACAACAACGCTCTCTAGGCTGTGGCCAGAAAGGAAGTTGTAAGTGGTACTGAGGCCAAGGGAGCACCGTGCTCACTTGGGGAGCCCATCCTCAGCCTGCCTGAGAGCTGCCCAGGGCTGCCGTGAACAACCAGAGCAAGGGACCCTCCCATCACAATCCCAGCAGAGGAGCAAGGCTGCAAGCTTTGACGTGTCTGGAATTTCTGCTCAGAAAAGAAAAAGAAATAGACAAAATGTGAGCGCTAAGGCACTTGAGACCTCTGGGGAAGACTTCACTATACACGGTGACGGTGACGTGTGGGCCACATTCAGTCCACTGAAAATTTTTGAATGGCCCCCAGCTAAAAATGTTATATATATATATATATATATAGTCAATAAGACTTTATAGATATTTGTTTTCTGTTTTGTTATATAAGAGCTACATCATATCCGTGGTTTTCTTTTTAGACAGCAAAACCTAAAATACTATCTAGCCATTTATAGAAGTGAGTGACTGAACCCTGGGGTGACACAGGCCTAAGGGACAGGATTTTGAAACCATTTCTCTTAAGGTGTATCCTTTTATGGAGGAATACCATGTAGCAATAGGGAGAAAAGTACATGTCAAAAGCAATTCTTCTACCTGGGCTTTGTATATGATAAGCCTGAGGGCCCCTGACGGCAGAGTTTGATTTTTGATTTCTACCTATTGCTGCAGTTATTTCTGTGCTTGATAGGTCAAATCTGACAGGTTCAATTCAGTTGTTCATGGACACACCAAGCACTGCATACAGCACAGCATCCACTGATCCTCTTCAACCAATATAGACCAGCAGGGACTGCAGAGGGGCCTTCAGGACCATGAACCAATGTCACTCTCACCAGTGAGAAAATGAAGCATATACAGACACAGCACTTGGCCAAGCTTCAGGCCACCTGTGGAGCCCAGAACTCAGCCCGATGCTTCTTGTCCACTTGGCTGGACACCACCCTTGCCCTCAGAGATACCAGGGCATGTGTGAGAGAACTCTCACCTGTTGTACCCATGTGTCCCAGCCTCCAAACACATTGGAGAACACATCCAAACATGACCCTCTAAGTCTGGCTCCCTCCTGTACAAGCACACATGTTCAAGACTTCAGGGATTCTGGTGGGTTTACAAACTGAATAACTCTAAAGTTAACAGAAGTAAGAATTCAAAAGTCAAAATGATTTTTAGTTTGCTCATAAACCCAGCTCGCTAAAGTGAGTACACCACCAAGAAGAGCGATGATCATTCAGTCAACTTCCAAGACCTGGATACATACTTAATCGAAAATGTAAAGATTTTTTGAAAAAATAGATAATTACATGTGTATGCATATTTGTATTTATATGATATGAACAATTTCTTCATTAACTGAACTCTTCATTAGTAACATTAGTTACCATGAATTGAGAGCTCCTAGGCACAATATAACCATTTAGAAAGTCTGTTTAACACTCACAATTAATCCCTGGGGTATGTACCATTATTATCACCATTTTATAGAAGAGAAACTATGTTAATTACTAAATTGATTTAATTTCTCATATCCATCATTAGCCACTGGTGATTTTGCTCCCCAGAGGATATCTAGCTATGGCTGGAGCAACTCTGGGTTAATGAGGCTGGGAAGAGGGGCGAGCACCATTGTCATCTAGTGGGCAGAGGCCAGGGAGGCCCTAATGCTCTGTGTGGCATGATGAGCTTGCCACAGAGACCCATCCAGACCACAGTGTCAACTCTGCTGAAAATCCCAAATTCATACCCTTTCTACTATTGTACTGATTATCTAATGATTTATTGCTTGACAGGGTTCTTGAGGGACATTGAGAAGCATGTAGATGCTTATAGACTTCCAGATCCCCACACAGGATAAGGCAAAAAGAGTCATGAAAACTGAAGAAGAGGAATGGAGGTAAAATGCTGTCCCAGACAGGGAAGAAGACAGTGATTGACAATCGCCAAGACCCTTAACCTCCATGGAAGTGGGAGCCTGCTAAGTAAAGTGAGGGATGGTTAGTTCACATCTCATTTCCTTCCAGCTCTAAGACTAGACAATAATTGAAATCCAGGTCAACTGAGTTTCACCCCCAAAGCAAAGTGATTGCCAAACACACCTTAGGAAACTATGGAATACAAATAAAATCATGAAGATTCGAAGAAAGAAAAAAAAGAAACGAAAGAAAAAGAGAAATAGTAATGAAGAAAAGAAGCTAAGGTTAGAAAAACATGAAGTCAGAAGTGATCTGTTATGGTCTGGATCTAGAATGTCCCCTAAACCTAACCTATGGAAAGCAAAGTCACCAATGCTGTAATAATAGAGGTGGAGCTTTTAGGCAGTTGTTAGATCAGGAAGACTCTGATCTCATCAGTGGGTTAATCCATCAACTGGATTAATCCATTGACAGCTGATTGGACTACTGGGAGGTGGGAATTGGCTGGAAGATGCAGGTAAGAAGGGGACGTGTCCTAGAAGGTTCTCTTCTCTCTGGCCCCTTCATATCTCTCTCTCTCTCTCTCTCTCTCTCTCTCTCTCTCGACTTCCCAGCCGCCATGAGCTAAGCAGCTTTCCTCTGCCATGCCCTTCCACCATGATGGTCCTGCAGTAGAGCCAGCAAGCCATGGACTCAACCCTATGAAACCTTGGGCCAAAATAAATCTATCCTTTTCCATGTTGTTCTTGACAGGTATGTTGGTCACAGGGACACAAAGCTGACTAACATGTGATCCCAGCAGTGAGGCTTATGAACATGCAGTGGGCCATGTATTTGTCCCATGGTTGATAATAATGTAAGTGAAGAGGACACAGGACCTTCTAAAAGCAGTTAGTGGGAATGCAGCAACTGCACCATTCCCAGCCTTCAGCCCAACTAACACACAGGCTCAGAATGGCTCATGGTCCACTCTGTGAAACAAACATGAAGGAAAACAAGCATCACATGATATGTATCTGTAGAGAATCCTCTTAATTTAAAACCACTTCTGGAAAATTAGGAAAAAATATAGTACTTCTAGCGTCACAGGGGTACTTAGGCATTACCTGCCTTCTAGCAGTCATAGCTTACCAGGCAGAGAAAGGGACCCCTCTGCACCATGCCCCTGCCAATGCATCAGTATGCCCCTTCTAAAATCCATCCTGCCATATGTGTGTCTCCCCATTCCACAACAACAACAGTGAACAAATTTCTGGTAGGCAGAGAAAAGACATTCACTCCTTGGAACCAGTGATCACCCTATGCTTCACGGCAAGGGGGAGTTCAGGTTGTGGAAGGTTTTCACTAACATGTTGACCAAGAGACGGGAAAGTTTCCAGTTAACATAAAGGCTATTGTATGTGGAAGAGATAGAAAGGAGAATTAGAACCCATGGGAACAATGTTAAGAAGGAGAGGAGGTCGGAATAATGAATTGCTGGCTTTGAGATTGGAAGGCGCCATGAGCTATAGATCATAGATAACCACTCCAACCTGGAAAACACAAGCATGCAGGTCTCTGCTTCATTAACCAGAGGGAACCAGCCCTGCCACCATCTTGATTTCAGCACAAGGATGAAACTCCTGATGTCTAAAACGGTTAAGATAGGTTTGCATTTGTAAGCCACCAAGTATGTATTGATTTTTGTAGCAATAATAGGAAGCTAGTGCACTCCTAGTTTTAGTTGTCTACTGCTATCTAACAAATCGCCATGAACTGAGACATATAACACCTACATATGATGTCACTGTTCTTATGGTCAGAAGCCCAAACATGGCATAGCTGAATTCTCTCTTTAGGATCTCATCCTGGGGGAAAGATCTCTTTTAAAGCTCAGGATCTTCTTCAAAAGTCACTAGTTGTTGGCAAAGTGAAGTTCTTGTGGGGTAGGACTAAGCTCTGTGGAGCTAGAGGGAGGTGCCCTTGACTCTCTTGGCAACATGGAAGTTTGACCCTCAATGGTCAAAAGGATACAACCTGCTACAACTATTCTGAAGCCTCACAGAGTTAGGTCAAATATACCCTGGAGCATCTCTCTCAACAGATTGGGGTTTTTGATTACATCTTTCCAGTCCACTTATTTGTTATATAAGGATATCTCATCATGGAACTCATTCCCCATCCTGTTTGCAGGTCCTGCTCACATTAAGGAAAGGTATTTTACAGGGCATGATCACAAGGGGGCAGAACCCTGGGCCATCTTAGAATTCTGTGGACCTTCCATGGCTGATCAAAGTTTGCTAGCAAGGACCTGCCTCTATCTCTAATCAAACCCCCCAACATAGGCAAGTTTGTGAGCTTTGAATGCTGTCCTGGAGATGCTCTGAGTTGAACAGAATGCGAGCAATGGAGGCTTGTCCATTTTTCTCCAGTGGCCGTTCCTGAGTCATCCCCAGCTGCCACTTGCCAGGCTCAAGGACTGATCGCACATTACCCTATTTTCATGGTCACAGTACATAACACAGAGCCTGGGCTACATGATTACTATGCACCTCAGTACGCATGTTCCATGGTCTCCCCAAAATCATATATAATGATTTTGTCTGTTCCAAATTTATTCTCCTGATTCAATAAAGGCACATTGTAATGAATATCGGGCACAGAAGACTATAAAACAGTAGCTGATATTGAATTCTGAAAGAAACTAACAGTGATGGGGAAAGCAAAAGACCATCATTTTCATAATGTAAACTCAAACCCAGATTTGCTTGCCTGAAAATTATTAGCGTAGACACATCCTGAATGAATTATGGAGAGAAAGCGACCATTTGGGAGTTAACAATGAGCTGGTGAAGAAAGAAAGACAAGAATATAATTACTTCCATTCCTTTTTTATAACGGATTGGGCTGATTCAAAGTCCACACTATTTATCAATTATTTTTAACAATCGCCAGTGATGGGATTTTTCCCCCTTTATTTTCTGGCTCAAGAACTCTTTTTTCTTGGGGTAAAAGTTAGAGAAAATCATAGATTCAACAGGCAGGGCCAGTACAGACCTGGGGGGCTTTTACAGAAAATGAGGAATAGCCTCCTTATTTGTTCTCACAGTTTTCAGCTAGAAGGAGCCTTCCAAGTACAAAGAGGATAAATTCAATAAACAGCCCTCCTTGTGCCAATAAGCCACACATTGCTTCAATTACAGTTCTATTCTAGTACTGGGGGAAGGAAGGATCAGTGCTCACAGCCAGGTCCCTGCTCCGGAAATGTGATGATGGCACAGGAAGGGGCACCCCCTTGGCCAGCCAGATCCACCCTGCCAGTCTGGGGCAGAGTGCCCAGCAAGACATCTCTTACATCCTCCCCTTCTAATAATAACACCAAAGGAGAGGAAGGGAGGAAAAAACATCTGCACTTGTGTGCTAAATTCCTCACACCTCCAACACTTTCAAGTACCCTCCCTTGCTCAGAAGCATTTAGACATGATTCCATAGTCTCTTCTTCCTCCCAAATGCTGTCTAGGATGCTTTCTATTCTAGAAAGCAATTCTAACGTTTCTTGTTAGAAAATACTGCTGCCCACGCACGATATGCCTGCAGTCCATGATATAATGGACCTCACTCCATGGTGCTGGGCGGGGGCGGGGGGTTGCTGCAAACTATCCAGGCACTTGGTCAATATGGCCCCTTCCTTATTCTGGAGGGGACCTCCCACTTGGGGCATTGGGCTGTGATCCTGGAGTTATCCCAAAAGGCCCAAGTGACTAGTGTTATTCTTCTCCAAAGAAATGTAGCATCAAGGAGAGTCTCTTTGACCTCTCAACACATTAGCAGGCAAATTAAAGATCCCTCACTCCAGCCACAGTTGCCCTGTTGAAGTCAGAAGTCCTGGGACTCAAAACCAGCTGGGCTTAGTTCTTTATCAGGCCAAATTCAAAACACCAGCCAGCATATTTCTACAACAGCTGTTTCTGGATGCCTAATCAATCTCTCTGCTAGTCAATTCTTCCAGGCAAGGGCAGGGGTGTCTTTTGATGCTTCAAAGATGGTTTGCAGCCACACCAGGTGAAGAGCACTCTATGGGAGGGGGAAAATCCTCAGCCACACAGACATCCTGCTACAGCCGTCTTCACCAGAAGTCCATGCTGGGGGCTGCCCACAGCGGGCAAAAGAAATACTGACTAAAACAATGCAGATGCAGCCAGAGAAACTGAGGTGGGACCCACTAAAGTGCTGCAGGAAGTGGAATCCCTCTGTTTTTCATAATGCTAAGAGTTTGTTCCACCATCTTGAGCAAATACATGCTAAGGTCAAATATTGTGAGTCCACTTTAAATATTATACTAAATGAAATGCCAGAGAGAGTTCTTATTAGCCTGAATCTGTTCATATATCATGTGTATTACTGCACCTGATAAATGAAGACAATTTTCCAGAATATTACAATCTCAAAGACATGAAATCTTATTAAAAATTATATCACATGAACGCTTATTGTCCCACCATTTACTGATGGTTTCTTTTCCACAGACTCTGGTGCTTACCCCTACCTTTTCCTCTGCCACCTGGTTGTATTAATAAGGTCATCAGTCTTCACTTGACCCCTGACTCTGACTTCCCTTGGGCTGCCTTGGGCAATACAGCAGACACATGGGGTCCTCTCCAAAGCTCACAAAACTCATGGTGAAGGAGGTCATAGAGACTCCATAGCATTTCTTTGTCAACTGTAATTAGTTTTAGAGGAATATAACTAGAAGCTTTTCCTAATTACATTTAAATAAATATCAAAGATATTGTAATTTCATCTATTGTAAACATTTAGAGCTTATACACCTTTAAAAATTCTATCCTTTGAAAGAAAAGAAATTTTATCAATTTTCTAAGGTTACATTACACTCGCACAACAAGTGCTGTAAAACAAAATTTAATAGAGACGTATTTATGCTACAGTCTAAAATAAGTTAAAAATACTTGCAGAACTGAGGGTAATCTTAAAATGTATTTATAGAATATTAATGGGAAGTAGGTGACACTATTGCATAAGATAATTTGAAGAAGGTTTAACAAAAAGACTGCAATCAAAGATACAAGTGGGGTGGAAGGAAACAAGGGTCTCCGGTGGTTACCAGGGACACGAGGAGAAGTCTGGGGCCACAAGACAGCCACAAGACAGCCAGGCTAGGCAGCCAAGCAGGCTGCATATGATCCTGTAAGAACTGAGCTGGGTTCAGGGCTAGTCCAGGTCTAGCCTGCGGGGTAGCTGATGAGTATGGGGAGGGCGTGCAAATCATGACCCCACCCTCACCTCCTCTCTCCACAGAATGCTCTGGGCCTTCTCCATCAGCCAGTCCTGCTGGCCACCTGAGGCAGGAGAACTCAGGCTTCCCATGGAGAGCAGGAGGGGCTACCAAGAAGGACAGGAGAAACATCCAGAGGGGCAACATTTCCCTTCAAGGATGATAAACAAAGGAAAGTAAACGTGAAACTGTTCTCAAGGGGGTTTCCATCTCCAAGTGGACCCAGTCCTAGGAGTGGAACACATTTTCCACATTCACTGCAAGGCCAAGAGCAATTCATTCTTTAATATGAAAAAAAATAATAAAAAAACAGGGGCATAAAGAAGTGTCTGGGACATAAAGGTGGTCTTGGCTGAGCTGAGCCGACGAGATCTAACTCATATCCGGTGATATTTAAAGAAGTATCACAAGGAATCAAAACAAATGAAAAGCAGTCAAGCATTTTAATCTCCTCCTCCAAACAAAGGCAAAAATATTTTCATCTAAAACTTCTTTTTAAATTAAATGTTATTTTTGCTGGGAAAGAGACTCCTAGTCAAGAGATATTTCCATCCATTGTGCCGTTCACTGGCAATCACATGAGGACACTCACAGGATCATTAGTGTGACTTTTGTGGTGTGTCCCAAAACACTGTGCCCCGACCCTCATCCGTGAGACTCAGCGTTTACTCCCAGTGTGTATTTCTTGATAAAAAAATGTCATGTATGCAAACAACTGTGCATGTATACATATATACTCTACTTTAAATTATAAAGCATCTATTTCAAAAAGATGACATGAAGATCAAATTGAAGATTAATTGTAAAGTCAATGTGATTCCATAGTCTAATTGCCCAAGTAAGTAGAGGCAGTGGAAATGCAGAGAGCAGATTCCTAAGCTCTTTTCTTAACTGTCTCTGTGTCTCTATTTCTCAATACAGATTTTTAAAAATGCTAATTTTTTTTTATAAATCAAAGGGTATTTAAAGAAATATGAACTGTTCTAGGATTCTTTCTTAGTTTGAACAATCAGTTTTCATGGTGCCATATTCAAGAAAAGTGGGCAAGAAAGATAATATTTATTTGAAAACACGCATTCAGTTCGTTCCTGAACAAGGCAAAGAGTAATCAATTGTTTGAATTATGTGGGTAATTGAAAAGGAAAAGCAAGTACTATTGGTGTAGATCAGTGCTTCTCAACTGAGAACCTGTACAACAGTCTGGAGACATTTTGGTTGGTTGTAAGTGCATGTAGGGGTGCTACTACACCTAATGGGTAGAGGCCAGAGATGCTACCAAATATTCCCCAATGCACAGGACAGTCCCCCTTTGCAGAGAGTTATCTGGCGCCAAATACAAGCAGTGCCCAGGATGTAGAAAGTCACTGGGCCCCACCCAGCCCAGCCCTGCTGGTGGTCATGTCTCCCCCTGCTCTGAGCCCCTGCAGCAGCGTTCTATATCACACACGAGTGCCCTGGGACCACGCCAGCACCACCACATCTTCAGATGCATACATCTTATCCTGTCAGCTAGGACAGCAGCCTCTATGATCTCTCAGGCCTTTCCCTCTCGTCGCAGATCACACGCATGTCATCAGTGCCCGATATCTATTTGTCAATATGATTTATCTCATAATTCCTAATTTCCTGAATACTTGAAATGAAAGACTCAAAGCAATCCAGGTAATTGCTTTCTTCTGAGAAAATGTCTTCATTAAATGTCTTTAACTTCTTAAGGGTTTACAAAACTCAATTCCATCTCCTCTTCCAGGGACAGAAGAAAAACACATTTTCTCGCACTTTAAAGTGCAACAGAAAGATATCACAGTCGAAACATAAACCTGAACTTCTGAACACGTAGTTTTCAACATTACAACTCTTATACTCACTGTGTGGATGAACAGTAATTGCTGTTTTTTAGCAATAGTAGTAAATCTAATGTATGTTTATAAATTCGAGACAGACAGTTCTGGATCTTGGTTTATCACAGAATGCATTTATATGTGGTTTTTTTTTTCCAATTGTCCTCTCTTAAGCTATTTGATCATCTAATATCTTTTTTCCCACTGTCTTCTCTTCTCCAAAATCAGGACTTATTTAGAACAATAATTAATCTGTCATGTGCCTAGCTTAGCCTGACATCCAGTATTTGGAGTTGAGAAATGGTTAATACAACTTAGCAATGATATTCAGGTTTGGGTGGAGGGGATGTTGCACATTATTTGCAAAAATAAATCAATCAATAAAAAGATGAGTGCTGTTGGTGGCAACACCAGCTGTATTACTAACAGAGGAGGAGCAATGGTGGGCAACCGATTCCTTCCTCTGCAACATCACACTGCAGTCTATGTAGTGGACTCTTGTGTCAATGAAGAGTAATCCCCTGCTGGTGGTGGTACATGTGGGTGGAAATGCAGTGGATGTCAATTAATCCTGTAATTGAAGGGAACGGAGAGAGGTGGAAATGAAATGGGGAACAGAAGTTCAGATGACACATAGTAATGGATGATCTACAAATCTTCCTACTTGTGTCTGAATCACAGCACCCAGGCTTAGCACCTGCATCTGAAATGCAGGGGCTCCACACACACATTCAGGGCACAGCACAGCTCAACTGCAACCACCCAGAGTCGGAGACCAAGAGGGTCTTGAGTCCTCAGAGGCATCAAGCCTGCAGGATGAACCCAGGCACCTGCAACCTGGGGCTGCACACTCATGAGACATACTCTGTTGACACAGCAAAACTATCAAAACCAGGGCAGGGGCCTCCCCTTGGGCTCAGAGTCATAACTGCCAGATGTCAGGAGATGGGCGTGAGAACCCTGCTCCTCCCATGCCCTCCTGGAGGAAGGATTAGCAGACCTTTGTGCTAATACCTATGTGCCACACTCCCCACCTCAGGTGTCTGGGTACTCAGTGCTGCCTTGACACTTTGACAAAAAACCCTCTGAGCTCTGGTCCTGCTCAACCTCTTAGAACTGCAAACACCACACCGGCCACTGTTTTGTGCATGGAGCCTGGTCTCCTGAACACTCACCCACAGAGCAGACAGCGCACTCCTCCTTCACATTGAGGTCCCCTGGCCTTCCAAGCCAGCCAGAGTCTAGCTCTTTCCCCAGACCCACATGGCTGTGTCATTCACCATCCCTGCCTGTCTGTCTGTCTCTCTCCCTCTCTCCCTCTCACCCTCATGCTGTTTCCCTCCTGCACCCCTCCCTCCTTCTATTCCCTTACCAGCCCACTACACTGTAGGTCACAGCCCACTGGACAGCCAAGCTGGATGCCTGGACATCACTCAAGGCCAATGAGTCCAAAGAACTTTTCCATCCCCCGCAAAGCCCAGCCTCCCTACTGCCCTGCAGGCTTCTGTGACCACACACTGTTCCCCGTCCACGCATGGGTCCATTCCACTCAGGACCACTGACACCAGCTTCTGCTCTAATTCTCAGGGTTTGTGCTCACAATGGGGACTCCCAGCACCCCAAAGCCCTATTCAGTCGGCATGAAAAGGATTTGGGAATTTCCACTATTACAGGTCTGTTCTGATGAATCTGATGATCAACAAATTCCAGGACCACAATTTGACCAACAAATTCCAGGCGGTAAGCCTCTTGTCCTCCCTACGATTTGTATCACCCATTCTACTGGAAGAGGCAGTGTATGGAAATAAACTTCCCTTTGTGAGTATGGGATTTCCTAGTTTGCAAACTCCATCTGATTTTCAGAACTAAGTGAACAAAAAGCAATAGGAAAAACAAAGTCCTTCACACTGGATGTTTTGTTCCTAGGCTCGACAGAACTTGATTAGGATTTAGGGGATAGGTAGAGGAAAGAGGGAGAGGGACAGTGGAGGGAGAAGGAGGGGGGAGGAGGGGCCCCCGCTAACCCCCATCCTGCTCCTCAATAGTATAAGTTAAGGGCACAAGGAGGGGAGCCAGGTGGCCTGAGATCTAACTTGAACGCACTAAGGTAGAGAAAAGTGGCCCTGACAAGTTTCCCTCAAATGCAAAATCAGGATAAAGAGGATACCTTCCAAATAAGAGCCTGGTAAGGCTGAATCATGAGACCTGACCAGCTCTTAGCTTGCAGCCAGGTATACAATAACATAGGATTAGTTATGATCCACATTGCCTGCACAGAACTCAGAAAAGTTTAACCTCTTCTTATTGTCAAATATCTTCAGAGTGTCATATTGCATGTATCTGGAGAATCTGGGTGGAAGTCATTGTTCTCATTCCGATATTACTTGGTGCAGAAAAGATAGTTAGTTGGTCTCCATTATCCCAATAGCAACCCTGATACAAATAATTACTTATCTAAAGGATTTTTAAATGAGTTGAATTAAAGACTTAAATGCACAAATGCTTTCATGTGAATTTAAAAAGGGTATGTAATTGGGGCAAGAAAATAGAGCACTGAACCCCACATAAGGAAAGCAGTATATTTTAAAAACAGCAAATATTTTAAAGAACTGGGGAAAAGGTTATTAGTGTGTAAAACATATAATTAAATTATAATCTGTACATCCATTTACAGAATGATCTCATCTTTGAGGTTGACCAACCAATCTACAACTCTCTTGGCTGTATTTAAATAGCTATGGCAAACTGAGATCAAGTAACACCTGATGGAACACACATTCTTCTTAAAACAGCTAAGTGTGAAGTGTTTATACACAGCCTTCTAGCATCAGGCTGCACATATCTGATGCGACATAATCTTTAACTCTGAGACATATTTTCCATTAAAGGAGGAAGGTCTCAGTATTCTATTTGAGAAATTGCTCTTTCCACAAATGAATCTCTTAACAAGTAATGTCTTTTCACTTCCATTTGTAATGCTACGAAAAAAAATTACAATAGGGGGTCCAAAACTTGACTTATGACCTAATTCTTTAAAAAAATTAACTGACATTTAGAGCAAGTTAACAATACTACAGTAAGACATCAGATAGTTTCACTAGCAATTGATTCATTTTACATGCCATTCATATTAGACAGTTTTGTTAAAATTGAGTCATTTGTTTTTGCTCTTTTCCAATTTATTTGAAGCATATACTATTCTCTCAAGTTTACTCTCCATGATTCATGGATCTTTTGGTATAAATCATACCTATGACCTTTTCCATAAGCATTGAGTTTAGGGTTATGTAAACTTGTTTCATTGATGGTAAGAGCTCTTTTAATTCTGGTCTCCTTTAAAAAGCATCTAATTTTAAAACCATATCTTCTTTCATTCCTGTAAGACTAATTAAAAGTCATAATGTAAGATCTTGATATGCCAAGGTAAACAAATGACAGATCTTTTCTGACTCATTTGCATTGTGGTTACTTGTGATTCACAACTATACATTTCTTAACTCTTCAACATCATACCTATGTGAGATTCCCTGTTATGCTCCCATTACCACGGGGCATAGAATTATTATAACCTTGGTTAGATTTTATAATGCTTAGGTGCTTTTTAAATTATATATTTCCCCTCTATGTTCAAGCTTAATTTGGCTATATTTCTTATTCTCTAATTATAAAAGGGGATTTACATTTTTTGAAATGTTGAACCAAATATAAATATACATCACTGAGAAAGAAATTGGATCCAGGAGTAATGCTTTATGATTTTTAAATTTCAAAATTAGTTAATGAAAATAATGCCTTCTGTAATATTGTGTGATTTTTAAATTTCAGGATTTGTATGGCTCCAATAACAGTAGGCAGAGAAAAGTTGTCAGTAGAGGGAGAGACGGTATTCCTCATGTCTCAGACATTATACCCCAAGCCATGGGATTTAAAGAAAGAATGATGTGGCAGCACCGTCCACAGGGGGCTGTGACTGAATGAGTGGCATTCAGCAGGCACTCCAGGAAGAAGGCCACAGATGTGCATGGTGGGAAAGGAGTCACGGTGCAGGTGAGGCTCAGAGAAGAGAACCACATCACTCAAGTTCCTTTACACAAAAACAAAAGAGGAGGGGAAAAGACAGAAGATGCTGTGACGAGGTGGTTTCCTTAGAAAAATCCTGTAGCAACTAAACAATGGAAAGTGACAGTCAACTAAATGGTGTTCTACTTTTTTCTAATTTTCATAGCATGGACTCAAATATTCCACAAAAGGGATAATGATACCTGCAAGCACACACATGGGTAAGGTCTATGTGATTGTGTCCCCCTAAGTTCACATGCTGAAATCTTAGCCTCCAAGATGACAGCATCAGGAGACTGGCCTCTGGGAGGAAACTGAGTCATAAAGATGCAGCCCTCATGAACAGCATTAGCACCCTTATAAAAAGAAGCTTCAGACAGCTCCCTCAGCCCTCTCACCCTTGAACACACAGTGAGAAAGCATCATCTGTGACCCAGGATGTAGATCCTTGCCAGACATTAAATCCCCCTTCAGTTTGGACTTCCTAGCCCATAACACTGAGAAGTAAATTTCTGTCATTTATGTTACCCAGACTAATGCATTTCAGTACAGGAGCCTAAATTATCTAAGACACACACACACACACACACACATACACACACACACGTAGAATGGAAGAACATATTGTTATGAACTTAGGTGATCAAAATGCCACGAGTTTATTAAAAATCATCACAATGGTGCTATGGGTCGAACTGTGCCACCCCAACAAGAATACATTGAAGTCCTATCCCTCAGCACTCCCAAGTGTGACCTCATTTGGAAATAAGTTTTATAGACGACATTAAGTTAAATGAGGTCGTTATGGTGGGCCTAGGAGAACATGAGCAGAATCCTTACGAAATGGGGAAATTTGGTCATCAAGCCAGATAAACACAGAAGAAAGGCAACGTGAGGACACAGGGATGAGACAGCCATGTGACTCGAGTGATGGGTGATGAGTCCAGAAGCAGCCAGGGTGCCAAGGGACGCAGCCACCTGGAGCTGGGAGGGTAAGGAAGGCTCGGCTCCCACAGCCCCCAGGGACAGCAGGCTCTTGGCAAGACCGACTTCAGGTTTCTGGCCTCAAGGGCTGTGAGACAATGACTGTCAATTGTTTTAAGCCACCAAGTTTCTTGTTCTTTATCACTACAGGCCTAGGGAACTAACACAGACATATAGCATAAAAGAACCACAGCCCAACCTGGTTTTATCTGCTAAGTATTTGAACAATTTTTCCCCAAATAAAAACATATAAATCACAAAAAAAAATTACATAGGTCAATTTTCTAGTGCTGCATGGATAGATTAGATTTTTAGGAATATTAACTGTGAAGTCCATTCTCTAACAGAATTTTAAACAGAAATGGAAGAAAAACATCTACAGATTAAAGTTCTTTTTCAAGATGTAAGTGATAATAGCTGACATTTTTGCAGCTTTAAAAATATACACGTAACATCCTCAGTAAAGGATGTTAATATTCAAAGAAACAGAACCCCATTATGGTATGATTTTCAAACACCATTATCATAGTACTTTAGGGATGAACTCTTGAAGACTTCGCCTATACTCTCTGCAGGATGGAAGCCATCAGGTGGGGTCAATACTTCTCATGTGGAGTTTCAAGGAGTGTGGGATCTATCCAGCTGGTCATCTGGACAGGCTTGATAAGCCCATCCCAACTTTAACTGTCCATGAACAGCACACAATGAGTCAAATTTGCTGAGCCCTCAATATTAATTAAGCACTGATAGTGAGCTCAATGGTTCAGAGGAAGAGGCATCCATGGCAACTGGACATGCATATCTCAACATTACAGAGCTACAAGGTCCCTTGGAGATCACCCCTCCATCTGGTTCAATACTGTGGAGGTGGAGAGAAGCAGATGAACAGGGGCAGGGGAGGGGAGGAAGAAACAGCCAGGCATCAAGGGAACCAATTAAAATAACACCTACAAGGAGCTGGTGCACAGAAGGAAGCAGAGTACAGAAGAAAGGTGTTGGTGTAAGCAGGGGAAATAGCAAGCAGGGAGGTTTGCATTCAGCAGCAGATCAGACAAACACCCAGGGGCCAGCAGAGGGGAGGAGTGCTGAGTGCTGGTCCTGTCCTCTAGTCTGGGAACCCTCTTCGAGCTGACCTAACATCTCATCAGCTTCCTTTCTAGGGCTGAAGGCTGGCCAGTGCAGAGGGAAGGGAGGGAAGGGTCCATGAGGAGGAGCTGGCAGAAGAGGTGCACCAGTGACCCAATCAACTTGGGCAGGGCTGGGCTTGCATGTCTAAGATAAGCACCCTTTAAGCATGGCCTTAGGCAGACTTTCATAATTTGCAAACACCTGCCATTTAAACAGGTTTTGGGAAGAAGGCCAAAATATATAACATCTTACTCTGCATTCTCACCTGAAACCATAAAAAGTCAAAGAATATTCAGAGGAATAACTCGCAGTGACAAGCAGGCTGTACTGATGGCAGCCACACTCCATGTTGCTTCCTTCCCCTGAAGCTGGAGTGTGGATTCCCAAAGGCAGCAGGACCACAAAAGGAGAGCTCTTTTGTTGTTGGTGGTGTTTTTTGTTTGTTTGTTTGTTTTGTTTTTTGGGGTTTTTTTGGTGGCACAAGGGTGGGGGGGTACCCAAGATGAACTCAGGCCACTCAACCACTGAGCCACATCCCCAGCCCTTTTTTGTATTTCATTTAGAGACAGAGTCTCACTGAGTTGCTTACCACCTCATTTGGCTGAGGCTGGCTTTACACTAATCATCCTCTTGTCTCAGCCTCCTGAGCCACTGGGATTACAGGCATTTGTCACCTCACATGGCTAGAGTTCTTGAGAGCCAGGACACCCAGAAGTGCCCCGTGCCTCCACCTTGAGACATTCTTGCAATATGCAAGCAACCATGGAAGTGTGAACACAAAGAAAACGGCATCCCACCTGTCGCTTCTCCCTTCCACAGGCATGGCCAATGACCCACCCTGCACCCTGTTGTGAAGCAGGGTCAGTGCAGCAGGGTCCCCTCACCCTGAGGGAGCCATGTTTCAGATCTCTCTGAAATCAACCCTGGGACAATGAGCTCATGGATGTCATCAGTCCACAGGTAAGCCTAGGGAGGGGCCCAGGGGTTACAGCCCTGCGCATGCTCCACATTTCATGTATGGGACAGGCAGAGTTTCTGAATGCCCCTGTGCCCTCCAGTCCCCTACCTCTCTGATCTCCATCTTTCCTCTAGAAAACATGTCACCAAGGCTGTGCCAGCTATGGTGAAGGGCCCTGTGCTTCTGCACCCGGGGCTTCTTTTCCTTCAGGGATCATTTGACAATGTCTGGAGACATGTTTGGTGTCATGATCGAGAGGGGCCGTTGCTGTTGGCATCAAGTGAGCAGAGGTCAGGGATGCTGCCTCCTCTGTCCTGCATCCTACCTGCAAGGAGAGCCCCCAACATGGAATTGCCTGGTCTAAATGTCTACAGTGGTGACGGTCAGAATCCCTGAGCTAGGGGAAAAGGAGGCTGGTTTTTAAAAAAGAATTAAACAAAGAATTCTCATCTCAACATAAGTAGGTAGGATCTTGTTATGGTTTCGATGTGACGGGTCCCCCAAAAGCTCCTGTGTTAATAATATAGGACTATTCAGAGGTAAATGATCAGTTTATCCTAGTTTAAATGTGTGGGCTGGGTGATAAAGGTAGGTAGGCGAGGTGTGGCTGGAGGGAGTCACCAACAGGGACCTTGCCCTGGAATGGTGCATCTTCCCTGTGACCCCTTCCCTCCCACTCTGAGATGAGCATCTTTTTCCCACCACACTCTTCTGCCATGTTGTTCTGCCTCAAATTGGGCCCAGAGAAATGGACTCAGCCAACCATCAACTCAACCTCTCAAACTTTAATTCCAAAATAAACTTATTCTCCTCTAAGCTATTCTTGAGGAATATTTTGGTGACAATGATTTAAAAAAAAACAAAACACCTAACACAGACCTCTTCCAAACAAAGATGCATAAACCCAGGAAGATCTGCTTCTAAAAGCCCCCAAGAATACTAAGTATGCCGAGCTGGTTGAGATACATCTATTGAAACCTTGAAATGTAAACTTATTTACAGAAAGGGTCCTTACAAATGTGCTGATTGAAATGTCTCCAGATGAGATCCCCATCATTTCATCTGGTGGATCCTAAATTCAATGGTGAGTATCTCTGTAATATACAGCTATTACTACTGACTTATGTGATCTCCCTCTGCCTCTCTCTTACAAGGACCCTTAGGATTGAACTCAGACTTGAGGAAACTGGACTCACAAAGAAGCCAAATGAGCATGGAAGGAGAGATGGGAGTCACCAGCCAAGGAACACCAGAAGCTGGGAAAGGCAATAAGAGATCCCTAGAGCTTTCCAAAGAAGTGTGGACCTGCCAACATCTCTATTTCAGACTTTTAGCATCCAAAACTGTGAAGGAGTAGGTTTCCATGGTTATTGCCACTAAACATGTGGTGATTTGTTATAGCAGCACTAGGCAACTAATACATCGCTTAATGGATAGTACTGACTTAACTTGTATGCTTTCAAATGGTCAGAACAGATTGATTTAAATATAGCTTCCCAATAAATTTTTTGAAAACTGTATTTAGAAGCTGATTGAGATAAAAGATTCATTCAATGCTAATCTTTACTTTCAACAAAGGGAAATTACACTTTATATATGCATTAGACCCAAAGCACTACAGAGAGATTCTTCTCTCAAAAGATGACAAATTTTAGGTTGTTCATTAATAAATATCAGGAGACTCAAATTATGTGTACAGTGCCACAAAAATCTGTCTGGTGAAGTTTTAATGTGAGCAGCAGACAGAAGTAAAATCATATTATCTAAGCCCTTAGGACTCAGTTTATGGCAAGTGATTAAAATCTTAATTCCAATTAGCATAAGTCAAAAATTAAAGTTTTAAAATATGTTAACTGAGAGGCATAAGTTGAGAGAACAATATTCAAGCACAGACAAGTCCACAGAATTCAAAGTATGTCACAAGAATGCTGTGGGGCCAAATCCTACACACAACGGCCTCTGTTGGACCTCATTCTCAATAGGTTCTCCATGGTGACAAAACGGTTACACACAGCCTGCAACTGATATCATCTGGAGCTCATGATTGCAAAGAAAAGAGATGGGTCTATTTCTCTCAGGGGACACTGTATCATTATTAAGGCCACAAATCCTGTGCCCTTGGGTCATTTGCAGAACCGTAGAGCAAGAGAGTGCTATACTATGGGTAAGCTTGCTGGGTCAGCGCCCACCTGAAAGACAGGAGAAGTGAAAGGCGTGTGTATTAGTTTACTGTGGCTGCTGTAACAAAGTGCCACAAATTTAGTGAATTAACACAAGATAACTTTAGTTTCTCAGAGTTTTAGAGGGCAGAAGTCAGAAGTCAGCACCTCTGAGACAAACTTGAGGTACCAACAGAGTCACGTTCCCTGGAGATGCTCTAGGGAGATCTGTCCCTTGCTTTCTTAGCTTCTAGTGGCAGCCAGACTTCTTTAGCTGTGGCCCAGCACTTGGGCCTCACTGTCAGGTTTAGCCATCTCTACTCTGGCTTCATGTGGCTTTTCCTACTGACCGATGTGATCTCCCTCTGCCCCTCTCTTACAAAGACCCTTGGGACTGAACTCAGAAGCCATCCGGATAATCCAGGGTCCTCTGCCTACCCCAAGATGCCTGACATAATCACATCTGTGTCACCTAAGGCCACTTTCTCGGGTTCCAGGGATGATGAGGAGGGTGTTTCCTGGAGGTCTTTGTCTCCACCCCACCAGATCAGTGTCATAGTGTCAGAGCCCAGAGAGCAGGCCTGAAACTCCAGAGGCAAGCAGGGCAGTGAGAGGCCCACAGCTCATGCCAGGTTCAGCCACCCTGCCTCTGTCTTCTCCAACTCCAGTGGCTGCTTCACCTCACCGTGGGGCCTGCAGACAGCGGTGGAATAGGTGTGCTTGTTTCCCGGTCCTTCCTGTTCTCACGTTCCTTAGCTCATGAACCCGGCTCATTCCCAAAAGCTCCCCAGTGCAGCTGCCTGTGATTCTCAGGGAGTGGTCTCAGAGCAGAGGCATTAGAGCTGCAGAGACACTGGTCCCCATCCATCTAGACAAAGCTAGGCCTTCAGAAACTGAGGCAGAATCTGCTGCTACAAGGTTTAGAAATCTGCGGTCCACAGGCCAGCACAGCAGGGAACGGTGTCCACGTGGGGAGAAGGCCCATGTCCCCCTGCCCAGCACTTCCCTGACCCATGGGATATAAAGGAGAAGAAGAGAACCTTTCACAAATGCTAAAGCAGTATAAAAAGGTCTAAAGCTGCATTTGTCCTCCATGAGTCTGTTTGAATTATGTAATTATATGCACATACATATAAAACAATGTGAATCTATGGCAGACTATTTGCAGAATTACAGTAAAATATAAAAAGGACAATCTAATCCACTCATATTTATTTCAAACAGTAAATTTGAATTAAACATAAAAAAAGAACTTGAGGTCAAATTGAAGGAATTCTCTGAACTTCATAGTTCTTCATCATACATGTCAACTGTTAAAAATTGGAGCTCTTAAAAGAAAGTTTAAGAAAACTTAAAAGAAAAAAGTTAAAAGAAAATTTGAAACATGTAGGGAACTGAGTTATTAAGGATGTTGTCTGTTTTTAATCATAAATCACTTCATAGCACATATTTATGGTTTCAGGTAGGAAAATGTAGAACTGGTATTTAATAAAAGCAACCTTTAGTAAAGATGATGTGTAACAAATCCTATATAACACATTTTGAAAAAGAAAGTTTAAAAAGCTCACTTGTAGCATAATTCTCAAAGAGACACAGAAGATAAAGATGAGCATTTCTCAAGCAGAACATCCTATTTATAAGAGACAAATCACTTGTTTAGAAAAAATAAAATAAACATCAAGGAAAATTGATTGTTTCATGGACCGTACTAACACCTAAGAGACTGTACACAAATAAATACGGGAGTCTTTGTACTCCCCATCAATTTGTGGTTCTGGCTGCTTATACTCTAACAGCTGATCAAAATGCTCCCTGTGTATTTCATATGTGGAGCACAATTTTCAGATATGTCTGGTTTCCCTGGCATGTTCAGTTTTGTTTTCCAGATAGAACTTCTAACTGCTTTCCTTTTACTGATAAAAATAGTCTTCATAAAATTAACCATTTCCAGTTGGGAAACTTGTGGTTTGTGTAAAAATACCTCTTTTTTTTCCTGATAAACCTATCTTTCTTTATTCAACCCTCTAATTTTCTTCCTTATTTTAAAATTTGTTATGGGTGCATTATAATTCCATGTAAGTGGAAGGCATTGTGTTATATTTGTACATCCACACAGCGTAAATAGCTCGATCTCATTCCCTGGGACCTTCGTCCCACCCCCGATCCACTTGCCATCTTCCAATGATCTAGATCCCTTCTATTATTGTTATTTTCATTACTACATTAAAATTTATATGAACAGGATTCACTGTGATATGAGCATGGCAGATAGACTTCCTTCCCCAGTGCCACCCATGTTCTGCCTTCCTCCTCCCTCTGCCTCTCCTCTGCTCTGTTGGGCTCCCTTACATTTTTTTAAGATTACCTTTTTAATCTCTTCCTTCCTCCCTCCTCCCTCCTTCCTCCTCCCTGTCTCCTCCCTTCCTCCCTCCCCACCTCTCTCTTCCACATATGATAAGAGCCATTTGACCCTCAACATTCTGAGTCTGGCTTATTTCACTTACCATGAGAGTCTCTAGTTTCATCCATTTTCCAGCAAATGCCATGATTTCCTTCTTCTTTAGGGCTGAGTGAAACTCCATTGTGTGTATATATACCATTTTTTTCCTTTGCCATAAGTTTTGACGAATTGTATATGAGATACCATATCTCCCTTTTCTGTGAATTCTTTCTTTGCTGATCTCTGTCTCCTCTCTCCTCTGGTCAGCCTTGTATGCTTCATGAATTCACTCTCATCTTTGCCTTGTTATCACAATTAAAGTAAACCCTGCACTTGATTCATAATCTACAGGACTTAAAAAGAATAAAGTGAACCCTCTCTCTCTTTTGTAACCATATATTCGTTCAGAGAAAGAACTTTCAATCTCTTGTTGCTCTCTTTCCTTAGTAATTTCCAAATTTACATGCAATGCGGTTCTACTTTTGTGTCCTGATTTTTGCAGTTAGAAGCATTATTTACTGGCTTGTGTTCCACATATCCCTTCACCTCATCAGCACAGACACACCTTCCCTTTCACGATGGTCTGAATATTGACCTATACAAATTTTGCTTGGATATGCAGTGATTACACACTTAAAAAATGAAATGCAAATGCTATTCCCAGATGGGCCACAAAATAAGATATTGACTACATTTGTTTTTTCAGAACAACGTTTTCTGCTTAGAGTTAATTTAACGATCATCTCTTGTCTTCTTTTCCTATTCGTGTGGTTACTACTAATTGGACTCAACTGTCGGTCTCCGTTGTTTCTAAGTCCATGCAAGCACCTCAGGCAGCCTGTACTGTTATATTCCTGGAAAGAACTCAGCACCTGCATGACCCCAACCAGTGATGGACAGAGGCTCCGGGAGCTGCAGTAGAGGGTCCACAGGCACCTGCCTGAGCATCCTGCCCTCTTCTCTTTTTTTGGCCTCTCTATCTCCTGGGTCTAGAGCATGGTCATACACTATTCACACATTTTTCTTCACTCTCCATCTCTTATCCTTTATTTAAATTCATAGGAGATTTTTTTCAACTTTATTTTCTAATTTTCCATTGGTATTGTCAATTTAACCATCATTCATTTTAAAATAATCTATGAAAGCTTTTAAAATACACTAAATATTTCTTCTTTCTTTGTTTTGTGGGTGCATCAATTCCTTTTGGGCTTTTCCACCCCTTTTGAAGGGTAATTTTCTGGTGAATTTCTCCAGTCCTTTATTATTTCTGTCCAAATTTTCCTCTACTTTCTTGGATATATTAATCACAGTTATTCAAAGTCATTTTCTGCTAACTTTGCTAATTGGATCATCTGTGGGTTTAGTTCTATTGCCTATTTAAATCTGATTTCTCTGTCACGGAGTCCTGCCTCTTTTTGTGCCTAGAATACTTAACTGTACACTGGAAGTTGTGGATAAAAACAATTCCAGAGACTGCATATGAAGCCACTTTGACCTAAGACTCTTGTATCAGGGAGTAGCCTTTCCCTCTGTTGAGCAGACTAGCGGTAGGTATGGGAGTGGTGAAGGCAGGGATTGATTATCTCAGTCGACTCCTGAATGAGGATGAGGTGTCACCTGGTGAGATTCAGATATAAGTAGTCCCCCTTGTCTGTGGTTTTGCTTTCCAATGTTTGAGCTAACTGCAGTCAACTGTGTTCTGCAAATATTAGATGGAAAATTCCAGAATAAAAAATAATTTCCAGAATAAAATAATTTGTAAGTTTTAAATTGTGTATGATGCTGAGCAACATGATGACATTACATGGAGTCTCATTGGATCCCTCTCAGAAAAAGAAACATCCTTTTTCTAGTGTATCCACATTGTATGCTCTACCCACTCATTAATCACTTAGTATCTATCTCTGTCATTAAGTCAAGTGGGTGTTTTTCCCCAATGCTTGTGTTCAAGTAACCCTATTCTGAGAAAGAGTGGCCACAATCACATACTTTTTGTTGCAATATAGTTTTACAATTATGTTATTTTATTTTTAGCTTTTGTTAATCTCTTATTATACCTAATTTTTAAATCAAATTTCACTGTACATATGTATAGCTAGGAAGAAGTAGTTCATATAGATTTCCGCGCTCTCCATTGTTTTAGGCATCCCCTGGAACTTGGAATGTCGCCCTGGACATCAGGAAGGGCTCTTGGGCTTCTGATTCACCTGGATTTCTTGCTCATAATCTGTCAGAGATTTTAGTTAGATCTCATCCTTACGGGTAAGGATGTAGAAAATTCATTCCACCCCATTTTAGTTTGAAAAGCAAGCCACATGCCTCCCATGTTATCAACATTTTAAAAACATATTGCCACAATTGGTCATGTGTTTAAAGTCCATGTGGACTTCAACGTACAACTAAACCTCACTGTGACTGCGGACCTATTTGCTGGTTCCTCTTTCTAAGGACCCCCCTGAATGAAACGCAAAGTAGTCTTATCTTCTCTCCTATTTTATTTGTTTTTGTGTGGTTCTTACTTTGGAAAAAAAAAATGTCTTCTGCCCTCAAAATGATGTATCAGGTTAGAGTGGAGACACTTATGAATGTAAAATCATCCATCTTTTACTGAGTGCCTACCATACTTTTTGGAATCTCATTCAACGTTTCTTCAATGTCCTTTCATTTTCTTTGGACTCCTACTGCTTCACCTGAGGTGATTAGTTCTTTTTGTTACCTATCATCACTGTATTTTACAGGGTAGGCTTTCTCTGTTCTTGTGTCTTTCCAAACTTCCAAAGAAAGGTTGCTTTCCATTCTTCAAAAGACTTCAAATTTGTCATATATACACGGTATCTTTTTGTGTGTTCACAATGATTTTTTTTCCTAAATGTAACTTTATTGTGATTTGCATCCCTGGTTTTGATGAATGAAGTATGTGGGTTCTCTCCATTCTCTTGAATCAGAAACTAAAGTCTATATTTTAAAATTGCCTTTGAACCCAATGCTCATTTATTCAAATGATGATTGACATGAGGTCTTTGGATGGCAAATATGAATATCAAGTCCACACATTGTCAAAACCACTTTCTTATAAAATAGATGACTTGTAATGGAGAACTTCTGCATGGGCAACATACCCCTGTGTGATCTAGAACACACCTAAATAAAAACTGAATATCTCCCAACACTTATAAACTCACTGACAGGATCATATGGCACTATTTATAAGACTGAATAGCTCTAAGGACAGTGAGGTTTGGAATGAACAGGAGAAATGTTGTGATTTAATGAAGAAATAAAATATGAACTCTTAAAATTTAGCCACAAGAAGACAGGAACAGAGGTATAAACCTATAATACTTGTTGCCCAGAAGGCTGAGGAAGGAGGGTCACAGGCTTGAAGCAAGCCCCAGCAACTTAATGAGCCCTGCAGTGTTCCTGTGTGTGTATCTGTGTGTGTGTGTGTATACACACACACACACACACATACACATATATGTATATTTTAAAATACATTTGTTATATGTATGTATGTGTGTGTGTGTGTGTATACATTTGTTTTTAAAGCTGGAGATGTAGCTTGTTGGGGGGGCAATCTGGGGTCAACCCCCAATCCCCAGCACTGTGAGTTTCGGCGGGAGGACAAGGCAGCAGTGCTTGACAGACACATGCTAAATAAGGCAGAGCTCACTGCAGCCATACCCATGGCTCCTCTCTCCAATGCTATTGGTGTTATGAATAAATTAAAAATGAGAAATGACTCACACATTGTAGAGTCACCAAACCAAGAGTCTCAGTCCATTCACTCAAGAGAATTGTAGACCAGTGTGACTCATATTTTTTTTATTTATTATTTTTCTTTCTTTACATTTATACTTGACCCTTAGGTAATTAGGAGACTTCAGCCCCCAGAATGTATAATCTGTTACCCAAATAAGAAGCCTGTTGCTTAAATTTGAAATAAAGTTTTGCCTGGTAGTCAGCTCATCTGCTGGTGCCAGATTCGGGGCGGGGCACAGAGGTGAGGAGATAAAAGCCGCCGGGCAGAGAGTTCTGCGCAGCCCCTTCTTCAGCAGTTACATCAGGCTCTGGGGCCATTTTTGAAATGGAAATAGAAATGCATTTTAGATAAATGAAATGAGCCCCTCCATTTATCTAGCTTCTGGTGATTGTCAGCTAGTGTTTGCTATTGGCTTACAGAAATTTTCTGACCTCATTTCATGAAACTAAAAGATACACACAGCTTAGAAAAATATTCATGCATCTTCAATTTAGTTTTTGAGGCTGCAAGTAAGGCAGAAATTCAGAAACAGAGAAGAGCAATTATTAAAAAGTAAGGTACAACACAACTGAATGCATTCAGCAATAAAGCATACACTACATTTTTTAAAAGACATAAAATAACACTTCATTTCTTCAGTAGCAGAGACCAATGTCTGATCAGTCTGTGTCTAAAATATTAAGACAAGCCCAAATAAGATTCCTAAAAACACTGAGAAATTCCCATCATAGCGGGTCCTGCTGATACTCTACCCAACTCCGCTGACAGAACAGGGTGCCTTGCACCTGGCTGCTCTCAGCATGGGCTGGAACTGCTCACAGCTGGCCCTGCTCTGGAGAGATACTCTTGGCTGTTGAGAACCAGTTCACCAAGAGGTGCATGACTCCCGCCAAACTCTGCGGGGCACAGTAGGACTGAAGGACAAGGGTGTAGATGGGGTGTAGATCACCCACCTTGCTTAACAGCCTCATGCTGTCTATTCATGCTCCACAGCTCAGGGCACATTCCCAGAGACAACCCTTATCTATTTCTTTGTCCGCAATATCCTGCACTTTCCACCATAGGACCTACCCTTCATAGATCCCAGGCTATGTTTCCAGAGAACCTGACCTCAGAACCATATGTAAATGACAATACAATTTAGTAGCTAGAGTCGCTGCATACCAGTAGTGAATGACAGGTAGTATGTCAAGTGGTATGAATGAGTGCAATCCAGTGGCGTTTAGTTCATGATGAGGCAACTACTGTCCTCTGAAGGCGTCTACACCCAGGTCTGCAACGCGACCCCAAGCACAGACCAGCAGAGAGGTCCCAATTAAATCTCAAAAACTCTGAGCCTCAACTCACCTATAAATGATTGAAAAGAATACCTAGGCCTTAGTGCTGCTAGATAACTCAGTGAGATGGTGCTTGCAAAGTGCTTATAAGGCCACAATCAATGTTGTCAATGATTATATTGCTGTTGGCATCATTTTTTTGTGACAGATTTGGTCACCAAAGTTATATTGAATAAGCATAATACCAAATTTCAAATTAGTAGGGAGAGTTTTCCTTAAAGAAACAGGAGTCTAGGCATCCAAAGCAATGACAGAAGAAATAAGTAGAAGGAGAATACACATTAATAGTTTAATGCAATCAAGGACTTTAGGGATAATCCAGTCTGCACTTCTTCCTGAATCTCCTCTCTAAAATGTACTGTGGGAAAAATTAAGGTCCAGAGAGGTTAAGTGGTTTGTTCAGAGTGTGGCTAATTATTGTTCATAGAAATGTCAGAAGCATGAATACATGTTTGTGTACAGTTAAAAAAAAAAGTTAGAATGGTGGGGAGGCAGAGAGGGGGAGAACAGGGAATATTGAGTGCATTCCTAGGGGGCAGTCCTGTTTAACCACACAACACCCAGGGGGAAATCTGTACCTGCCAATGTCTGAGAGCCTGAGTTTTCTGCTCCTTGCAGGTACACAGGCAAGTGATATTTCCCAGATGGCCTTGAAGCTGGATGAGGCCATGGGACAGAGTTACACCCAATGGAATCTGGGCAGAGGGATGGATCATCATTGGCCAAGTGCATAGAGATCTCCTCTGTATGACCCCTCACTTTTCCCCCCACGCTGCCTTTGGAGGTGTGGGCTGAAGATGGGGTCATCATAATATACAACATATTTTGATTCTGAACAGTAGCATAAAATGGAGCCCCACAAACTGCACTGGACAGGCATGGACATGAGAAGTAAATCTCCGGCCTGTGAGTATTTGGTCCCTGGGAAAACAGGGTATTCTGTTAATGGCAGTGTACTAAGTTCACTAATACTCTCCAAACCAGTAAGTTCTCAGTCCTCATCTGAGTTTCAAGTCAGTAGAGACTTTTCTTTTAAAAATTATACGTTAACCACTATAAATCCCCCAGGAAGTTATGAAAAAAGAATAATAAATGTGTTTGAAAATCTTTGTAGATGAAACAGGAAATTTTCACCAAGGAGCAAGATACAAGAGACTGACTAGAATCTGGAGGAAGGACTATGCTATCTATGGTTCCAACCCACTGGTCAAGGTCTCCAGACACCATGCAATTGCTGTTCAAGGAGTGGAAATAGACTCGTCAAGTACACACTGTCTGACAAAGTGAAACAGACAACAATCACACTGCATAATATTGTGCTTACTCCAAAAAATATATGTTCAGAACGTGCTCTGTACTAGTTACCAGAATAAGTAACACACTTTTTCTCTAAAGTACAGATAGTGAATAGCTTAGGCTTTGTAGATTAGATGGTCTCTGTCAGGACTGCTCAGTTTTGCAGGGTAACAGCCATAGACAGTTAAGTAAAGGAATGGATGTGTGTTTGAATAAAACTTTATCAGCCATGATCATAAATTGACAATATGCAAATAAATGACCATGACTGGGTTCCAATAAAACTTTAACTGTGGTCCACATGCCCTAGAGTGCTGAACCTTGAAAAGTCTTAATAATGGCAGTCTTTAAGATTCTTTTGCTTCTACAATGCTAAGATTTTAAGAACATATAAAGAAGGGAAAAAAAAATAAGTTTGCAATCATGATTTTTGAGAGCTACAGGGGAGACCAGTCTCTTATGACCCAGTAAATATAAAGCATAATTTTAAAAATTAATCAATGTGAATATCTCATTGAAATAGTTTTTCTAAATTATTAATTAGTATATCATTCTTTAAATTATACAGAAGCTTTCCAACAGAGGGTAGTTATATCAGAGTGTTATGACCCATGAGACAGGTTATTATAAATGGACTCAATTTATTTTTAAATTTAATTTCATATTAATAAAAAGAAGTAATTTAAACTCAAGAGTCCCGGCAGGTTCTTTAGAAATGGCCACTAAGGATTCATACATGTCTTGGGTTTTATATATATGAGGAAATCAAAAGAGATGAATTCCTAGCATATCAAAGATATTATAGATTCAATCAAGAAATCTTAATGTTACAGACTAGAATAATGGCTTCTTCAGAATATGTGAGGACCAAGACAGGAATCATCTAACATAAGGTTTTCTCAATACTGGCACTGGAGCCATTCAAAGCCAGGTAATTCTTTGTTGAGTGTGCTGTGCACTGAAGGATATTTATAACCATCTCTGGTTTCCACCATGACAAGCTAATAGCAGCTTCCACCTCCAGCTGTGACTCCAGGGAATGTCCACAGGCATTGTCACATGTACCCAGGAGATGAAATTGGCCCCAGAGGAGAACAACTGGTTAGACATTGACACAAGTTAAATCTCAATTCCATGAACTCAGATATACAGGAAGAGAAATTAACATCTACCTCAATTTTGGAGAGAGTTCTCTACCAAGAATGGTCGAGTAGGCGGAGAGACTCAACAGTTTTCAATTTAGAAATCATAGAGGCAGGTGGCAAATTGGAACCGATTTCAATTTTTCTGCTTATTCCAGCAGTTGTGAGAAACAGGCTGTGAATTCTTTTCTCTTAGTAACAAAACCCTGTTTTAAAAAATGGATTTTGAGCCATTTCCCAAAAGAACATTAGGAAGATAGTGAGGTTGATGGAGCAGAGGCCCCAGGCACTACTTGGATTCTATTCCAGAGCTTCCACCTCAAGCCACGGAAGAATCCCAGCCGGGCAAGTGTGGCTGGTTAGTCTTGTGGCCACCTGGGTCTTGTGGCCACCTGCATTTTTACATTTCAAAGAGATTTGTTCTTGTAAAGTAACTATCATCATCAAAGCAAGAACAGAAGCCACGCTGAAGACTCAAATCTGACACCACACGAGGTAGGAGAGATCCCTAATGGGGAACCGTGACTGAGGCCAAGAATGGTCTTCCACATACGGCAGAGGCTCGTCCTGTGTCCACACTGAGTGGCCAGGAGTGCACCCTAGCCTCCAGGGGAAAGATGCACAACAAATGTTAGCACATTGATATTTGATTCTTCAGCCATTGAGGAAAAACTGGTTTTATTTCCTCAAATTAAAAGCAACTCTTGAGTTTTCTCCTTGTAATATTAAAGATGACACCTGCTTGAAATTCATAACAAATATTCCAAGTGCAGCCTTTTTACTTCATGGAATGTGAACGTTCTTGCAGTGAGGCCAAGAAATTGGCCTCAAACAGATCATGTTGCTATGGGTATGAGAGTCCCTGCATCCCAACCGTGTCAGATCTTTTTACTTCTTTAAAGACTTCACTGTGGAAGTCTCTATTATCTAGGGAGACCAGAGTCTCTTGGGCGGAGAAAGAGACCTCTGATTTGGAGACCAGCTAACTCATTTCCAGCTCCCTGCTTCAGGGTTACCATGCAATCTGACCTTGCAGGGAGGCTTCTCAGCCTATTAAAAATCTCATGAATTCAGCGTGGTTCCACAAAGGTGAGTAACCTGATGACCAGGTTCCAGGGACAGCAAAGGGGGGCCCACCCTGCCTTCATGGAAAGGGGATGAACTCAGGGGTATCCCTGTGCCTCCCACAGCTGGGAAGTGTGGAGGCTGCTCAACTTCAAGGGGTGCATTAAATCTTGGGACACTGACAGAGCAGGGCTCACTGGGGCTCCAGAGGTCTGTGAAGGTCACTAAACAAAAGGAAAAATGGAAAAGTTTTCAACGTCTGCTCCTGACAAATGATGTTGAACCAACATAAAGGCCGATGATTTGAGGGAGAGATTTGATGCTGCAGAAGAGTGTTGAAGACAGGGGCCTGGTACTCAAGGAAGAGCATGTCAGAGCCCAGAACTGCCTGCTTGTGCCGGAGCCTTCTCTGAGCCAAGTGTGCGCACCCGTGTGCTTTCAAATGCCTCTCAGCAACCAATTCTTATTGCTCTTCTCGAATTTAGGAACAAAAATGTGAAGTTTACCTCATACCCCAGAGTGTTAAGGTAAAAATGATTGAGAAAGAGTGAGACATCCTATTAAATATCATGGCATTAAAAGGTTTGCAGGCATTTATTCTGAGCTACCAGAAGCCTAATGGCTGACCCTAATACAACACTGAGGCTATAAAGACAAATACAACATGCCTTCCAACACAGCGCACCTGCCCAGGAGGCAGTGATTGCTAGGCCGAAGTCAAGACCTGGTGCCAGGCATGGTGGTGCACACTTGTCATCTCAGTGACTTGGGAGGCTGAGGCAGGAGGGTCACAAGTTTGAGGCCAGCCTGGGCAACTCAGTGAGGTCCTAAGCAACTTAGCAAGACCCTGTCTCAAAAAAAAAAAAAAAAAAAAAGCNGGATCTATGAAGGGTAGGTCCTATGGTGGAAAGTGCAGGATATTGCGGACAAAGAAATAGATAAGGGTTGTCTCTGGGAATGTGTCTGAGTGGTTAGCACTACTGGCTTCCATTGGAGGAGGAGGAGGGAGAGCAGAAGAAGACATAGTATTAGTAGAAGTAGTAAAGGCCCGAGGGTGTGAAACACCCCAGAGGACACTAGCCACCCTTCCTTGGGGGGTTACAAGGATGGGATACCTGAAGTGAGAGTCAAGGACCCCTCTTTTTCTAGAGTAATAGAGTAGGGTTAAAGCGTGTAGAGGGAGAGGGGGGCTAGAGAAAGCACTTGAAGCTGGGGAACAGCTGATGGCCTGGGAACCAATGGGTAACTCGACATCAGTGGACACATTAGGAAGGTCCCCAGGGGTGGGCAGAGATGCAGCCACCCAGAGGTGGACGGCGCTGTATGGCAGAGGGGCGAGGTCCCACAAAGCCCCATCCGGTGCCCAATGAGGGCTCAGCTGGGTGGAAGCCTTGCCCCCCTCCCCTCCTTCCCTCTGCTTGGCCACCTTAGGAGTCCTTGCCCAGTATGCTCTTCCTCCCACATTTAAGCAATAATTTCCTATCTTTGGAGAGAGAAGGAGGGAGAAAACGATTAGCCTGAGATACTAGAACGAATCCAGATGATCCTTTGCAGAAAACGGCATTTGCCTAGAATAAAGGAAGGCATGCAAGTCACGGTGCTCTGCCACTCAGTCCACCACTGCGCTGCCCGGCAGGCACCGTGCCACTCAGCACTCGAGGTCTGGTGAGCCCAAGTCAAACGTGCTGAAAGCACAGATTAGACACCAAAACCTGTTACTTAAAAAACGGAATGGACCCTATCTCCTGAATTTCTTGTGATGACTCCATGTTGGCATTGTGATATTTTAGATAGATAAGTAAAATGCATCACTAAAAATAACTCCCCGTTTCTTTGCACTGTTTTCAATGTGACGATGGGATCATCCTGAATTACTTATGTGGCTCACATGCTTCTCTCAGACAGCACTGTGTACAAGAGCAGAACAGCACTTTGTTTGCCTCTGTGCTCGTTCTTCTTTGTTAGCCTTGGAAGTAGTCATTTAAATTAAAATAAAATATTCATAGAAATCAACAAGACCTCTTTCCTGGAGTCCTGTAAGGAAAAAGTAGTGTCATAAAGAACTGCCCGTTGTATCCCTCGCCATACTAAGTAAACAGCAGGCCACAGAACTGCACACACACTCGGGGTGTGAGAAGGCGAGCGGCACTGCTGGGCACTAAGGGTGCTGCAAAGACTCTGATCTGAGGGCTGTGTTCCCAGCGCCACCTCTCAGCGCTCACTGACTCGCTGGACCCTGTGTGGCCAGAGGAGGCTCTCACCCGTGGTACTGCCGAAGGGCTCCACTCTCCAGCAAGAGACCTCAGCTCCATAAGCCCTACACCTGACTCCCCCCACAGGCAGGAAGTCTGGGCAAGGGAAGTGGGCATGGGCAATGGGCAGTGAGTTTCCTTGCCTTGGCACGGAAATATTACATACACATGTTAATGGTAACATCGCATCAAGAAAAGCTGCAAAAATGTCACAAAGGACTCTCATGAACCCTTCACTTCTGTCCCCTGCCACAGTCCGGCTGGGCAAAATAACCGGGAGGTGACAAGCAACTTGAAGGTTGAAGCGGGAACTGCTTTATTGCGGAACAGCAGAGGTCTATATACCTAACTGATTACACACAGCTTGACTCAATTAGCATCATCCAGATTCAGCAGTCCGCCAATAAGGAATCCCCACCATCTTAATGGCTTGGTGGCGTTCCCTCACAAACCACTCCTCCTGGCAATCTGCCAGGTGCCATCTTGACTTGGTCATGGCCTCCAACAGTCCCCCATTAACGTATCATCACATTGGCTTTATCATATTTTCTGTCTTCATATGTGCGTGTCTTCTGTACATATTTATGAAGTAAGTTCTAAAATCACTTAAAAATAAGTCACCAAAATGACAGCCTTTTTACCCCCTATATATTTCAGTAGGCTTTCCCAAAGGGCAAGGGCACTCTCTGAGATACCATTAAAGTTACCAAAGTCAGGGAATGGGTATTAACACATATCTACTATCTTATCTATAATCACAGTCTCTAAGTCATCCCAATAATATCCCTTAGAGTAAGAAGAAATAAATACAGGTCCAAGAACTAATTTGGATCAAGTCGTGCATGATGGTTGTGTTTCTTTGTCTTCTTTGGTGGTGGAATAACTCTTCATCCTGTTTTCATATCCTTTACGACTTTGATATTTGAAGGGCAGAGGCCAGCTTTTTGTAGGGCGTCCCTCTGTCTGGCTTTGTTGGAGGGTTCCTCATGAATTTTGCTGGAATCTTCCTGTGTCTTTTTCAGTGCCACAAATCCATGGACTTTTTCCTGTTACTAGTGAAATCACTTTGCACTAGCTGGTGTGAGGTATCTGCCAGGTGTCTTCACTGTCGAGTTGAAAGTTTCACTCGTGACTAATAACTAGTATACAGGTAATTCTGTGAGACTGTGTAAGGGCCCTTTTGTCATCAAACTCAGATTCAACATCTTAGCAGTCATGGATCATTTTTGCATAAGAAGTGTTTTAGTGTGAAGATTGCCAAATCATAATTCCTGAACTAAATCATTCCTCCAATGTTCATTCACTGGCATTTTATGGTAAGTGCAAGCAATCCCTTCCACCTCATTCCCTGAGTTGTGTCTTGTCCTTGTTTGAATATTTCCATGGATTCTTATTTCTAATCTGCCACTGTGATCATCCGTGTTGACAATCCAGTGATTTATTACTAATCATTCTCACTTTTCAAAAGCTGAGCCAGTGTTCATGGAGAAGTCACTGTTCTCATCTCTTCTCCTGCCTTGCTCCATCTCCTCGTGATGGTGAGGCTTGGTAGTGGTTTGTGGCCATTTTGCTGATGAGAAACCAATAACGGCTGACAGGCCTGGAGCTAGATCACAGACCCAGGTGTAGGGTCTTCAAAGCTCATGCTTTTTACCAATATTAGCTTTGGTTGTGGATTGTCTTATTTCAAGACCCCAACAACTAAAAAAGGCAAATTTAATATTAAAGCATACCTCTAAAGTTTCCTGAATGTTCACAAGTACCAGCATTACCAAGAGAATAAAACCATATGATAAATTCCTCCCCAGTCACTTCTCATAGCCTAGGACATAAGGATGATACCAAAATGGGTTGGAGAACATTTTCCAAACTGTGCCCAGCTCAGGGATCCTGACATGGCCCACAGGGCATTTGAGAATTCCTGTGGAGAGACATTTGTGTCACATCCATCTTGTTTTCTAGAGACCCTGATCATCACACCTTCCCCAAACACCAGGGAGAGTGAGGGGGCTGTTACAATTCCTGTCACCACTAAAATAAAATCTGAGACACAAGGAATCATGGCTCAGTCTCCAAACAGCAGTAACAGATATAAAAGTTTTATTTTGATCTATTTTGTTTATTCTTTGCTCTGTGTAGATTTTAAGCCCTAGATTCATATTTATCTAATCAAGAACAGAAAGAGGAAACTAAGACTCTTGCTAAGAACATGCCGGCTGAATCTCATGAATCACACCCCACGAGCAATGGGTGCTCTCGGAGAGCAAAGGGACGCTCCAGACTTTGCAGGAATGTCCTTGAGTTGGCTGTCACCTGAGGAAGAGTAAGTCAGGATGGCTCCTGTGAAACAGGAGGTTACAGGGAACAGGAAGAGGCTGATGGGGACTCAGCTAAGTGGCAACTCACATCAACAGGGCAGCCCAGAGTCCTGTGGCCCGACCAGCTGAGAAGTGAGACACTGCCCCGCCTCGACGGGCACCCTTGCTTCTGTCTCCCTGCCCTCAAAACTGAGTTAATTGGGATGGAAAACGAGAGCTGAGAACAATAAATAGCACCTACCTGGATAAGAGACAGGTCCTCAAGCTGCAATCTGAAGAGGTAGTTCCTGCAAGACACAAGAGGAGAGCAGGTTTATTTTTAGTGGATTCTAAAAAATTCATAAGTGTTATGAGAATAAAGGACATGAACACATGAAGATTTGGGCTTCAGACTTATCCTGATGCAGGAGTAATACCCAGAATATGTAAAGAATTCAAACAATGAAACATCAAAAAACCAAGTGATCCAGTTAATAAACTGCCAAGTGTGTTAAACAGACATTTCGCAAAAGAAAAACAAAACTGGTCAACAAATACAAGCACCATCTTTACTAGCAAAAGAAACCATCTTAAATATTTAACAGGAGGCAAATGGTTATATACACCATAATATATCCACAAAATATTCAACAATTTCAAAATCAGGATTGATCTAGCTGCGTGCAGTTGTGTACACCTGGAATCCTTTGGCTGAGTGGGGAAGACTGCAAGGTCAAAGTCAGCAATACCCTGTCTCAAAAAAATAATAATATTCAACATCATAGAGAAATTCAATCAAGTCACCTCATTTACGAAAGCTAGAGGAAAAAAATCAAAAAAGCTAGAGAAAAAAGCAAATCATTAAATTAGAGATATACAAATCAAAAACACTGAGATTTCATCTCACTCCATCAAGAACACAACCAGGGCTGGGGCTACGGCTCAGTGGTTAGAATGCTTGCTTCGCATGTATGAGGCAGTGGGTTCAATCCCCAGCACCACATAAAAAAATAAATAAATAAACAAAATAAAGTTATTAAACAAAGAACCCAAATAATAATAAATGCGGGAGAGGATGTGGACAAAGGAACACTTTTACACTGCTGGCAGATAGCCAGTTGGTAAACCACCATGGAAATCAGTATGGAGTTTCCTCAAAAGACAGGAATGGAGCCACCATATGACACAGCTAAGCCATTCCTCAGTGTTGACTCTAAAAGTATTAAAGTCAGCATACGATGGTGACACGCACATACCTCTGTTTATAGCAACACCATCCACAACAACCAAACTATGGAACCAGCCTGGGTGTCTGTCAACAGATGAACAGTTAAAGAAAATGTGGTATGCATATACAATGGGGTGTTATTCACCCATAAAGAAGAATGAAATTATGGCATTTAGGAAAATATATAGAAACCGAGAACATCATGTTAAACCAAATCCAGAACTCAAGAGTTGTGAGTTTTCTCTCACATGCGAAAGCTAAAGAGGAAAAAAGAAATAAAGAAGGTTGTGGTGGGGATCTCATGAAAATTGAAGGGAGACCAGCAAAGTAAGGAAAGGGAGCAGGGGAAGGGTAGAGGGTGGGAAATCCTGGGGAATGATATTGGCCAAACTACATTGTTATATCAAGTTCATCTACAAATATGCAACAATGAATCCCACCATTATGGATAACTATAATGTACCAATAAAAATATGGAGAAAAGCTTCCTACTAAGAACATGCCCAGCTCAGAGGACAAAGGCATTCACCAGGCCAGTGGACACACTGAGACTGCCAGGAGAGCTGGTGAGTAAGTCCCCAGTGTGGGGGACTGGGAAAGTCACGGTTGGCTCTCTCCATCTGCATGCATTAGAAAAGGACAAGGGCATTTGATTCTGAAACTGAGTTTAACTTCAGTAAAAGCATACCCAACTGTTCCTCAGGAGTCTCCACTCCGATCCATGGCCCCGACTCGGCACGATTTATATGTAGGAATGTGAATTTCACCCAGGGTCTCAGTATCATGGCACTCCATCTTATTGAGGAATTCAGTTTAGAAATATGGACTTGTTCGTCCACCTGAGGACACTGATGCTCCCAAGGGTTTGAGTCAGTTCTGTGGTCCCCCATGAGACACAGGAAATCTGAGAAATGGACACTATCAGGGGATACAAGGAATAGCAGGTCCACAGTGTTGCAGCTTTGGGAGAAAACCCACTGCCCTCCATCACAGGGCCATGTTGGTCTCTGGCTGAGATGATGGTGGCTCCTTATCATCATGAAGGAGCCACCCGGGCAGCAGCAGCAGCAGCAGCAGCAGCAGCAGCAGCAGCAGCATTCCAGAATGAAAGGAGAAATCAACTCGGTGAAAGTGGAAGTGGAAAGAAAAAATTGATCTACAATAGAGAGCAGACCCTCAGGTGTGGATGAGTGTGGGCAGGGTCTAGAGGAGCCGGGTTGTACCATGGGTTGCCCAAGGTCACTTCTATGGCACTATGAAAATCTTCCCAGTGAGAAGCAAATGCAGATGACGTCCCCTACACTACCTTGGGGAGGGGTAAAGATGGAAGATGTCAGATGTCAGAACTGGACCTGCCACTGCAGTCAGAATGCCAAATGCGGCCATGCCAGGCAGGCACAGCTGCCAGGGGACCAAGAAACACGGTTATGGTCAGAGATGGGACGGACGAAGCCCAGCAGAATCTGATGCTCAGTAGCATCTGTGCTCACGCTGTTGGAGGGCGTCCAAGACTAGGGCTGGCACTGCCCTGGGCACCAGGATCATCACAATCCCTCCCACACCATGGGCATAATGCCACCCACCAAGTGAAGCCTGTCTCCTGCCAACCACAATAGCCTCTCGCCACATGCTTTCTGTCTCTCCAATTTAACCCCTGATATCCTGCCAGAGAACCTTCTGGAAGCATTGCTTGGCATGTGCCATCCTTACCGCAAGGCTGTGGGGAGGAGACCTCCCTGTCTTTTATTACAGTAAAGCCAGCGTCCTCCATGCAGAGCCAGATACCAGGTCCTCAGGGGAGCAGGAATGCCATAGGAGAGTGGGTTTTTTGTTTTGTTTTGTTTTGGTCAGACACCAGGGAGAGGCCAGGTTTCCAACAGGAAGTTCATCTGAGGGAAAGGGAGGTGAGCTCAGTGCACAGGTGGAACAGAGTGACTGCCAAGGGAAACCGTGGAGGCCACCAGCGTCCCAAGTTTTCCCATACTCTCAACGGCTGTGGACAGGCACCCACACCTCTCCTGTAAGGGAGGTGAGGAATCCATACACAGGACTCGTCTCTCAGCTGAGGGACTGGCAAGGGACACGAGGGGCAAATACAACCCATCACCTCCCTGAGCAATGGGGCTCCACCCTCCACCATTTCCCCTGAGCCTTCTAACTGCAAACAGCTGCCCCTGTACTAGGGGAGGCATTATTCCCTGGTGGCTCAGAATAATTGTACAAAGAAGAGCTCTGCCACCATACAGCCTCGGGAAGGAAGTGATTTCCACTCTAGTCCTCAGTCTTCTCATCAGGAAAATGGAAGTGATTATCACGCCTAACCACCTAGTGGTGGTGTTTTGAAATTTAAACCCAAGGAAACTGTTTAGAATGGAGCCTGATCCAGTGTAAGTGCTCAATTAACAGCTGCAGTTTCCAGTTGAAAATAAAGACTATTAAAACTTCAAGGCACACTGAAATTCTCAGCATATTCTCCACTGCACTGGGACAGAAAGAGCGGTTCTGCCTTCCAGCAATCGCAGGTTAGAAGCAGAGGTGACACAGGCATCCCTGTGTCTTTAGGGATGGGCTGCAATGGGGAGGGGTGGTAGTGGTGCTATTGGGTCTTAGGAAAGGAGACGCATTAGTTTTCTTGTCATTAGTTGAGAGAAACTATTCGAACCCAAGATTCCTATTCTCTTACACATGCACACACATACACATGTGTGTGTGCGCGTGCGCGCGGACGCACAGGCGATGATTGCACTACAACATCCACCTTGCACCTTGGAATACTTTCTGGAATGGTAGCCCTCATACACCAAGGAAGAGAAAGAAGTTCCCTCCCATCACTGAGGAAAGAAGATGGTAGGAGCCACCGTGCTCTGTAGAGCTCCCAGCAGATACTTGGAGAGGAAAGCTCAGGGCCCTCTCTCTACTTGGGAGCAATGGGTGGAGGTATAGAGACCACCTCTGAATCTCCGGTTCCAAAGTCAGGTGTTTTCCACAGCAGATAACACTGATTTAGGACTGAAACCACGTCACACTCGAATTCCATGGGTCCCTAAGCAAATGTCACTCTTCTGAACATTATTTTTTCTGCTTCCTGCATGCTATGAGTCTGTAAGTCACCTCCTCTCGGCAAACAATGCCAGTGAATTTCAACCATCTCCCTCCTTCTCCCAAACACCTGATGACTATGTCTCCCTCCCAATTTTCTCATTAGTAATAACAAATCCATATGGAAGATACAGAGCAGGAGGCAGGAGGAGGCAGAGAGGAGGAGGCATGTGCCTTCTAGGAAAAATGCCACCACTGTTACCATCACCATGCCCATGCCCGACACCATGCTGCAGAGAAGTAACGCAGGTGTGTGGACTTTTCCTCTGGTTGTATTATCTTGGTTACAAGACACAAGTTGGCAATTTTTAACTCATTCTCAATTTTTTTTTAATCTAAAGGAGAATCAAAGAATCCAAGAATTCTAGAGCTGTCATTAAAGAATATACACCCCTCAATTTATGGATGAAGGAAATTGTACAAATAAAGAGATGCAGTGTGACTTGTCCAAGGATTCAGAGAGAGACCCTTTGTGCCACTTGGGTCTCATTTACTCACCAATTAGGCATCCAATACCCTCTTCCTCATCTCACCTGCACTGAAAACTCACGTAGTGCACGGCACCAGCCCTTACTGTGTCATTATTCCACAAGCTCATTGTTCACACCCAGGAGCACTTATGGTCACTCTAAGACAGTTCAAGTGCTTCTCATAATGAGCTCTTGATTCCAGGCCATCAATTCCCACCTCTGGGGCTACAGTCTGGCTGTGACATATGTCTCCTCATTAAGAGAACAGGTTGACCCCACTGGTGTGGCTGATGACATGGTGCCTCCCTTCTCACTCATTATTTGCTTGAATTCTTCCCAAAACTGTCTGCCCTTCATTTTAAGAGGGCACCATTTTCTTCATTTTTGAAACTAGAGAACTATACCGTACAATCTGTCAGAATACTAAAAAATGGGGGAGGGACATTTTTAGACATGTACAAGGCCCAGTGGAGTTGGTTGACTATATGGCCATTGGGAAATGAAATGGATAATTGGGAAATGAAATGTCTCCAAAAGGCCTATGAGTCAAAGTTTGATCCCCAAACTGTGATGCTATTGGGAAGTGGAGGATGCCTTAGGAGGTCAGGAATACAGGAAAGAAGTTAGGTCACTGGGCATGATTGTGCAGGGGATACTGGGAGCCTCTGCTTGCTGACCTGCATGGCCTACATGACATTCCTGATTTACTGAGGTAAATAGGTCTCCTCAATACACCAACCACAGGTACCATGGCAGCATAGGCCCCAAACAACAGGATCAAGTGAAACACAGATTGAAACCTCTGAAACTCTGAGCTAAAGTGAAAATTTGTCTTTATCCATCTAATCACCTCAGGTATTTTGTTATAGTAACAAGAAGATGTCTAACATAGCCATCGAACAAAACACCTTTTTTACCATGATAAATTTCAATAAATTTCTGACAAGTACTTTTCATGTATTTTTATTTTTCTCAAATAATATTTCAAAATAATCTTAAATGAGACCTCATAACACAAAAAGGTTAAAAGAAAACCATTAGTGTAAATGTATCTTCATGTATTTACTTTACATGAAGACTTGATAAAGCTTACTTGAACACTTTCAAACTGGAGTTATCAGAACTATCTGTAATCTTACATAGTCACATCGTCTATTTAATGCCTATTCTAATATAATTCAGTTAGCTACATATGTGTGGCTTTTTAAAAAATGTGTTTATTTTTTAAGGCCCAGAGTTGTTAGGTGCATTTAAACATTTGTTTAATAAACAGAGTTCTGCACACAAAACACAAGTCATCAGTTAAGTGCCTTGCTGGACTTCCCATATTAGAAATGCATAATGTTGCACATTTTAGTATTCACCTCATCTGCCATAGCTTCCAAGTATTTTAAAAGATAAATTATAAATGAAACATTTATACAAATCCCTAATCACCTCCATAAATCACCTAAGAATATGGCAAACACAGGGTGGAGTCTACCAATCCTAAACACCTTTTCTCAAATGACGTGGTTCTGAGTACAACTCCAAGACCATTTTTGCAATAACTAAAATTCCAATCCAGCTAGCAACTTGGGGGACCTGAAATCTCTCAAGACAGCTTGATGCATTACAGCTTAGGTCAGTGAACTATGAAGTTAAAGGTTACAAAAAGAAAGAAAATCTTCTGAAGGGAGTAAAAAATGGATATTCCCAGAGGCTGAGCTGCTCACATAGCACAAGTAAGATCTATCTCCCCTGCCCAGGGCTGTTCTCCAGGGCCCGGCACAGAGGCATCCACTTTATCTTGCAATTGTGGGAGTCATGGAGGGAGAACAAGATATGCGGGGCTCAGGAGAAAGGCCACCAACCTTTCCAGCATGAAGGAGTCATGCTCCTGGGTCCAGCCAACTGGGAGTGCCCAGCAAGCCCCGCACCCAGGGTGGGCAACCTGAAGCACTTATACGGTCTCGTTAATCTTCATGACACCAAGATGTAAATAGGTAGCAATAAGGACACTGCCGTTCTCCAGGGGAAAGGGGTTTGTGCGAGAGGTTAAGAGCTCAGATTCTCAGAGTGTCTTGGCTACATAAAGGAAGCCATCACAGAGTTCCATTCTTCCCAGAAGTACAAAGCAAGATTTTGCCAAGTGGTAAATTTGGTTTGCTCTCATGGCTAAAGTCAATAAAAAATATTGACTTTGTTATTCTACTTCTTTCCCAAATGTCTTGGAATAAAAGTGGATCTTACAGATTTAAATACAATGAATCATAGTACTTTTAGGAGTAATGAATAATACGTGCATAGTACATAGATCCAGTAGATTGAATCATTCAAACTACAAAGCCATCCAAATTGGCAGTTGCAAAATGACAATAGTAAAGCTCATGCATGCTTTCCCCACTAGACCTCCGAGGAGGTCCACTCCTCTTTACTGGGGTTTATTTCCTATTGGCTCTAGGATTAAAAATGAATTCTTGGGTCCCCTCTCATCCCCCTGGGGCCCATCAAGCAACCAATCACTAAGGATAACTGTATTTTCTGGGGAGCAGTGTGGACCATCACAGATGAGGTTCAATTGCAGCTTCATGTAAAGTAGTGGATCCAGCTGGCATTAAAGAAAAGGTTGAGCCATCGTGAGCATATTAACTAAAGGACTCGTTTCATCTAGAGACACTATAAAACTTAACTCTGACCTCCATTAATTATGAAAGACACAGGTGTTTTAAAATGGCAACCGTTCAGAATAACTCAATTGGTCTCTGATGAATAGGACTGTAAAAATCAAAGAAAAATTCCAGGTCCTTATTTAACATGTAAGTCAAACTCCTGCTTATAAATGAGCAGCAGACAGAATAATTAAGGAAAGGAGACTTATTTTGTGAAATAAATATAGAAAAGCAAGTAACTCTATAAAAAACATTTTAACAATGGTGTAGAAAATTGTATTGCCATTTAGTAAAAAGTTTGAACCAAGGTTGATGGTGAAACAATTTGAAAGTAAAACACATGTCCTTGTAAACCATCACCCTTTGGATGAGTCTGAGGAGTGACATCAATTGAGAACTTAGTTTCTCTGTGCCTGCATCAATGTCACCTCTCTCCATCTTCCCTGTGAGTTTCCGCCCAACAGCTGTCAATATCATCAGCACAGAGTCTGAAACAGTGACATCCACAGGGTGCCCCCAAGTTTTCAGTTACCTTAGTAGACTTGAACATTAAGAAAGACTTGTGTCATTTTGCACAAGCTAAGGAGAAACAGAAACTATAGCTTTTAAGACCCAAAATGTTCTCATAAAATTATTTTAATTATCTAAGTGTAATATTTTTATATTAATAGCTTTAAGAAATATGAGGATGTAATTTGATCATGTGGGCTGTTGATGCAGATTGCCAGTCTGTCTATAATTGCTATTTCTACCAATTTTCATTATGCTGGTTTATTATGAGAAAAGGCTAAACATCTTTCGGTCATCATATACTTTTTCATATGTTTTTAAAAAGTTAAATTTTAATATTACAAAGATGCTCCAAACATCACAGCATTATATTTTAAGTAGAAAACATTTAGATCAGAGTTTTTAAAAATTCTTTCCTTTATTTGCTGATATATTTTTAAATGCAATAACAATTGTATAATTTGGTCATAATTTTATCAGATTTTTTTCAACTTTCCTCAGAAAGTAATAAATCTATGTCCTTGGGGCTAAGAATACTTTAAAATAACTGATTTTATGTTTCCTGTCCTTTATGTGTCTAGTATTTACTCTTCCCAGAACTGTCTTAATGCATTTCATTCTTCTCCCAAACCTAAAAGGGTATTTCAAACCCTTTAAAATCTTGATTACTAGAAATAAGTTTCAAAGAACACATCAAACTTACATCAAACTGTATTAATAGTGCTCAATTAAATGCCAAGATGTTAAAGTCTCAGAAATAAATGGACAGCCTCTTATTCAGCAAGAAGATTGAAGTAAGGAAGATAGATTTTTAATAGCATGCAATAATTAAACCAATGCTGTTAGCAAATCTCAGATATTAAAAAAAAAAAACTTTCCCCATAAGTATATTTAGGGAAAAAGTTATTAACAATATTGTTAATAATCATACTGTCACTTAACTTTATGGTGCTTTAAATAGTACTTGCAAATCTCTAAGTGATTTCTGGATTATGGGTGATGATTTATTACAAAACTGAACCCTGCTTTTGTGGGTCCACTGGGCATTTAATTTGATCTTTTCCATTTTTCATTTCCTTATCTTATAACAGAAATAAGTTTTCATTTGAAAAAAAAAATACCCACTGAATATTTGTATGAGTCTTTAACCTGTGATTCCCTAGGAAGAGCCACCCTTCTTAATACCTCTATGTTCAATTGTTTTCGGGGCTACTGTCAAAGGTCTTAAAATGTAGGGGTTTTCCTCAAACATCTTTAAGTAAGCAGAGAATTACAGTTAGGGCCGTCCTGACCAGTCTTATCCCAAACCTCACTGAAATCACCTTTCACCCTTGCCCAAGTCACACCATTTTGTCAAGCCATCCACCAAGGTCATACCCAGCTCTGAAACACATCTCAAACCTGGCTTCTCATCTCCATGTCCCCTAAAGTGGGCTCGATTTCAGTTCTTCCCCGTCTCACCTTCACCACAATCCCTAACTGTCCTCGTATTTCCCGATTCTCCAAGCTCCAGCACATTCTGCACACCTCCAGGTGGAAGACCCTTGCCAATGCCAGTCTGAGTATGCACACACAGGGCCCAGGCCTCTCCTGGCTCCTCCACACCTGTAACAGACGTTCTCCAATCTGCCGCGCAGCAGAGGACGGCAGCCTGCTAAACCAGAGTCTGGCGATTCTTGCAGAGAGTCTGACTACGATGGCCTGAGGAGAGGCTCTGCTCTTGGGGAAAACTCCCAGGCGGTTCTCACGGCCACCTGGACTGGAATCCAGGTTGAGAAGTCCAAGTCCTACACATGCTGCCCCCACCTAAGACACAGTGCCTCGTCTGCAATCACTGCCCCCTCTGCATCGCCACAGCTCACTGTGCTGAGCCCCTTCAGCTCCTCAGGAACCCAGACTTTCCCTGTGACATCTCTCTCTTGCTCCCAGGTACTTGAGGCATCTCCAAAGCCGGAGGGGAGAACACCTTGTCAACGCAGCCTCCCAGGGCCACAGACCACCAACTCTTCACTGTTGGTTTAGAGCCCTTTACTCAGGTCCTGTGAGGAACTTAACTGCAATGGTCCCTGTCACACTCACGAGGCCAGGAGACAACAGACTTTGCTGGGCAGCAGGTATTTCCTTTGATGTCTATGCCCCACCTGCTCAATACTCCATTTGCAGCTTAAAAGCAGCCATAGACGATGGGCAAGTGGATGGATGTGACTGTGACCCAACAGAACTGCCTTCACAGAACCAGGAGCCAATTCTGAGGTCACACTTGCAAGGCCTTGCAACAGGCTACCAAGTGTTCCTTGGGCAGAGAACATGTCTCCTCTTTGTTCACCCAACACCTGAGATGCTCCCCCATATAAAGTAGATCAAATACATATTTAATGAAGAGAGCCTTGAAAAAATAAGTGCGTGAACTAACAAGTCCTGAAGGGCCTCTGCTGGAACCAACTGGAAGGAATTCTCAGCCCTCAGGGTCTTCAGTGCACACCAAGTACAGAGGCGGAGGCCTCCTCGCACCTTGTGGGCTCATTCAGGGACTTTGGGAAACAGGGACTTTATTTACTTAGTTCTAACTAAGTAATAACTGTTCTTCTGGGCTTACCTTCTCCCAGCTCAAGCAGGGTAAAAAAAGTACAGAAATTATTTTTACACAATAATAGAAAGAAGACAATGGTTAGAAGTATTTTCCAAAAGAGATTCTGAAGACACCGATGTGTTGAAAGCATATTCCGCCAGGTCACGTTAATCCACACAGCTGGGAGCTGCAGGCAGGGGAATCTGAATTTTGAAGGAATGCCCTGTTGATCCTCTGTGCAAATAAGGATGTCTTGTAAATATTGGGAAAGGCTAGCAAAGCCGAAAGACAAAAAGGGTACTCAAAAATAGTGTGTGTGTATGTGTGTGTGTGTGTCCACAGATCAGGTTAATTAATCAAATAGTCTAAATAGAATAAAGGGAGAGATGGTAAGAGGAGGAAGATAAGCATAGAAAATTTTTTTAGCTTTTACTTATTTGTTCTTTTTAGATATATGAGACGGTAGAGTGGATTTTGACATTATAAATACATGGAGCATATTTTATTCAATTTAGGATCCCATTCATGTGGTTGTACATGTTGTGGAGTTTCACTGCTTGTATATTCATATATGAACATAGAAAAGTCAAATTTAATTCATTCCACTGTCTTTCCTATTCCCATCCCCCCACCCTTCCCTTCATTTCCCTTTGTCTAATCCACTGCACTTCTATTTGTCTCCTCCCTCCTCTTATTGTGTGTTAGCATCAACAAATCAGAAAGAACATGTGAGCTTTGTTTCTTTGGAGGGACTGGCTTATTTCACTCAGCATGATAGTGTCAAGATCCATCCATTTACCAGCAAAGGTCATAAACTCATTCTTCTTTATGGCTGAGTAATACTCCATTGTGCACACACACCACATTTCTTAATCCATTTATCTGTTGAAGAGCATCTAGGTTGGTTCCATAACTAAGCTGTTGTGAATTAAACTACTATAAAATTGGATGTGGCTGCATTACTGTAGTATGTTGATTTGAAGTCCTTTGGGAATATGCCTAGGAATGGGACAACTGGTTAAATGGTGTTTACATTCTAAGTTTTCTGAGGAATCTCCATACTGCTTTCCAGAGGGGTTGCACCAATTTGCAGTCCCACCAGCAATGCATGAGTGAACTTCCCCTCCACATCCTCCCAACATTTAGTTACTTGTATTTTTGATAATTGCCATTCTGACTGGGGTGAGATGGAATCTCAGTGTAGTTCTAATCTGCATTTTTCTAATTGATGGTGAATAGATTTTCATTTATTTGTTGACCAATCATATTTCTTCTTCTGTGAAGTGCCTCTTCAGTTCCTTTGCCCATTTATTTATTATTTTGCTGTGTGTGTGTGTGTGTGTGTCTGTGTGTTTGTTTGGGGTTTTTTTGTTGTTGTTGTTGTTAAGTTTTTTGAGGTCTTTGTATATCCTCGACATTAATGCTCTGTGTTTCAGGTACAAAGGTTTTGTCCCATTCTGTAGGCTCTCGCTTCACACTTTTGATTGTTTCCTTTGCTGTGAAGAAGCTCTTGAGTTTGATACTGTCCCATTCATTGATTTTTGATTTCACTTCTTGCACCTTAGGAGTCTTGTTGAGGAAGTCAGCTCCTAAGCCAACGTGATGGAGGGTTGGGACGACATTTTCTTGTAGTAAGCACAGGGTCTCTGGTCTAATGCCTAGGTCCTTGATCGATCCACTTGGAGTTAAGTTTTGTGCATGGTAAGAAGTAGGGGTCAATTTCATTCTGCTGCATATGGTTCCAGTTTTCCCAGCACCATTTGTTGAAGAGGCTGTCTTTCCTCCAATGTATGGTTATGGCACCTTTATCTAGAATGAGGTCACTGTATTCATATGGATTTGTCTCTGTGTCTTCTATTCTGTTCCATTGGCTCCCATGTCTGTTTTGGTGCCAATACCATGTTGTTTTTGTTACTCTAGCTCTTAAATATAATTTAAGATTTGTCATTGTGGTACCTCCTGCTTCACTTTTCTCACCTAGGATTGCTCTGGCTATTTTGGACCTCGTGTTTTTCCAAATGAATTTCAACACTGCTTTTTCCATTTCTATGAAAAACACATGGGAACTTTAATAGGAATTGCATGTGGGGTAGTATGGCCATTTGACAACCTTGATTCTTACTATCCAAGATCTTTCCATCTTCCAAGATCTTAGCAAAGAGAATCATAAGAGAAAACACACCTATGACCTAATGCCAGCCCTGAGAAGGAAATGGGTAGGAAGGAGAATATATTCAAACCCAAAATTGTAGGTCTGAAGAAATTTAAGGTGAGGTGGGGTGAAAAAGAGAATCAGGAAGGAGCAGCACGTCCCCTTCCCCTCACAACTGCGCTCCCTGAGCCCTAATTAAGGTACATAGAGATCGGCCCCATCATTACCTGGGGTCTCCTTCACGATGGTTTCCATTGCTTTGAGTTTACTTCCAATTGCTGATTTCCTCCCGCTCAGCCCACGCTACCTTAGTTGCGTGAACTCGACCTAACGCGTCCTTCAGAGAAAAGGACCGAAGGGGGCTGCTGGCGGCAGAGCCCCTGACTTCTTGCCATTCTCCAGCTCTTCCTTTAACTACATATTCTTTCCAACAGTTACTTCTACCAAAAAACTCTGATGTGAAGCCAGGAATTACAGCGACCAAAAGGAGTAAGAAAGTGTTGCCTGATTTTAGAAAAACAGAGTTGTATATGAAGTTAAAATTTAGTCCCCACAGCAAAGACATTTTGAAAGAAAGAACTTGCTTAATTAAATGGAAGGCTGGCCATTAATTCAGTATGATCTTAAGAGGCACAGGCTTTGTCAGAGCAACAGATGGGAGGCCCCTGGGTTGCAGAGGAGGCAGTGCCCTGGGTTTCTAGCAAGCAGACTGACACCCCGCTCAGTGAGACTGTGAAGGGAAGCTGTAACTCAACCCATCAGGGACCACCAACTACCTCTAGCTAACCTCGGACTAGGAGCCTTCTACTTTAACTAACAGAAGGCATCTACTTCATCCTGCTTCCCGGAAGAAGGATTCCATCCTCCCCCAACCCCTCCAGCCCTGGAAGAGCTGACCTTCTTGTGGTCTTGTGGTCAATGCCTGATTCATGAATCATGGAAAGCTCAAATAAACTCGTTAAAATTTTAATGTGCTTGAGTTTATCTTTCAGCAGTTCTGAACACGTAAAGCCAATTCAGCACCCGCATAGCAAAAGCATGTTAATCTTTCCTTTTTTATCCTTAGTTTTGCAGAGTCAAAACATGAGCAAAACAAATGATTCAGAATGTATACCAAAATGTCGCAACCAGCTTGCTGTGATTGGAAAGATCAAGCTCTGGCTTGGAAGCCCTCAGATTTTAATTCTTTCTTTTTCTTCCATTGCAATAAGCACGCTGACCAGGAATCTATACTATATGTTGTACAGGTATATAATAGAAATATCTTCTGTTCTGGTATCCAGAAGTGGCCTCTTGACTGGAACAGTGAATTCAGGGATTCTGTGAAGCTGGGGATGTAGCTGGTCCTCCACCTGCTCAGGTGTCAGGAGGACTCATGCATTCCCGTAAGTTTTCCCTTGGTATCTTTATAATATTACCATTTCATGATATGGCTTTGATAGACGTAAAATCAAACAGTCCCAAGGATAAAGTCCTTAGATATCACATTAGTTACAGTCAGTACCAGACCCAAGCCCTGAGCCTGCGGGTCTCAGTCCCACCAGCTTCCTCGTGGCAGATGGTTGGGCTATGTGGACTCCTCAGGCTTGTGAGAACTAACAGGAGGACCCTCTACTAAAACACCACATGTTGCAAAGGGGCCTTACACTGAAGCTGGTAGGAAAAGAGTAAGAGCATCAGAAACAAAGTTACCCGCAGAAAATAACTAATAGTGCAAGAAACCAATACGACCGAAAAAAAACGGTCATTTTCAAAATGGAGATTGACATTAAGAAGTGTTTTTTCAAGCCTCACCTTGAAGAAAAGTATCTGAATGAGCACAAGTGGGCGTCAGCACCTTCCCCACGGCTCAGAGGCAAAGATCCGTGCCGTGGCTGTTTTCCGTCACACTGTGTGGCTTTTTGTGGTGCATATCAGAGTGACTTGGAATGGAATCACTTGTCACCCTTAGGATGAACCTGAAATGCTACAGATCAACTCACTTGGGAATAAAAATGTTATCACCCTCTCTGACATCTGTGGCTACAATTCTATCTATAGCAAAATGTAGACTCTTACCCAATTGGTGGAGCATTAGTACTGTCAGTACTTTCATAATTATCAAAACTAAAATTCTAAGCTATAACACATTCTTTCTCTTTGAATTTTTTTTTCATTATACCATGGAAACTGATTTCAGGAGGTTTTGTGATGAAAAAGTAGACAGGAATATTATCCCAGGAATAGAAACAAATAGAAATCAAATAATAGGGGGGAAAAACTGGACACACTAACTATATTTAACTATGATTATTTCTGAAACTCTTTTCCTTATGCTGTATTGTATTTTCCACATTTTCTAAAAGAAAGATGCCTGTTTAATCATTGAAAATACACAGAATATTAATTTCAAAGAGGCTGCATTAAAACAGAATATGAAGGTCAATGCATTTACCCTGATATGAAAGTGAGCATGCACCCTGGAAATGGCAAATTCACGAGTCCTTCCAGAAACTGCATGAATTCCAATTCAAGTAACTTCTGGTGCTACATAACCACAGATCTCTTTAAGAGAAGTTTTTCTTTTGCAGCACAATGAACGAACTCCCTTTATAAAAGAGTGCAAAGAATCTTTGGCTGAATTCAATTTCAGGGACATAAAGTATCAGTGGTATAAAGTGAAACCATCCAATAAACGGTTTCTCAATACCTGGTGGTAACTATGGGGAAAAAAAAGGATCATTCTACTTTTCTGCAGTTCATATTTTTAAGCCATTGCTGATTTCTGAAATACACACCTGTTATCTAAACTTCTTTTGCTAGGTCAAACCTTCCCAAACAGGAATCTGAGGGCTGGGTTATTTTTAAAGTTTTATAACTGGTTCATACTCCCTCTCAAACTTTCTGAACCTAATCCCACCAAATTTCCTCGGTGACATTTCTATTCTCTTCCTTCAGCCGTCTCTGCCTGAAATGTAACCGTATGTGCACACTAATGCACACAAGCTCCCCGGGGCTCTCCAGGTCCTGCTGCCTTCCCGGGGCCTGCTGACGTGGTGATCATTTGTCACGGATTATTTCACTTAATCCTCACAACAGCTGAAAGGGGTGGAAATTATCATATCAAGTTTAAAGATGGGAAAATTGTGCTCTGGATCTGGCTCAGGATGGCTCTGTGAGGCAAGCAGGGTCCCTCCTTTCTTTCTGTCATCTGCCAAGTAGTCACAATGCAACACACACTATTTGCCAGACACGTGGGTTATTCATAGGATTAAAATCGCTTATTCCTCATCTGAAGTTCAGTTCAGCTGGGCATCCTGCATTCTGAATGGGTGGTTTCTGGCAACCCCACGTGTTCCTGGCCACTACACCATACTGCATGCTAGGGTGACTCAGGGGTTGGTACAATTCCTCCCAACACGGATGAGCTGGCACCATGGTGATATGAGATGGCAGTCGCCAGAGGTACTTGGATGGAGACCTCCAGGGACAAGTCTCCCTTGGGAACAATTCCCAGTTGCTGTTGTAGCCAAGGCAGGCACATAAGACAGTCCTTCACAATCCCCAAATTTATTCAGTGGCTTCCTATATCCCTTGAGAGAATCTTTGTCACTGATTAAAAGCCAACCACTGGCAGAGTATGGAGTGCTGATCTGTTCACAAGGGGACCTCCAGAGACCATGGACAGTGTTTTGAGTCACACTAATGAAAAAGCCTTTCCAAAGTTCTTTACAAATGAATGAGGGATGCAAGACTCAGCACTGCTAGTTGGGCTCACATTTGTTCCTGCTTCCTGAGTAGAGGGCCTCTTACCCTTGACTTGGGGCCAGAGCTTATTTTTCTTAAAGGCAGGCTTTGGGATACAGAGCCTGAAACTCCCTCATGACCATACCCCAATGTAGGCATTTGGAATAAATAGACCACACTCTCAGCCCTCTTGCTCCTGTGTTCCCTAGATGAGAGAAGAGCACATAAAAGTCAAATCCTAGAAATAAATATGTTGAACCAACAGAGATCTTTGCGTTTCCACAAGGAGGAAGAAACAAAGAATTGGCACATCCCTTTCTGTCCAGGTAGGAGGTGACAGCTGTCAGGATATGATGTGATGCCCTGAAAGAAGTACAGTGACAAAGTGGATGCCTGGTGTGTCAACGGGGCCATCCTGTGCAGGATGTGGCAGCTCAGGATCAGTGCAGGGTCTTGAGCCGGGTCCTCACTATGAGGAGGAATTTCCAAAGCAGAATATTTGGGGTGGGAGTGGGTGGGTACCTAGTATTCCAAAAAAATAAAACAAGGTCACCAAATTTCAGAATCAAGAAAGACCATGTTCTATAGCCATGGGAAACCTAAATCATTCCACATGCCTGGACTACATGAGAATGACGAGATGAGACTTTAAGGGACATGGGACCACAGGGTGGACTACCCACAGAGCTTCTGCAGGCAGGCATTTAGAAAACATGCTATGTTGTAGCATGCAGAAAGAAGAGAGCTTCTCGAGACTGAGAGACCCATTTATAACCCTTGCAATACAGAGCCCAGATTGTGGTTTGGTGAAGTCAGCTTTGAAAATCCTGGCAGAGTAAACCAAGCAATCCTGTCCAGGTTCATGGTCTCCCCACAACCATCCAAAGAGATGAGGACCACTGTCCAGTGCATGAAGTAAGCCAACCTGTGTCTATTTAGTGAAAGTTGGGGACTATAAGATCTGAGAGCAAACGCAACGATTCAGAAATTTCTCAGCATTTATCACAAATACCCTGAGGGTACGCTGGATTTAGTTTTACTCAGGTCAGTGTGGGAGCTGTTCGACCTCTGTAGCTATAAAACGTATACTGCATAATCTAAAAACTTGGCTGAAAAGATACATCCATTCCAGTGCCGTACAGACTTCCTTAGATGTCAGTAGAATCCAAATCTGCACATTGCCTTCTCAAGTTTAATGTTCATTTTCCTAAGAGATAGACGTAACCTGTTGTAGGTATATCATCCTCAAATTATACTGACATAGATAACTGGATGTGGGGTCCATGCACATCTTCTAAGGAGGTGATAGCAAATATGAGGGAAAGAGCTCAAAATCTGTTGATGTGTCAGTGGCCTCACCCTCCAGCTGTATGCAGGTGTTGACCTGGATACAGGAGCACACACTTCCTTAAGGGGCAATGACAGTGACAATTTCCTTGAATTCTTAATGTACTGATAAAGGTCTGATCAAGGTCATCAAGAAAGGTCATGAGGGACCTCGTGGCATGCTCATAGGCATTTTGACCTCTGAAATTCTGCAGAAGAATGTAGTGATGAATTAAGAACATGGTTTCTGCAGCCAAACCGCCTGGGTGTAAAACGGGGCTCCATCTTTTATCAGGCACATGCAAAATTACAACATCTTTCTCTGCTCTCTGCCTCAGTTTCCTCATCTCTACAGTAGGGAGGTTGACACCACCCCCTCTCAGGTTATGTGGGAGGAACAGAGGAGTTAATCTGGGGAAACCAGGTCTGAGACACACAGGGAGGGTCCAATCAACACGTGAGATGAGGAGCACACCCCTGCTCACACTAGCAGGGCACTCCATGACACTCACCCTGCACAGCAGCGTTGTGAGATGAAATCACCTTAAACAGCGCTCTTCAGTTTCAGCAAAGAGACTCACATATAACTCACACAGATGCAAAGTGAAGTCCATAGATTAACTTTGGTGGCAAAACATAACATCTCTCACCTTGCTCCTACAACAAGTTCTTTCTGTCCTGGGTCAAATGTTAACTGCGAGAAATCCACAGCATTCTTCGCTCTGAACTCCCGTAACCAGGGGCCAATTTCTAAATAGGAAAAAAATAAATAAATAAAAAGATAAAAATGAATGATTCTTCCTCTGGGGACCACAGAGAGGGCACAGCAGAAGCAAGCATTACATTCCAGGGAGGACTGGGGAGTCTCATGTGATGTGATCATTTAGGGGCCACTGGAGGTTTCCCCAGGATGTCACATGACCCACACTAGGAATGTGTAAAACACAGAGGGTGAACACCCGGGAAAGAGGAAAGCAAGACATCCAGGCATGGTAGTGATTTACAGGCCAGATGTGCGTTTTCTGGGCCTGGTAGAAAATAACCCAGCATTCATAGGATTCAGCAGAGGGATGCAGACTGCAAACAAGACCATTTCCTGTGCCACTTCCCTGGAAAGGGCTGAAGACTTTGCAAAATCACAAAAGTCCCCCTTCAGAGCAAGGACAAAGCACAGGGGCACCATTTGCCTTCTTTCAAATTAGGCCTTCCATTTCCCTGTCCCTGGGGTTTCTATTTTGGCCCCACAATTAGACTTGTTAAACACATTCAGTCCTTTCTACATGAGAAATCCACAGTTACTTCTAGACCTCATTTGCATTTTTTCTAAGGGAAATCAGGAAATAGCCACTCCACAGAGACAGGTTTTTTACAAGCACTGTTAACTCCTATTAGAAAGCATCCAGCCCAGAGTCTGATTATTATAAAATGACTTGAAGAGGAATAGAATGCTGCTTCATGTGTCATTTCTGCAGCTTTCAGGAACTCATTTTTGGCACTGAAAAATATGCGGTGAGTTGCTTGCGGTGAGTTGCTGGTCAGTTTGGGATGCCTTCTCCTTATCCTGTCAACCAACCATGCTACGCGATGGTCTTATTTTCTTTTTCTTCTCATATGCAGTACTTGGATGATATCACCCTGACTAAACAGGCATGTGACAGCTGTCAAATCAATAAAGTTATTTGCTTGAGGGAAGTGATTAATCTCCTTCAACAAACACTGAGACTAAAAACAAATCTGATATGGAAATATGCCCATGTCCTATAATATCCTATAGAAATGTCCCTGTGGATGAGAATGAGATGGATTATTTTTGAGGAAAGGCTCTGTATAATAAATGTGTCTTTTGTCTCTACTATTAGTTATTGGGGGAAAAAGTGGTATACACCGGAAGTTCTTTTCTGATTACAGAAAACCAGGGCTGTGCTAGAGAGAAAAAAGAGACCTGCGATTGGCATTTGAAATTTTAATGTGTATGACATCTTGATATTTTTTAGTATTTTATATAAATTTCTTCATTTTTATAGGCAACTCAATGAAATCAAAACACTTCGAGTGAAGTATTACAAGGCACTGGAGCAATACAAAGTTATCAATAAATAATCCTTCCAAGAACTTATATTCAATTAGAGAAAAAGAACTAAGATCTTCCTCAACCATGTTTATGTAAATGCAATGTACTCATATTTTAGTACATGCATTTTTTATTAAAAACACCCAAGGAAACTGTATAAAACGTACATGAATTATTCAAAATATAGAAAGGTGAGATGGATGAAAGCTTAGGTAAAAGGAAAGATTTGATTAGAGACTTAGGATAAATGTCCTAATAGGCAATGGGAAGAGCAGCATGGTAGCCTTGGTGCCTTCTCTGGCCCTACCTGGAATTGCTCCACCAATTGCTCCATCCCTGAGAAAGAGGGAGCCTTAGGCTCGCAGGTCTGTGTGGTTCACTGTGATGCCTGCAGCACTAAGAACAGAACCTCGGATTTGAGGGGGAATCATAAATGGGTCAAACAAATGGGTCAAACGCAAGAGTAGGAATGAGTATGTGAATTAAAGAGTGGAAGAATTAAAAAGGAAATGAAAGAGGAAAGGAAGGGAGCAGAGAAAAGAAAATAGTAGCTCATGAAACTGCTAGGAAAGGGGACTGAAAAGAAAATTGAAATATAAACTACAGAAAAATACATTTACAGGTTTAAAAGTTTGGACTTGATCTCATATGTGATAATAGCAAAGCACTGAAATTTTTCAAGTAAGCACTTAGCCCATTAAATTATAAATCCTAGTAATATGAATGGGTCACTGATAAACAGGGTGGTTTGGGAAAAGTAGTAAATGAAGACAAGAATATTAGATTAAAAAATGAAAAACCATACAATTTAGGCAGTGGCTAAGAAAATGGAAAAGGAAGATGTTCTGGGAAGGTCTGATTAGCCAGATCACTGATTATAGGTCAACTCAAGGAAAATAAGTTAAAGAAAACAAAAATGCTTTGAAGATTACATAAAGAAGACAGGAATGACTAAGACACAGATGTCACAAGATAAGGCTGGTTCTAGTGAGAAACTGGATGCAAGTATAATTATGAGAGTATGACAAAAAAAATTCCAATGGGAACAAGTTGGTCCCAGAGCCATTATTGAACATCACGAAGACCTAGAAGAGTCCATAAAAATGTTCAAGGTCAAGAGCTTCATCATTCAAATAGGAAACCCATGGCTAAGGAGCATGTGGGTATAAAAAACCATACAAGTTAGGCAGTGGGAAAATGAGCCTCATAAAAAGATAAAAGACTACGAAATATCAGAAAACAGCTTGTTTCCCATGCACACATCTGTCCTTTTAGTTACAAGAATTTAAAAAGTGACCAATAGGAACCAGGATGAAGAGAGAGCATTCAGGTTTTTGTTCCTATCATGAACATTCAGAAATAGCCTCAAGTCATGAAAGGAATCATGTCCAGAGGGGAAAAATGAGTTAAAGCACACCATTCTATCAATATTGTTTGACTTTACATACTTAAAATTCTAATGCGTTTTCCCAATAAAAACATTGTATTTTTACAGTCAATACTCAACAAAGGTAGGTAATCTATAGAACATCTTTTTTACTTTCTATTATATTCCTCGGGAAGGACAACCTATCTCAGTTTTGCAGAGAGCACATGGCCTTCGGTCATGGACACCTTGAGAGCCCTGGCAGAGCTTCAGCCCCAAACCACCTCTGACAATGTGCCTGCAGGATGCCTTTTCCTCTCAATGTCCCTGGAAGTTAGTCACATCTTGCTGTGCTCTCCTTGGACTCCAGGCCTCCAACTTCACATCAGTCCCACCTCTTCTCTCCTTTCAATCCCTTTCCTAAATTCCCTATTTTTCTAACATTTCCATGTTACATTTCCCCTCTGCTTATCAGTATATGCATATCTCCCCTATTTAAAAAAAACTTTCAAAATACATTTTAGTACATGCATTTTTTTCTATTAAAAACACCCAAGCAAACTGTATAAAAAATTCTTTAAGTACAGTATATATAAAAATAAAGATAATGAGCTCAGTTTTACACATAACTTTGGCCAAATTCCTAAGGAATATATCATCTTAACTAGACACCAGTTATTTAACGTATCAAGATAAAAGGTCCCAAGTCACTCTGAGGTTCTGATTATCTTGATATCCTTGAAAGTGTGTGTGCACATATATACACATACACATGTGCACCTCTCTCTTTCTCTCGATTTCATATAGGATGGGGCTCACCCCCAAAAAAGGTTTGTTGAATAAGCTAAACATTAGAAAATTCACTGGTACAGCTCCTCATCAGATGTCAATAATAGCAATAAGAAGTTATTGCTAAGGAATCAGAAAGTGAACAGTTATAAAAACAGAAGAACTAAATGAGTTAAGGTCAAGTAAGGCAAGAGAAGAGAGAATCAAAACACTGGGCAGTTGTTGATATTAAGCACACTGGTTGCCAAAGAGAGACTGGGGGAGGGGGAGGGGGAGAGGCCCACAACTCATGGTAAACTGGGGCGATACAGGTTTTAAAAGAACTAATATGCTCATTGCCCCTTCCTCCTGCCCCATCTTCTCGCTCTTCTGATACTGCTGAGATAATCATATGATGAAATAGAACTTAAATACAGCAGTCAATATGACCCTTGCTTGGAAATTCCTGCAAATTCCGTTGGATACTTTGTAGATAATTTGTAATATTGATATTAACCATTCCACATGATTCAATTTTTACAAAAACATGATTATTGAAATATAGTCTCTGTGATTCTGGTAATGATTTTTCTACCAAAAAATTAGGTGCTTTGATTCATATTCGTCTTCTCTTACTACAACATAAGCTACTACATGATCGTTTTGTCAATATTTTATCAAATGTGTAATGATTTGATTTTTAAAAGAACCCAGTCTTACATTTTTCAAGAAAAATTATTTTATCAACATGACTCAGTATTAGTAAAGTTACTCTAAAATTATTGGCAAATATAAACTATCGTCCAAGTAGACAGATGCTGGTTAGTTTCCCCCTCCCACACTCCCCCAAAGGGAGGGAGGGTGGAGGGGGAGAGAGAAAGAGAAGAAAAATGGCAGTAAAAACATTAAAAAACATTAAAAAAAAAAAAGCAAACAAAGTCAGCACTCTAAAAGATAGCCAAGGTAATGAGGTTTGCAAGCCAAGGAACCCTTTGGAAGGAAACCTCTTAAAAAAGGATCACAAAGAGACTCCGCTTCTGAAGAGCAGCGCTCACCCCACCCGCAAGGCCCTCCCAACACTGGTGGAGGGTGCTCCTCATGCTGAGGCCTGCAGCTCCACTGCAGCCAGCTTGACTTGTGGGTAAACAGGAGTGGGAAACCTCCCAGGTGGAACACAGGGGTGGCCCCAGGGAGCCCATTCCATTGCTTGCTCCTTCTCATGTCAGTTGATTAAGAAGCTGAGAAAGCAGCATTTCAAAGCCTTTCTGGGGACTTGAAATCCACTTTGGGAACTGAGTCCCAGGGTGAACTGGGTGAGGCCAGAAGACAGCAGGTAAAGATTGCTGAGAAGCCATGGAAGCCGAGACAGTAACGGACACCAAGAGGACAAGACACAGAGGTGCAAACACAGCCTCTCCTAATTCTCATTGTTACATAATTACCTTCATCTGCACATAATACTAAGGTATAAAAATATTATAGTTAATAATACGACTATCAGTAAAGCAGCTCAAGTAGCTATATTTAAATCATGTATGACTTTTGCTAATTGTTATCTTATGTATTTTGTTCATATTAATTTCTGCATTTCTCACACTTGCCCTGTGATGAGTAAGGAAACTGAGGCAGAAAACAAGAAGGTGTTGCAAAGATCAGTAGCTAGTACAATAAAAACTCAAACTGCTTAGTTTTTCTTTTCCTTTTTTTTTTTTTGAACAATTATGCTATATTATTAGAAATCTAGTTTTCTGCTTTATTTTATTTTATTTCATTTTGGCACTGGAGATGGACCCAGGGGTACTCAACCACTGAGCCACATCTCCAGCCTTTTTTTTTTTTTTTTTTTTTGAGTCAGAGTCTTGCAAGTTGCTGAGGGTCATTCTAAGTTACCCAGACTGGCCTCCAACTTGTGATCCTCCTGCCTCAGTCTCCTGAGCTGCTGGGTTTACTCGTGTGCACCACCATGCCTGGTTAAAATCTAGTTTCCTATGCAGCACATTTGGAAGGTAACGGGAAGAAAAAAAAATCAACAACCTAGTCATTTTGAAAGTGAGTTCATTCCTGTTGATACATCATTAAACAAAATTGCTACCCACCCAGGTTTTCAACAGCAGACTAGAGAAAGTGAAAGCAGAAAGCTGGGCTCCCAAAGCCAGTGACCTCGTCAACCTGCACAAGCAGTGTCTACTGTTTTTGCTGTTGGTATTACTAATGACAACGTCACTCTCAAGAGCTACAGAAAGAAGCGTATGACACACTACCAAGGTTTTAGGTCCCAAGTGTGTCTTTTAAGTATAGAGGAAGGAAATGAGCACCATGTGCTGATCTGCTTTACTGAAGAACATTCTAGAATGAGGAGGCGGGGGTTGTATGAGAAGAATGGAACGACTGGTTCTAACAGTGGGAAAAGAGCCAACACTGTCCTGAGAACGCAAGACCTGGGTCGTGGCTTGCACATCGGTCGGCAGGGCAGAAGGTGGTCTGTACAGTGGACTCCAAAAACCATTCTGGAAGTTCTCCTTTAGTGGCCTCTTCCCAGCCTAGGAGAAGAACCATCTTACCTCAAAGAGAGCTATGACCCTTTAAAGTCGCCTGTGCCTCCTTTCTATGGGCTTTGATTTCAGCTTCAGTGCATGACATGAACCATCCTGTCAATGCAACCTGAGCTAAAACCAGGATTCAAACACCAGGGAGCGGAGTCTCAAGCCTTAAGAGGCAAACAGCAGAGCAGGCCTGCACTGGCCGACACCACTGCGTCTGCCTGCTACACCTCTCCTCACAGACAGCTTTTCCAAACCTGTCTCGCCAACAGTCACTGAGAAAAGGCCACACTCACCTGGTGCACTAAGTCAGCAGCAACCCCTGCCAAGTCCCACCCCTAAAATACATATGCAGGGCCCTCGGCCTCCTGAGTATTCTCCAGCGTTCTTTCAGGGATCACACTAGATCTCAGTCTCAAAACTTCATGTTTGTCTAATGGCAAACCAGTACAAAAGATTTCATCAGGAACTGAACACATACATGCCCTGTAAATATGTGTGTGAAAAAAAGCATGTAACACAGTAGACGCATCCCTCAGTACACTTTATTTACTGTCTATATTTTCAGTACTTATTTAGTTTCAGGAACTGTACGAGGTGCTTTTACTTATTAACCACTGTCTTCATAACATCTTTACAATCATGTAAAGCTAGAGTCATAATTTTTGTTGTATAAATTAAGAGAAGACCTGAGATTTTGATAAGTTAAACATCCTGAGACAGGTCACATAAGTGGCAAATAGCTACACTGAAATTTAAACTCAGGCGAGGATTAAGACAACATATTTCCATAAGGTCTGAGTTAATAATCAAATTTTCCTAGGAACATATAAAGTACATGAATCCTTTGCACCTAGGAACATATCGGCATAGATTAATTTATCAGAAACGGTGGATGTCACCCATCAAATGAAACAGAGTTGGAAATGAAGGAAGGTGCACATCGCCAGACAGGGGATGGGGATGCTCCAGCCCAGGGTGTCCACAGGGCAGGTTACACTAGGAAGGAGGAGGGTCCTGGAGAAAAACAGGAAGAAACCAGGATCCAACACAGGCAGGCAGCAGTCCCAGGTTAGGACATCTCAACAGCGGAAAATTCATCTTCATCATAAGTTTTTTCCAAGACAAGTCCAGGTTACATCAGTTAATTCAAAAATATGCAGACATGCTGTACCTTGCTTTAGTTTTATAGAAAGATTAGAAACTATTAGGTCTTTTTTTTTTTTTTTTCAAATGTATGGTCCACAATGATTTTCAATAAATCTACTACCTAGGAGTAGGTAGAATTCAAGTAGGCTATGGCAGGACATGTCCCCTCTCAAGTACGGCCTGTGATTTTAGAGTTCTCAAATATGGACAGAAAAGTTCCATGATCAACCCAAGGTCACACACTGATGGGTAGAAAGGTGGAAAAATCACCATCCTATGACTCCTTTGCCAATTTACCTTCTTCCCCATCCCTAGACTATCCAAGTAGGAATACTATAGGGTATTCTCTGACAGATTTATCTGAACACATAAAACATTAGAAATAGTAAAGTTTAAGGAATCAAAATTGTCTACATATCTAGAGATGTATACAAATACAGATACGTAAATATAGGCATCAATATGCTCAACCAAATATACACCTATGTGCATGCATATAAGCATGTTTGCATAGTGTATATTTGGAGACTTTTTATACATGTATATTATACATTCTAAAGACTATAGTAGAGACTCAAGAATGGTCTCAAACAATTGCTATAAAAAAATGATCAGAAGGGCATGGTGGTGCACACCTGTAAATCCAGTGACTTGGGAGGCTGAGGCAGGAGGATCGGGAGTTCAAAGCTAGCCACAGCAACTAGTGAGGGCCCGAGTAACACAGCAAGACCCTATGTCAAAATAAAAAATGAAAAGGACTGGGGATGTAGCTCAGTGTCTAGCACCTCCAGGTTCAATCCCTGGTAATAAAAAACAGTTAGTAACTAAAGGCTGCTTTGGGGCAAGCAGATAGCAGGTTCCTGCCCTGAGGGGATTCTATGTGACTTAAAACTGTCATCTCTCAAAGTTAGATTATCTCAGGATCATATGACACAACTAAATTATTGGGCTCATAATTCTCCTGGGTATGCATTTTAAAAGAAGTCTTTAGCATTTCAAAGAAAAAAAATCAACTCTTATCCAACTGAAACACACTACCTTTTTGAAATAAGGGTTCATTCGGGAATTCCACTATCACCCCAAGTTTTCATTTGTTTTCCTAAGTGTCTGGCAATACCATAAATACCTGTCATATCTCAAGATTTAAGTGTCAGTGTTAGATGAGGTCCAGACTCCTCTGATCCACATGGTTTTAAGTTATTCAAGCTTCCCTCTGACACACCTGGACACTAAGGAAGAGACACTAATCCACAGCTATCAGTAAGCTGAGTTCAAATTCCGCCTTGAAGGTAGGAGTTGCCTTCCCTTTTGCTTGTGTATTTAAGATCCTGGTACCTTTGTGTTAGTCAGTTTTCTGAAACTATAACAAAATATCCAAAAAGCAATTTACAAGGAGGAAAGCTTTATTTTGGCTCATGATGTAAGTGATTTTGGTCCACATTGGTTAGGGTCCATTGTTTTAAGGCCTGTAAGGAGGCAGAACATCATGGCAGGGAAGGTGGGGGAGAGCAAAGCTGTTCTCAGGGTAGTCAGGAAGCAGAGAAAGAATACAGGGGCCAGGGGCCCAATACCCTTTTAAGGGGCTCCCCCAGTCACCTCACTTCCTTCCAATAAGCTTTGCTTCTTAATGGTTCCTCCAGCTCCCAATAACACCATCAGCTGGGTCCAAACCTTCAACACAGGGGCCTTTTGAGGACACTTAAGATCCAAATGATAACTCTTGCTGGTTCCTTGAACTCTCTGCATCAATTAATTAGGATAAAAACCAAGGTAATCAATGGCTGGTTTTTATTGCTGAATAACCCACACAAGAAACAATTTCTACTCATCCATCAAGAAAGGCAGATTTTTTAATTAAAAAGATTATGCAAAAATCACATGCACACTAAGCAAGACCCTCACACTCCTGGATTGCGGTCAGCTTGTCTTCCAGGCTATTAAGCTGGTACCCAGCCTACCCCTGTCTTAAACTCTATATGGCTCATAAGCACTTTGCACCACCCACAGGTAACTTACCTTGTCTAGAAGGGTCTTAAACTTGACTTGTGACCTGTAGCATATGACTCTAGACTATAAAATCTAATTGCAAAATCTTAATGTTGTGCCAGAGGACATTAAAAAGTAATTTCCTTTAGATTTATAGCTTTAGAATTACAAATGATGTTAATGTGACTAAAATTATAAAATGAATAATTTCACATTATTTTTTCAGGAGTGGCCTAACGTATTTTTGATGTAAGCAGTGATAACCAGAACTCTGGAAGGGGCAAAGCATTTACTACCAGATAGCTACAGGAAGTAGAGAGGGCCATTTCAGAGACCTTCTAGTGCCATTTAGGGTGCTTAGTTTTAAATATCTGGACATTTATTTCTTTTAGGAATTGCCAGATCTCAGTTTTAAGAAAAAGAATTATTTGCTTAAGCCTGTGTCCCCTTCTGTTCCTTCCTTACAATTCATGCGAACTTTCTTTTTTGTCTCCTTAGATTTGGATTGGAACCTCAGGTGCAGAATGTTTTCTCTGAGGCAATGGATTAATCAAGCAACAGGCTGCCTCATCAGGCCTGGGACGTTCAAACCAAGCACACTCCAAAGAAAAGGTGGGCTTTGATTGGCTCCAGGAAGGTAGCCTCAAAGCCATTCAAATGTCTAGGGACTTGGTGTAATTCACCCAGCAAGTCACCACCATCAACTAATTCAGAAAGAGCCCGTGATCACTCTCCCACGTGAATTATCACTTACCCAGTGGCACTGAAGAGTCGTAGCATTTGCATGTGTATCCCATTGGCTTTATGTGGCCTTTAGTATCTTTAGTCAAAAATGAGACAGACATGGAGAAAGTCACCATTACCCTTTCCACAAAGAAAAGTCAAATGTTTTCTACACTTTCACACACAATTATTTTGAAATGTCAGCTAATCACTATCCTTCCATTTCCTCTGAGGGCAAAAAGCAAACTTTCTAGAACCCATGACATCGCCTATTAGCTAACATCTACAGTATGATGCAAGTTCTGTGTGTCACTCCTGGGCTTAAGGAGGTACCATCGACCCCAAGCCAAACACCCAAGATGTTAGACTCAACACCTGCCCACACACACATTTTAAAACACAAAACAAAAGCTGACATTTACAGCTTCAGGGCTTTATTCCCGGCAGAAGTAGATCTCCGCCATGGCTCAGGATCCTACACTCTCAAATCACTGACCTCAGCAAAGACAGGCCCACAAGGAGAAACAGAAAATAAATGACATTTTGCTTTCACTCTGCCCTTTGGTTTATTTTGGTGAATCTCTGGCTGTTTTCGTTTCAAAGTAGTAACCTGATGAAGCCATAAACCTGTTTGTGCACAGCCGTGCCTGCATCCCGGCAGGCCACAAAACCATCCTGGAGAGAAACTAGAGGCTAGATTTATGGCCCCACTGAGCTCCTCAGAAAGACCTCACTTCTGATCTTGTGTCTCAGTTTTCCTTGATATGTTCACATACTTACTTCCTGATATGTTCCAAACAGCTTCAGAGACCCTTCCCTTTGTGAACCCTGTTTCCACAACATTCGTTACAGCAAACATGAATCACTACTTGATCCCATTAATCCTTCCTCCCTAGACCACCCTCTATGGGGCACATGATGGCTGGCTGTTCATTCACTCCTCTGTTTGGCAGACACTTGCCAACTCTGTGCCCTGTCCCCAATCTAGAAACCAGACACTCTGCAGAAAAATAAGCAGAGGGACTTGCCCTTCTCACTGAGTACCTACCCTGGCGAGGGTGAGACAGAATCAATGAAAGAATTGGTGCCCTGTTGTCAAGTAAACAGGACGCCTATTTAGAGTGTGACCTGCAGCCACATGATATAGTTTGTTGGGAAGGCCACTCTTGCATGTGACATTTAAGCTGAGATTAGAATGACAAGGATAAGGCCAGACAGAGATCTTGAGAAGTGTAGTCCAGGAGAGGGACCGTCTGGAGAGAAGCCCCAAGGCGAGTGTGTAGTAAGAGATGAGGAAGGAGGGTGAAAGGGAGGGCCAGTCCCTGTATCCCCATTCATCAAGGAAAAGGCTTGGATTCAATCTGGCTGTCGTTAAAAGACCAGACAGTAGGTTAGGCCTTGCAAGAATACAGCCACTGTCCTAACTACTGAGCTCTATTACTGTTGCCACAGACCACCTTGAGTGAGCATCGCTGGATTCCAGTAAGACAACATTCACAACAACAAGACAGATGAAGTTGTGTTATGTGCATGCACAAATGTAGCATCATGAATCCCATGATTATGTATAAATATAACTTAAAGATTTTAAAATAGCAAGTGGTTGAGGCAGAATTGGCCTGTGGCTATATTTTTCCCAACCCCTATCCTAAGGCACTGAGAAGTCAAAGTGTGTACAATGAAAGATAAAAGGGTAGAGGGGTGGTCTGAGGTGCATGGAATGTCTTAAGGCTCTGACCATTGGTTGGGCAAGGAACGACCACAAAGAACCCGGAATGCAGAAGGCAAGACAGCTGGAAGGCACTCTGCGCCAATTGATTGGTACAAAATAAGAAATTAGGAATTGTGAATGGCCCCCAAGTTTTCCAGTGGAAACACAACTCCTATAGAATTTCAGAAGGAAGATCCACGTGGTTTTGATCTTAGAATTAATTTGGTTACTTAATTTCATCCCTGAGAACAGAAGCCCAATTATCTTCATATATACTTTTAAGTGCCTCTGAATTGGATACTGTGTCTAAAGACAAAACAAAATCTAACCTCCTTCTTTACTCCGATTCTTTTCCTAGAAGTGACTGCTTCTATCCTGGGTTGGTCAATTTTGCATTGTTGTGACCAAAACGACAGACAGGCACAACATAGACAAGGAAAAGTTCATTGCAGCTCATGGTTTCACCAAGGACGGGCCAGTTCCTTTGCTCTGAGCCCCAGGTGAGGCAAAAGCATGCCTTTAGGTGCATCATGGAAGTCAGAAAGCAGGGTGGAGGGGCACCTTCCAGAGCACATCTCAGAGACCCACCTCCTCCAGCCACACCCCACCTGCCTAAGGTCCCCACCCTGTCAGTTCATTCAAATTAGGATGGACTGGCTGTTACAACTCTCAGACAACTCTCATAATCTAATCATTTCACCTCTATTTACACAGAACCTTTAGGGGGACACCTCAGTTAAGTCCTAGCCACCTCTGAGGATGCTTTTCTTCTTGGTAGGCTGCCTTGAAAGACAGGGGAATCCACTGGTGGTGATTAGGTGGGTAACTAGCATCCTTTGTGGACTAGTTGCAAGATATTTGTTCTGATTTGCTTCTTCCATCAACCAATTTTCTACAGGAGAAGAAAAGGGGGCCTGTGTGTGTGTGTGTGTGTGTGTGTGTTTAGCCTCAGGTTATAAATGTAACAGATGTTACAGTAACACTATTTGTTTTTATGTTTAAAGAAAAGAATGAAGGAGGTGGAGTGGGCTGATTGTAGACAGTTTGGATTCTTTTTTTTTTTTTTGCATACAGATACAAGAAAGTACAAGCAAAAAGAACCCCCAAGGAGTTCAAAGGGACTTGTGTTTAATCAGACAAAAACAATTTTTATAGCCTCAGGAGCCCATACAGTGAGAAAGTTGAGCAGTAGACTGACATTAGGCATCCAACCTGGCATGCAATGGGGATATTTTCTTCTTTCTTTGTTTACAACTAGTCTTCAGAGAAATTTACTGTGCAAAGCAGATTCTGAAGCAGATTACATTCATGAACTAACATTGTCATGAAAAGCAGCTTCATGATACAAGTTACAAGCTTCATGGTTCCAAGTGCCCCATCAGATAAAGAACCACCGTATAACGACGGGGGCTCTCCATGATGCTGCATGCACTTTTCCAATGAAACTCTCATTCACCTGAGAACCACCAGGTTCTAAACACATTCCACAAGACCACTTTAAGCAAAAGCCAGGCAGGATGAGGAGGAAGAAGCCAGCAAGACAGAGACTCCTGCAAAGCCACTCTCCTGAACCTGTTCACATCCGGCTTCCTCTGCTTCCCACCTGAAGGTCACAAGCATGGCCAAATCTCCATCTCATTAATTATAACTCTTGGCAAGCCATTAAAAATCTCATTTCATTTTACCGTTCACCCTCCTTTTAACTGACTTTTCATAATTATAATTCTATTTTTGATATACTAGCCCTATTAAATTTAATGTCATACAGAGATTTTAGAACTCTTGAAGAAAAGACCAATTCAGGACTGTGTCCACCAAAATCGACATGGTCCTTGCTCAGGACTGTGAAAGGAGAAAAACAGCAGTGTGTTCTATTTTCATACATAGAGGAAGAGAAGACAAGCTAATTGCATATGGTCAGTACAATAACCATGCCGTTGGAGAAGGGCTGTAATTAGTGAGAATTGTTTTCACAAACAGGAATGACCAAGCTGATGACTCCAGCTTGTATTTGTTATTTTTTCCCCCACCAGATATAAACATTTCTATTTTTGTTCTTCTCAAAACATAAACATTACTACATTAAAGATGCCCGGGGATAGCAAATCCTGACAGTACCTCTATAAACTCTGGGAATAAACACATGATTCTCTTCAAAGGTTAAGCCTGCTAACAGGATCAGGGAGTCAAGAGAAAGGAAAAGGAACTGTTATCCAAGAAAGCAACATTTAGTTGGGGACAGCAAGGTGGAAAGCTGTAGGTGAGGCCTCTCCTCTGACTTGGAGCAGTTTGTTTTAGAGGAAAACACAGGAAGCAACCTCATGCTCAGTGTACAGAGGAGGAGACGATTGGGGTCTTTCGTGTTGGAAAACATAGGTCAAAAATTACATAACATGACATGTGATACAGTATTTATGAATATCCATGCATAAAATTCAAATTTCACTGTGTAACTGAAATTACTTAAGGAATGTTATCTGGACAGGGATTATGGGAGTGCCCTCTGCAGATGGGTTTAATCAAACCAGGCTGAAGGCAGAGGCTTACCCTGGCATGGATGAGAGTGACACCTTCGGAGTCCTGTTGCTTCCCTGACCCTATAGCTGTGCTCTTGGTTCAGTTGTCGGCATTGCACACGTGGTGCTGCCCACCTGGCCATGCCAAGGTCTCTCCTCCAGCACTTCTGTCCCAGGACTCCCATCAGCACCCTTAGGATGAAACCTCACAAAACCACCCCAGTCTGGCTTCCCAACTCCAGCCTTTCTCTCTGTGCTACTCAGTGTGTACTTTGGGTTCAATTTTAGCAAATACTTTTGGTCCAGGGACCATCCGGAGTTTCCCTTGCCGCCCTTTCCTCGAGTGGAGCTCTGTCCCCTGTGATTCCGACTCCAGCTTGGACAAGGGTGGCTACAGGAAGCCTTTGCAGTCTTCTTAGATAGGAGGGAGGCGCTCCCCTGCGCAGCAAGTGTACATGCATGGCACAGTCAGACCCCATGACACGACCCTCAATTTCTCCATTTACACATCTGTCTTCTCCTCTGCATTGTAGGTGAGCTGCTTGCCCTATGTTTACGTGCCTAATGCACAGGTTGCCCCAGAACAGGTGCTCAACACAAATGCATTAAATGAGTGAACAGTTAGGTACTGGTTCAAAGGATAAATACACGAGTTAACGCTGAATAATGGAAGAATAAATGAACATTTGTTGCTATTGTTTTCTGCAGGATGAAAGAAAGATACTGAAAAATAAGACAAAGCTTAGAACTAGAGACGGAGGACTCTGTTGTTTAAACAATAAATCCGAATTCTTTTTGTGTGTGTGTGTGTGTGTGTGTGTGTGCGTGTGTGGTGCTGGGGATTGAACCAAAGGCCCATGATGACATAGTTGCCTTAAACTTTTTGATTCAAGAAGGAAAGCACTGGTTCAAAGTCCACTTGTAGATGGGGCAGCCACAGAGCAATGGGAAATTCCTAACAAGCTCAAAGGGGAATGTGTTCCTGTCCCTCAGGGCTCAGCTCATTTCCCCTCCCATGCAGCAGCATCTGGAACCCTCAGCACCAGCACCCAAGCCACACACACATGCACAGGGAGCTCCACGGCAGCAGCTCCTGTCCACCAGACCCAGTGGGTGTAGGAGATGAGCGTTCTGTTCCCTGCTTCATCACATACACACCCCAGGCTCAGGAGCAGGTCACTTAGCCTCTCCTAGTCCTCTTCCTTGGCTATATAAGTGGAGGGGAAATGCTTACAAGTGTCCTTTAGTCATCTAAAAGGAAGTACTTCCTTTTGACCTCCTCTTTCACATTTTGAGGCATCTTTGACTTTGAGACAACCAACTGTGGCTGGGTTGCGCCTTTCTCCAGAGCATGACTTATTTGACACAGTTGTCAGAGAAGGGGTTTCCCAACATGCCCAGACGGAAGCTGAACTGACAACAGGTTGACTCTATGGCATCTGAAGGGCACCACCCTCCCACTCCTAGAGGCCATGGAGTAACTTTTACCCCTATAACACTATTTCTCCGCACCTGAAGTCCATTCCTTTAAAAAATTCAAAACTGAGCCAATAAGAACTTATTCTGTCTTTATATTTTACACCACACCAGGTTGACTTGTTAGACAGTGAAATGTTCCCAATAGCAAACCTCTCAATAAGATTGTTTTCTTGTGAGAGAAAAAGGGAAAACAAACAAACATAGAAGGAGTTAACCTTTAAGAGCAAAACATTCGACCTGTTTCAAGATTAAGGACCAGGGGAGCAGAGGAGGCAGAGTGCCCAGGAACTAAGGACAGCAAGGATCGGAAAACCATTCCTTTAACAGCTCTGGGTGATTCGATTTTCCTAAGTTTGCAATAACACATATTAGGACTTTAGCTAGAATTTTTATATAGAAGGATAAGGACAGATCTTCTGTATCCAGTTTTTAGATGCAGGATAAATAAGAACTCCAAATGTGATATTTTCTCTCAGCAATGGCTTGTGTGACTTTTGTGTGTCAAAGAACTACTCACCAAATGAACCTCCATTCGCCCCTGCACTGTTATCTCCTCTGGACTGTTCTGTGTGAGTCAGTGGGTAGCACTGAGTGTCCACACATGCCTGCAGTTCATGGACAAAGTGTTAGCCATGGGGATGGGATTTGATGCCACTAAGGACACAGATGGGCTTTTAGGCAGGATCTTCAGAATTTTGACAGTGTGAGGGTACTTTGAACAGGACTCATTTTTGTATTATAAAAGTAAGTAAAGGTGTTTTTCAAAATACGTATAATTGAGAAAATGAAAGCCACTCTAAAGAGAGGGGAGAAACCCAAGAAGGTGCTCTCTTGATGGTGATGCCCAAGATAAATAAATTTTATGGAATTCTACGCTTCTTAAAACAAGACAAGTTTCCAAAGGAAATGAATCTTTAGTGCGTACTCTCGGGAATATTATTTCAGTGATGGTGAAACTAATAAGACTAAACTTAAGATAACAGCTCCGATAATACTCTGTGCACCAAGCTAAGCACTGCAATGGGCCATCTACACATGTTACTGCAGCTTAAGAAAAACCTGAAGCCATATATATTATAACTTATATTATTCATACAAGGAAAGTAGAATGATAAAAATAATGAGCAAAGAAGAGCAAGAAACAGGAATAACAAATGTTCTGTATTTGATAATTTTGTCTGACAGTTGATGATTTATCTTTTGTTTTTTTTTAAGAGAGAGTGAGAGAGAGAGAGAGAATTTTTTTTTTAATATTTATTTTTTAGTTATCGGCAGACACAACACCATTGTTTGTATGTGGTGCTGAGGATCGAACCTGGGCCGCACGCATGCCAGGCGAGCGTGCTACCACTTGAGCCACATCCCCAGCCCAGATGATTTATCTTTTGAATGCCTGATTTTCTACTTTTTTCTGTCAACTGAAGAGAGTAATGCATTCTTGGGCAGCAGAGAATTAAACATGTAGCCACTCTCTCCAGCAACATCTATAAAGTACATACTTCAAAAACAACAGTAAATAGGGAACATCTCCCTTAAAACTCAAGTCTATGCAGTACCACATAATTCCCTTTTTGAAAATAACAGCGGAATATATGGTTCTGTTCATAAAAGAGGAAAAGTGATTTAACTACATCATGGTCTCTAGGTTTTCTGTTATGTAGGACTGAATTATATATTTTTTACATTATAAGTTCTAGATAAATAACTTACATAAATCTCTTACTCTGAATTCAAATGTGGGTTAATCTGTTCCTCTCTCTGCATTACATTCTCAGAGATTCCTGCAGAATTTTTATCCAATACATAATACCTTTCTTCGCTACATCTCTTCTCTGCCTCATCCATGTTCTGACCCGGCTCTGACCATTGTGATCCTACCTGTGTGTCTCATGTTTTGAAATTTGTCGGGAGTTGGTCTGATAGGTAGATCTAGAGACACAGTCTGTCCCCGATTGTGTCTGGTGTCTCTGGGAGCCATTTCTTGTGTCATGTGTGTGAGTTCTTTGCCTCTGAGACGATGATCACCAATGCTCACAGGAGCTCTGCCACAAGAGCAGATGCCCTAGTGTGGGGAGAACACTAGAGGGCACTCTCTAACCCTAACAGTGGATGTCAGGTGTCTTGTCCTGGTTCCTTCCTTGGAAAGTATAGGACTTGTTGGACACTACACAGGAGTCCATAGAGCAGGTCTGGAGGTCACTCAGTTCCCCTTCATGAGATGATTTTCACTCACAATCAGCTTCCTTCCCTCTTCCTGGAAGGCTGATATGCAGTTCCTCTAAACTTCCACTTTGAAAGTAGAAAGACTCATTGTGGCTTTTAACTTTGTGTACACAGTTGAGTTTCTGCATTCCCTGCCCATTAGCCCCAGCCCCAGCCCCAGCAGCTTCCCTCACCCCAAGCAGGCTCCTGAACCCCAACCCTGAGGCCTTTGAACTTGCTGCCTACTGAGGAATCCACTCTTGACTCCTCTTTTTAATTTCTATCCCCTGGGGCTTTCCTTTTCACACTTTTGGGGCAGCTCCTTATTTTTTACCACAAGTAATTGAGGGTAAGGGATTTCTCCCATCAACTTAGTCAACTGTTTTGCTAGAAATCTTACAGAATCACTATCCTCCCTTTGTTTTTATATCAATTCCAGAGTAACAAAGAACACTACCCCAAAAGAGCAGAGAGAATTAGTTTGGGAGCTAGTTCCAAATTTTAATGTTGATAAATATCTACATTTTAATTTCTAAGGGAGGAGAAATGTCACTTTAAGTCTGTTCTTCCTATTTCACATCAGCTTCTTTAAAATAGAATTTAAACTACTAATGGAAAATTTTTTTAACAGTTACATATATCCAAAAAAGGACAACTTAAGAACTAAAGTGAGCATAAACCAAATCTACTCACCCCATGGTTTTAAGTCTACAAACTGGATGTCATTGTCTTTGGTATGCCCCTATGCTGAATGAATGTCAAGTTTGAGAGGATCTCTGCACTGCATCGCTGAGGTCACATCAGAGACTCATTAGCCTCCATCAAAGCTTAAACATCCCATGCAAAAGCACCTGTGAGTGCCCAGGAGAAATGACAAGCTGCCTGTAAACCATTCTGCACCTCACCCGGCCCCTAGGAGGCGCTCTTTGGGATTTCTCAGCATATATGTGAATACATCTCATTGTTTAGTTTTAATTTTTTTATTCCTTTTAATGTAGTTGAAAAAAACCCACTAATTAAAGATCCCAAGATTCTACTATGAATTTCATAAGAGCAGATTTTTTTTTCTTATGAGATCTTATAACCATGCTAAGTCCTTCAGATGTCATTTGTGTGATTATGTGGTCCAGTGAGCTTTGTCTCAAACTCTAAAAAGGCATAAGTCCTTCTAATCTATACATGAATAAATATAGCACACCAGAAATTCTTGCCAAGTACTGATAAAATCTGTTTCACTCTATCTGAAGATGGTTCTTGTCCAATCTATGCACGCTGGTCAGTTAATGTTCCACAGATGATAAAAACAAACAGAGCAAAGAGGCAGATGCAGTCGTTTGCTGGGTCTGTGCTTACACACAGTTAATGGCTGCTATCCCACCTACCGCAGTAGGGAAAGGGGGGGGGGG
>NW_026000068.1:7204276-7301297 GCF_001458135.2 Marmota marmota marmota
GGGGGGTCACAATTAACAGAGGGCAGGAACAAGGGAGAAGAAAATCACCAGGATGAGAGAAGTTCTAGAAGGTTAGATGGCCAGAGACTGAAAAAATACCTCCAAACTAGCAAATGTTTTCACTTGGCTTGAAGTCACTGAGCTATTGCTGCATAATAGAATTACATCTCCTTTGGGAGAAATCCTTCTCTCACTTGGAGTGTGAAATTCTTGGTGATACCAACTGGAGCTTCACATAAGTAGGTAGGGGAAGCTAGAGGCTTTGAGAATTCCAAAGCAAACCACACAGAGAATATTATCCAACCACATCTCTCCTCCCCCCAAACCCAGGCAACAGTTACATGGGCCTAGCCAAGAGATACAGAGCCACAAAGGGTCAGTTACTCATTGCTGCCAAAGCTATTTTAAATTCATGCAATGGGTAGCTGAATCAAAGAAAAATAAAAAAGGCATCTCAAGTGGCTAGAAGAAATCGGGCATATGGATGTAGGCAGGGTGACTAGGCAGGATATAGCTGGAAAAAAACATAGTATTTCAGTAGCATTAAAAAAATGCTACTAAAAAAAAACAGGGGTGTCCAAGTTTGGCTCCGGAGGAAGGGGAAGTCTTAAATAAGAACAGTAATGATAAACACATGCAAAGTTCACTATAATCTTCCCACTCTTTCTTTCACTGCTGTGTAAGTTAATTTTTCTCATAGCAGGCATCTTTAACAACCAACTATACACATTTATTATTTCCATATGTTCTTCTCTACTCTTTTTTCCCTGAATTCCAAGCATTGCCCTCAAGAGCTTTCAAACACTGAATAAAATCAAAGAAGACATTGAACAATTTTGCACAGATGCCTCCAAGAGTAAAGAATTTACATTGTATAAATGGTGTGAATAATACATTTGGCCCTTAGTACAAACTTATTTTATAGCCCTGCATGTAATTCCTACTATACTACATCTATATTAGTCAGGCTTCACAGGTCTAGAGGAAATTTTTTCATATAAAATTTTTGTTGAAGGAGCATCGCTTATATTCTCCAGCAACATCCTAATCGAATTCTAAAGCTTTCCCAGTGAGAGATGGCTTGCTTTTATCACACCCCCAGAGGGGGAAGAAAGCTTATGAGGTTTCAAGTAAACAGCTTATCAGCATCAAGTAGTACTTAATCAGACCAAAGACATACTGGAATCAAAATTATGGGAAGGGAAAATTTTTGTACCAACTTTCACATTGTTTAATTAGAGTTTCCACAATTTTATGCTATGATGGTTCCTTGAGAACTTCAGAGGGAGCCCAATCCTCATCACCTGCCCTGTGTTATCTCACAACACATCAGAAAGGACCCTCAGAGGGTTCTATGCTTCCAAATTCATCTTTGGAATTTCAAGCACTTCAAAAGCATTTCTTTTAAAATATAAGAAAACACAAGAATGAGAAATTATTTTTTCTTTTTTGGTGTCCCAGATTCGGTTGGGAACAATCTGCTAAGGTCAAGCTTTCTGCTTCTTGTCAGGAGAGTGCCTGGCTGGTTATTGAATGAAAAATGCATCGCGAGTACCCACTGTTCAGAAAGCTTCTTTGTGTGAAGTATAGGAAGAATGAACACTTTATTGATCCACCAGGATTTTGAATATAAAAGGAGAGAGGTGTATTCTAGGAGGCATGCAAAAAGACATACATCATCAGTTCCATGGAGCAAACACACCAGAAAAAACTGTAGAAGCCACAAGGCACAGCTCTGAGGAAGCTGAGTTGCCCTAGAAGAGTTCTTCTGTACTAACAGAACTTAGTTTTGCTGAGTGACCAGGGCTGGGGCAAGAGCAAGGCTGGTGAGCACCTTCCCATAGTGCAGAATTTAAGAGGGACCCAAAAAACCCAGCAGCCAAGATAAACAGTACTTTAAAGGTCTAAATTAATGCAAAACAGTCCATGCTGAGCAAATTCGCAAGATTTTAAAGATATTGGAGCTTCAGTAGGGCTTGGCAGGAAACTGTACTGAGCCTGTGCTTATTTAAAATCTGGAGAGATGGTCCATCATGGATTTTCTTGCATTAATATTGTTTTATTCTAAATATCACTTGATTATTGAATATTCTGGCACCCTTCAACACTGCACCCAAGGGGATTTCCTCTCCTACCCCACCCTAGTCCCAGACCTAATGGACTCTAAAGCTTAAAAATGCTTCTCCTCCCCCCTCCCCACACATACACACTTCCTTTCCACTTCCCCAGCAAGGCAGCCTTGTGTCTTGGCTCTGGCCACCTACAAGTAAACAATCCTATACATCTTCTAGGAGAGCTTTTGCTTTTGTTGTTGATTTTTGATATGAAACAGATGAGTCAAGAAGCCCCTGCCCAAGCTCCCACTGCTGCCTGACTTTGAGCACTGCCAGGAACCACGCAAACAAGGAAAAACAACAAGGAGCAAAAGACAACTCCGTGGGGGTGACAGAAAAATTACAGAGCCTGGGTCCTCACTGACCCCACCCAGCTTCTGATCCAAAACCAGGCAGCCCAAGTCGTCCTATCGAGGGAACAATACATGCATTTATGGTTGAAAGTACTCAGTTGGTCAGTTATCTGTAACAACCAAAATATGTCTAACTGATACAGACGCCTGGAAGCCAGCGAACTTTCAGAGCAAGGATTTCTACATTTTACGGCACTGATGACTTCAAAGCTGTATTTTATCTCTGAATTATTTAACTGCAGGTACCAAAAACAAGAACTAAGTCTAAAGTGGAATTTGACTCTAATCTCTACATGGCAATTAATTATGGAAATGTATGTAAATGAAAGGTCAAAGCCTCATTCTTTGAAAAGACATTAATTTTCCTACTAAATATTTATGATAACAATGAGGTCAGTGTCAACATTATTAGTAGAAATCTCAATTTCTCTTGTGTTTTTGCAATACAGAATTTTGCTGCGCTAGTGTTTAAGGATCAAGAGATGAATTTTCTCGAAGAGACAAAGAATGTCCCTGGAACTACTTCACTTTGCTAGTTTAAAGGGCAACAGAATTATCAATGTGATAGAAACTTTTGATGACTGTTATACTCATTGGTCACCTAAAGATTGAGATCAAAAGATAAGCCAACATGATATTTTCATTATATCAGAGAAGTAATTAATAGCAGAAGGATTAAAAACTACAGTTTTCTAATTGCTAGCCCAGTAGTCTTTAAACATGAATCATGATGTTTTCCAAAACACTGACTCAGAGAGAATACCAGGCCACAAAAACCTCTGCACAGACATACAAGGAAAAATAGTCTCCATCAATTGCTCTTATAAATTGTGCGGGTGCACAAAGGTTCATATCTGCACTGTGCAACATGGTTGTCGGCAAGTGACAACTGTATTTTAATTTAACTAAATAAAATAAAATTAAATTAAAGATCCATTACTTCAATAGTGGCCGTAGATCCTCAGGAGCTGCACAGGGTGAATGGCCACCATATTTGTTAGCATGGAGTGTGAGGACTCTCAGGATCACAGAAAGTCCCCCTGGGCAGCACTGCTTTACACCAAGAGTCCTCTCACTGCCCCATTCCTAACTAAGCCACAGGAAGTTGTGAAGAACCAACTGTAGGAAATTTGACCTTAAAAGAAAAAGAACTGCAGCCCTCACCACTTAAGGTACTGGGGCTAAGTGTATCTCTCCCACATTCCCTTTCCTTGGTTTTAAAAGCTACTAATTCCAAAAGTATTATTATCACTTAAATTCAAACGTAATCTACAAATCAGCAATTCTCAGATGTGATAACACCTTCTCAAAAGGTAAGAGTCAGAAAGATTTTCCTCTAAACACTACCCTTGAGTGGGGGCAGTGTTCAGGAAACTGGCTGTCTATATAAATCACCTCTGTTATATCTAGTTAATGTCAACTGTAGAGTTCTTAGCCCTTAAAATGGCTCTGTAAACAAACATTACTAATAAAACAGTTTCTGTGGAGGGTCATGGTTTGAGTATCTTGAATTTCATGTAGCTTTACTAATACATTCATTACACATCTACACGTATGCATTTTACTAAATGTTATGTAACATGTTGTTCATAATTATCTTTCTCATTATAGAGTACATACACAATGCCTGGTCTCAGTGCCAAGGAAATGTGACATTGTGTTTGGATGAACTCAGGCAATTTCTTAGGCAATTTAATTACTGGATTCAATATTTTTAACTAGGCTATGCTTCTTCATCAGAATTGGAACTTACCCTATTTTTGAAGAATCTTTTGAAGTACAAAAATATTTGCATATTTAAATAAAAAATTTAATGACTTTTAAAAAGTATATAAACCTTACTTCTACTACCTCATCATGAAAAATGAAAAAGGTCTCAACTCAAATTTTCTTGAATGTATTTTGCAGTCAATTTCTTTCCTCACCCTGCACCCTCACAACCATCAACAGTAATTCTCTTATGACAGTCTTGTCTTCCACATAATTTCACATAATAGGACAATACAATATTAGGTTGCTTTTGTATCTGAAATCTTCCACTTACCATAATATTTTAGAAATTCATCCAAAATTTTTGTTTGCTGTCTTTATAAGTAGTTTGCTTTTTTTAGAGCCTACTATTACTCCATTTACATAATTAATGTGTCTATCTCTGATAAATATTGGGTTGTTTATTGCTATCAAAATAAAGTTTCCCTGAACTTTTGGGTACAAATCTTTGTGTAAATGTTATTGAACATTAAATTAATCTTGGGTAAATATCTATGAGTGGGTTTGCTGGGACCCCAGTATATTTGGAACTTTTGAAGAAGCAGCAGCATGATTTCCAAAGGGGCTCCACCTTCTCACAGAATTAACAAAAGTACAATTGCACCACATCCTTGCCAACACTTGGTATTATCAGTGTTCTAATTTTAGTCACTTTTCTCTGTTTGTGAAAGTATTTCACCATGCTTTGATGTTAATATTTGGCAAATTGACCATCTAAATCTCTCATTCATTATATTTTAATTGGATTACATTCATCACATCATAAAGTTATAGAGTATTTTTATTTATGCTCGACACAAGACCTTTATTAGATATACATTTGCAAATATTTTTACACATTGTCTTTGGTTTGCTTGTGTTTTTTAAGCTGTGTTGGAAGAGCAAATGCTTATAATTTGATGCAGTTCAACTTATCAAATTTCTTTTCTGTGTTTTTTTAAACCCTAGCTAAGTAAACCAAAATTTTGGAAACTTTCCCATGTTTTCTCCCAGAGGCTTTATAATTTCAGTTTGTTAAATCTATGCTCTATATCAGTCAGTTTTGGATATTGTGTGCAGTGAAGTTTAATGTTGGCTATTTGTATACACATGTGCAATTTTTCCAATACTATTTGTTAAATTCTACCATCTATTTCCTACTACCATGGTCCCTTCATTGAAAATTGATAACATATGTACAGAACTATTTCTTTTCTCTGCTTTTGGTTTTAAAATTTTACCTTGTGAAATTTATCACATTGAGTTCAACAGAGTAAGTCTTCCAACATAACTTTTCATCTCAAAATTATTTCACTTGTTCAAAACCCTTTGTACTTCCATTTGAATTCTAGAATAAGTTTTTCAATTTCTACAAAATGCATAATAATATCTTGAATCGATCTGCAGGAACCTATGGATAACAATGAATACAATATGGTTGCAATGCATAGATTATGCATTGCTACCTTTAAATATTGGGCCTTCTGGTGAATATTTCATATCATTAATTTAGATATTTTTAATTTTCTCAGTAGTGTTTTATAATTGTCAGTGTATAACTACTACACATATTTTATTAAGTGTATCTTTATTTCTTATTTTGATGCTACTCTAAATGATATTTTAATTTCAACTTGCAATTGTTAGTTGATAATACAGAACATAAGTTCACTACATACCCTAAAATGATGAGAACCTCACTTATTAGTTCAATAGGACTTTTTAAATGATAAATTTGGATATTCTATGTATATAATTTTCTTTAAAAAAATAGGCAGCTTTAATTTTCATTTCCAATTATATGTCCATTACTTGTCTCTATATTTATTTTATGTTACATTATTTACTGATTACTACCTTTTGCAATGGCAAATATAATGATAACTAAAAGCCCTAAAACAGAAAACAGTAAACAACATCCTTGTGAGAACACTACTCGGCTCTTTACTATTGTGTACTATGTTAGATTTAGGCATTTTTACAGATACCTGTTGTCTTGTTGAGTGAATAGTTTCTACTCCTAGTTTTTATTATGACTGTGTGGTGAGTTTTGTCAAAATTTTAACTGTGGAGATAATTTTTTTGTAATTTAGTCAAACATGGTATTGATTTACATGGATTGATTCTCAAATGTTAAATATTTGCAATACTCTAACCTTGACTTTGTTGGATGAAACCCACTCAGACACAACACATTATCCTGTTTTACAAATTGAGGGTCTGATTGTTAAATGATATTAAGGATCATGTACACATATTCAAGAGGGATCCAGGTTGGCAGTGTTGCATATTGGTATGTCCTGTCTGGCTTTCATACCAGGGTGAATCTGCTCTCTTGGATTAGTTGGAATGGATTCTGTCATGTTATGCTCCCTAAAAGTTTGGATAGAATTGGTATCATTTTTTTTCTTAAATATCTGGCAAAATTCACAGTTGAAGTTATGTGGGTTTAAAGTTTCTTTATTAGAAGATTTTGAAAAATGTATTAAATCGCTTTAATGAACATAAAATGAGTCGGCTTGCCTTTTTCTTCTACTATTTTTTTTTCCTTCTGAAACAGCCCAGGCTGGCCTCAAAACCCTAGGCTTAAGGGACCCACCTGCCTCAGACTCCAAATACCTGAGTCAACAGGTACCCACCACCATACCTGGGGTTGCCTGTCCTTTAAGAGCTTGGATAGACTGAATTTCATGAAGAATTTATCCATTTCGTCTAAGTTGCCAAGTTCAGGCATGAAATTGCTTATTCTTTGTATTCTATTATTATCTTTTTGGGATCTGTAGTGCTTCTATCTTCTCATTTATTTCTAATATTGATAAATTATGTCTCATCTATTTTTCCTAATCAATTTTGCTAGATTTTATTAGTCTTATCAAAGAATGGGGTTTAATCTCACAGATCTTATAACAACCTTTCCAGTTAACTGACCTATGCTGTTTCTTCCTCTTCCTCTTCATTCAGCTTACAATAGATATTATTTGCTATTGTTTTTTCCTACTTTCTAAGAGAGACTCAAAGCCATTGATAACAGATTTTTCTCTGTTTCTAATTAAAGCAAAGAATGCTATAATTTCCCTTAATTTTTGCTTTATCTGTATATCACACATTTGTGTAAATGATGATTTTATTTCCATTTGGATAAAGTATTTTTTATTTTTTCCCTGAGACTTTTTCCCTAGCCAAGCATTATTTGCAATTACATTGCTTAACTTCCAACATCCACTTCATATATGATTCTGTTACTGATTTTTTCTTTGATTCTGAAGTGGTCAGAGCTCACACTGGCACAATCCTAACCCTGCTTTTGTTCCCCATCATTACACTCTCTTGAAAATTCCTTACAGAAAGCTGAGGTAATCAAGAGGCATCTCAGTTTTTCCTTCATTTATGTGATCAAAATCCCACTCTGGCTGGGCACGGTTGGGCACGCCTGTAATCCAAGCAGCTCGGGAGGCTGAGGCAAGAGGATTGTGAGTCAGCCTCAGCAAAATCGAGGCTCTGAGCAACTCAGTGAAACCCTGTCTCTAAATAAAATACAAAATAGGGCTAGGGATGTGACTTAGTGGTCAAGTGTTCCTGAGTTTAATCCCTGGTACCAAAAATAAAAAATAAAAATCCCACTCTGCCATCTGCCCAGTGTCCACTCTCTAAAGATCTTAGCGTTTAATATTGTATCTATTTTTCTTGTTATTTAAAGCATGGAGGTACATCAAGTCCCTTGTCCATCACAGTCAGATGCTAAAGTTTTCTACATCATTTTTCAAAAATAATCATCTGTTTACCAGATCTTGAGCAAATATGAGAAGAAAAACATGGAAGTTCTCTGACAATCTGTTTACAATTTCCAAGTCATATTAGATATTATAGTTAAAAACTATCTTGGTTTGCATTTGTATTCTCAAAGCTAATTAATTTGGGTTTGGATTTATGCCTTAGTCCATAAATTTATAGCCTAAGGATTTGTTTCCCTCATATGGAATTGAGGATTTATGATTTGCATGTTTGCATTTTGAGAATTTTTTTTTAAATTAGTACTGACCCTTTGGAATTAAGAAATAGAAGAATTAAAATGAGTGTTAAGTTTGGATGAATCATACTTATGTTATTCTCTTCCGTTTTTTTTAAACTCAGAAACATTTGAATCTGGTTCGAACCATCCCTGCAATGGTGTATTTTGTGAATTGATCCAAGCTGAAGGCTGCAGTATCCACTGGGATACAGGCACATGTGGCCTTGAACACCTTGGATGTATTTTATAAACACACAAACTCTCACTTCACCTACTCTGTGCTCCTCCAGAGGGGACGTCTCCTTCCTCATGTTTTAAGTGTGAGTGGGAGCACAGAGTCGCGTCATCCGCAGTGTCTACACTACGTCTACAGTACAGCACACAAATCCATCCCTTTGTCTCCTACCCATGTTGCTCCTTCCACCTCACCCGCCAGCCAAACCTAGCTCAGTTAAGAGGCCAGACCTAATTCAGGACATGTCCTTTAAGATGTCGCACCCTCAGTACAACACTGTTCCTCAAAGATCAGTAGGGCAACTCTTTGGCTGCTATTCAAGGAACATTCAAGTGTAAAATAAGTGGCCTGAGCAGGTGATCTGAACTCCAACTCATTCACTTGCTGAGTGGTCCCAGGGCCTTGGTGGATCTTGGCCCAGGCTCAGGACACTGTGTGCAGCACCGAGACATTCTTCCCCTGCTGGCAAGTTGACATTGGCCTCCAGTTTTGTGGTGTGCAGAGTCAAGACTCTAACCTTCACACTGGGAAAGGGACCCTGTTTTCACTTGGCTTCAAGGACGTCTGTGATTCTCCCTCCTCTGTCCTGCTTTCTGTCTTGTCTCTCCAAACTCGGTCCTGACCCGGCCCAGGGCTACTCGCAGTGCTGCTTCTTTCTGTATCGATACTCTTTCCTGAGGTTCTCACCCAGTCTAGTGACTAAATGGCATCTAGTGCTCATCCCTCCAGACTCCAGCCTTGAATATGCCACCCAAAATTCACGTGCCCAAGACTGAGCTCCCACAGCCCCAAACCCAAGTGCCTTTCCTCTGGTCTTCCTCACCTTACTAGGTCACACCCCCGGCTCTTCTATTACACAAGCAAGAAGCCTAGAGCCAGTCTTGCCATCTCCTTCTCTCATGCCACACACATTATCTGAAAGGAAACCCTTGACCCATCTCCAAAATAAGCTATGTCTAAATTATAGCACTGTTCCTCACGCTAACGACACCCTCCTTGGGCCAGCGCATCTCCAGCAGGCCCACACACCAACCAGCTCCAGGGCTTCAGTGCCCTGCAGCCCAGTCTCCCTCCTCCAAGGCAGTCTGTCCTAAGCACAGGGGGCAAAGAGGTCCTTTCAATCACATCGGATCACATCATTCCTCTACTCAAAATCCTCCAGTCATTTTCAATCTCACTAAAAATAAAACCCAAATCCTTAATGGTTCTTCAGGCCTGGCCCATGGTACCCCTCTGATTTCATCTCCACTGCTCTCCCCCGGGGCTCACTTCATTCAGTTGCCCCAGCCTCCCTGCTGTTACTTAAACCTGCAAATATGCTCCCACCTCAGGGACATTACCCTTGTCCTTCCCCAGCCATTGTGACCTGTACCCGCTCCCCTCCATTAAGCCTGAACTCAACGGGTCTTTATGAGTCATGACCTGGCTAGAAAAACAGAAATTACACAAGGTAGCTCACATTGAGAAATCTAATGTAGGAAATAGCTGTAAAACTGTGCGTTGGAGAAGTTAATGCTCAGTGAAGTTAGCCAATCCCCAAAAAAACAAATGCTGAATGTTTTCTCTGATATAAGGAGGCTGACTCATTGTGGGGGTAGGGAGGGGGAGCATGGGAGGAACAGATGAATTCTAGATAGGGCAGAGGGGTGGGAGGGAAAGGGAGGGGGCATGGGATTAGCAAGGATGGTGGAATGTGATGGTCATCATTATCCAAAGTACATTGATAAAGACATGAATTGGTGTCAACATACTTTATATACAACCAGAGATATGAAAATTGTGCTGTATATATGTAATAAGAATTGTAATGCATTCCACTGCCATTTATTTAAAAAAAAATAGAAAAAAAAACTGTTGTAAGAAATGGAAGAGCAGAAGACTGAGGGTGGGACCCAGGAGAACCAAAAGGAAAAATGTGTGACCCCCCAGAGTCAGGGCACTGAGGGCAACCTGGGCTGGGCCCCTAGCTGCCCTCACTGAGAGGCTCTTTTCCAACACCTGCAGCTCAGGTGCAAATTCGCAAAAAGCACAGCCTTCTCCTGGGCTGCAGGCATCTGGGGTCCCAGTGCTTCTGGGAGCAGGAAGATGACCCTGTCTATGCTCCCAGCTTCCTTGGTCCTTGCTGCATGCATCACAGCAGAAACCCAGGGTTCCAGGAGCCTGAGTAATGCAGCTGACCCCCTGACCAGCTTCCCAGAGCAGATGACAGAGGGCATGGCAATTTATTATTTTTTTAATAGAAAACAAGAAGAGAGGAGTTCAAAGAGTCCCAACACAGACATGACAGATGTCTAAGACGGCGATGCTAATCACCCTGGACTCTACACATCGTGTATATATATTGAATCATCACCTGTACCCCATAAGTATGCACAAATATTACACGTTGATTTTTTAAAAACAAGAACACAAAAAGGACAGGTAGCAGGCTTACAGGCCAAAGGTGAATGCGGACACATTTGGTGAGCCTAGCCACAACTGCAAGCCCCTCCTGCCCTCACCCCTCCCTGCCTTGTGTCTTGCCTCAGCCCTCACCACCATGGGACACACTTCCTAACACCTGATCTTCCGTCTCCCTAAGAGAAGGTAATCCTGGGTCAGGATTTATATCTGCTTTGCTTACTGGGGCAACCCAGTAACTAAACAATTTCCAGCACATAATATGCACTCAATAAATATTGATCAAATTATTAACGAACTGGACCTCTGCTTTTATCTTCAAAGGAGCAGAAGCTAAAATGCTCTGTGTGCTAAAGCCAGAGAATCGAGTAGAACAAAATCAAAAACACAAATGAGGATGGCAATCGTCAATCTCCTCCTGGGAGCTACCTGGAGCACTCTGCTCAGTGTTCCTGGCGTCAGGGTCTCATCTCATTGATTTTAGTTAATAAGGTTTGTCAGCTCCCTAACATGCTGCCCAGGGGTGTTTTCAAGGTGGCAATGGTCAAACAGCATAACCAGGACTTCCTTCCACCTGGGACTGAAAAACCCCATTCATTCCCTGCTTCAGTACCCAGTGTCACTGTGATGAGACTGAGCCCAGCAAAATTCTTGGTTATTAATAAGAAAGCAAAGCTTCCTGCCTCCTGCAAAGCTCCTGATTAGACATGTCCCTGAATCTCATGGGGGAGCTGGGAGAGAAAGAGAAACTAAAGAAAAAATTTTCCTAAAGCCAGAGTGTACCTTCTGGCCCTCTTCACCCAATGATAATTAAAAAAAAAAAAAAAAGACACAGGAAAACAAACATGCTAAGTGTTGATTAAATTAGAAAATAAACATGCTAAGTGTTGATTAAATTAGAAAACACAATAAATAAAATTTAGAAACCTCACTATAGTCTTTTCTTGGCCCTATTGGCATCAGGAATTTCTGCCCTGCTCGCTGTAAGAGTTGGCATGAAGTTTGCTCTTAAATGGAACTCTAGTTGCTAATCTGGCTCTGAGATTAGAAGCAAGAGGAGATAGAAAAGCACTACCCAATTAAAATTTAAAATATATGCACCTACACTTAATCTCCAGCTTTTTCTTCCTACTTAAAATAAGGGTGATGAGATTTTATCTATCTTCAGTATGTCAAACAGATGAATTACCCATTTTAATGCTTAGAAAGATTACACTCTGCTTAAAGATAAATAAAAGACAATAATGTACTCGGGCCAAATGAAATCACTGTTTTAAATCAGAATCCTGACAATAATTTATAAAGTCTTATTCCAATTTTAATTTGATTACATTGAACTACTTCACACAGAAATCAATCCATTTCAAGATTTGAGTAATAAAATATATTTCCCTATCAAGAAAAATCGATCAAAGACAATTAAAATTTCATCTGAAGATATAGATGTTCAAGCTTATCAATTATTTCATTAGTGGGACTGGATGCAAAAGTGACATGAAAATTAGTGATTTTTCACAACTCAATAAATCATTTCTGTCAGATCCTAATCATTGTTTATAAAAAGTGTACAAGAGAGACCCCCTAGGCTCTCACCAGTGATCGATAACAACGCAAAAGCATAATCAAGAAATCGGAGCCAATATTCACTCAATTAATAACCTACACTGCTTTTATGTTTGTTTTCTTCCAGTCTCTCTAGGCACTCAGGAGTAATCTGTATGTACCTGTATTCTAGGGTTGAAAGTTGTATATTTTAATGTACCATTTCTCTAGGTAGAAAACTAGCACCACACTGTAAAATCAGAAATGCACACCAAGTGTAGTTTTTAATGTAAAAATTAGATGGTGTACTTGGTGTCTCATTTGCATATAAGTTTGTGTATTTTGCCTTTGTGATTTTGACCTCTGTCAAGTAAATATCCAGTCATGTGCATGGTAATAAAACACAGATTATGTATGAACCAAGGATTTTTTTTAAAGAATGATCACAACTCTTTCCTCTTCAAGTAAACCCTCAGAAGCAAAACCTCAGATCCTACAGTGAAAGAGGAGAGAACACTCTGGTTTAGGTGAATTTCAGTTTCTATAGAGAAAAAGGTTTCATTCAAGAAAGTCTCAACAGTTAGCAGTATCTCATTATATTTTAATCAGGTTCCTATGAAAATATCCAAACTAAATATTAAAATTAATGTAATGCAATCTATTTTTAATTAAAATAAATGTTCCTAATTCTTCTTCAAAGAAAGTAGGGCACCACCATTCAATCCCATGTACATGATTCCTGAAGGCCACAGTGGCAGGCCTGAGACTAGATGAAGAGAGAGAGGTACGGAAAGCAATTTTACCCAAGGTTTCTATGTTCCAAAATTCTGAAGCTCTGAAATCTTGTAGGTATTCTAGACAATACCTAGAGCAACAGGAACACTAGATCATAGATAAGAGATAAGACCTCACCTTGATCATGACTCCATAGGATGATGGCACATCAGACACCAGCCGGCCCAAACCCAGGGAGCGTGGGGACTGAGGGACACACATGGAGCCATGAGAGACACATGCAACCAAGGACCACGCAAGGAAACCGTCAGGGAAGTGACTCCCTGGGCCCTCCTGGCAGCCCCACCCTTGTTTTCTAACAGGTGACAGTTGGCTGTGCCATGGAGGGGAACTAAGGCTATCCTGACTGTGTCTTCTCCAGCCCAAAGAGGAGCAGCTGACTGGCCAGGTGTGGCCAAGAGGCCAGGGTCCTGTGCAGAGGACAAGGGGAAGAGTGTAGAGGCAGGAGAAAGGGCAGGAAGGGAGCTACCAAGGCAACAGGAAATGCACACGTGGCCACCTTGTGAGGGTAGAAAATGGACTCAGCAGGGAAGAGGGGCCAGGACCCCTGCAAATGAACAGGATGATGTGTCAACACAGAGCTACAAAGTGTGTGTTACTCTTTCTTGTCAACATTCAACAAAACAATTGTAACACACATATAAATATGATGTAATATAAGGACACAATTTGAAAGAAAAATAAAGGGTCCATTAAAAATACTCATTCATACTGTGGTACCAGACTAAAAACTCAAGTTTAAAACCCTTTCGATTGCCTAAGAGCACCTGTGGGAACAAAGGCAACTCTTTGGATCCAGGGTCCCTGGGGAAGGCAGCAGAAGGCCATGGGGGACTCCCCAGTTCAGCCCCAGGGAGGCCCAGGCAGGAGCAGAATCCAGCTCCCTCAGCGCTAATTCTCTATCAGAAGTCCTCATAGCTCTTCCATATATTCTGACACAATTCTCAGGCCAGCCAATGAGCCCAGATGTAGAAAGACCTTGCACAACACCAAAGAGTTAAAAATAAAGATCCCAGGGACCCAGGAGTGGAAATTGGTAGTGCCCTGCCTGATTCTGCAGGCAAGAGTCGTCTTGAACTTTAATAGTAAACAGTGCCAGCAAAGACACTAAAGAAAGGCCTCCTAATCTGTCATGATATAAAAACTCAAGGCAAAGGGAGCCAGAGTATGGCATGACTCACCCCGACAGTGGTCTTTCGAAATACGAAATTGCTCCCCATAAACCAATTCCCATTACTGAAGCACACTCTGTAAATAGCCAACATGCTGGGTAAACCTTAATCAATAAACAAACAAAAGCAGAATACGGCACTATTGCCTTAAGTAGACATTAAACATTTAAAACTAATTTCAGAGATGGTTATGAGACTCCGTAAGCACACTGGGAAACATGCTGCCTGACGGGTCACTATTTCTTCCCCGTTTATTGGAACAGACATTTAGGCAAATGACAAGGACATAAGTGTGAACAGGGCATAGGTAATGGGTGGGGGGTGTTTCGGCAGCCACTGCACAGTCAAGGATAAATATTCCAGAACACGCAGACAGGGGAACAACCTTGCAAACACAGCAAGCTGTTAGGCGTGTTGAGCAATGAACTCTTCTAGACAGGACGAGCCTACGGTGGCAAATATTTCACAGAGGCTGGGGAAAAAGGATCCAGGCAGCATCTTCTGCCTGGCCAGGTACATGGAAGCAAGACGTTGACAAACTGTGCTCAGCGCATTAAGAGGTCAATGCAGCGCCGTCCACCTCATTAGCAGGCTCCGGGGCAGAATGCCCCTGGTGCATAACACTAAATCATGACATTTTTAAATGCATGTGGAAACCAAGACCTTAAAGTCAAAACCCTCCAGTTCTTCGGTTTGGTCTTCCTTATCAGTGTTTCGGCCTACTCTCTCAAGTTTTCATGTAAACGGTGGCCACCTACTGAGCAGTAACATAAGCTATTTCCAGGACTGTCTGGGCTTCCACCATTCAAAGGAAACTTCTGGTGTCTTTTCATCAACAGTTTTATCCTTCCTTCAGAGAAGCGCTTCCTTCCTAGAACCCTCAGACTCTTGGTCTATGGCTGCCTTCTCCTCCACCAAGACAGAAGGACTCAGAGTTTCCCTCCCTCTACCCACTAACAGCTGCATCCTGAGTGCCCTGGCCTCTCCCCTGGGGGTGGAGTCTGCCTCTTATAGATAACCCCTCACCTGTTCCCAGCATCCTCGCCCCTCCCACTGCTCAGAGACTTTGCCTACTCCATTCTCTCTTCCACTCTCTCTCTTCAGCCCCTTCCTTCATCTGGCTCTTTGTCATCGCCAATGAAGGATGATTTAAAAATGCTTTTTCTAAAAGCTGTTTCTTGCTCTCATGTCCCTGCCTGGCTGAGATAATACTTCTCTCCCTTTGTGTCTAATTTTTTTTCTTTTTTTTTAACCTTCCGTTTATCCACAACCGTCAAGTTTCTTCTTGCTAGCACCACCTGAAACCTACTCTAATAAATATTATATTTGGGGTGGGAGTGTGTCCCCACAGAAGTTAATTCCAGGTTCCTGTGAATGGGGCATTTCTTGGAAATAGTGCCTTTGTAGATAAATCATTTGAGATGAGATTGTTTGAGAGGTGACCTTGTAAGAGAAGACAAAAAGACTCAGACATACAGGGAGAACACAGAGCCACAGACCAGGCGATCGGATGATGCTCCTACAAGCCAAGGAAAGCCAAGGGTGGCTAACAACTACAAGGAGCTAGGAGGAAGGTTCTTCCCCAGAGCCTACAGAGAGAGCAAGGCCCTCCCAACACCTTGATTTTGGATCACTAACTTCCAAAACTGTGAGAGAGAACATTGCTTTTGTTTCAAGCCAATCATCTTTGGTAATTTGTTGCAGTAACCATAGAACGAGAACACTCCATTACTGGCAGAATTTCTGGAAGGGCACCTAAGGGTCCCAGTTTCAGGCATAGAGGATTTTCAGTGTTACAACCTGGAAAGTCTCAGCCAACCAGCACAGATGTGCCACTCTGCCTTCTCTGGAACACTGCATCAGTGGGTAATCTGATGGCCTCCTCCCTCTTGGAAAGCTCTCCTTCCCTGGTTCCAAAGTGCTGCTCTCAACTAGGCAATTCCTTCCAAAGTCACAAAGGAAGGCAGCCTTTTCATTCCAAAATTACCACATCCCTCACATCTGCCTCTCTCATGGATTCTGTATGGAGTCAAGGTGCATGAATGTGCATATCACACTCAGAGCTCCTCCTACCCTCAGTGCTGCACCCATTAAACCACCCACACCCTGTTCCAGGTTCTAGCCTCCACTCACTCTCGACATTTCTGCTACCCTACACTGGCCTCAGCTCCTCATCCTGCTCCCTATGATCCAGCCATAGCCTAGAAATGGGCTCTTCTTTCTCTGCTACCATTTTGCCATCCAGCAAATAAAGCATGGCCTTTTCAAGATGCCTCACAATGCCACACACCATTAAGTCCCCACTAACCACATGAGCCTCTTCCATTTTACTTCCTCCCCCATAACTTCAGCCAAGGAGCCATGACTCGGTACAGGATGCCTGCTGGGACCTGCAAGCTGCCTTCCTGAACTACGGGGCTTATCACTTGCCCCTTTCCTCTCCCTGGAGTACCTCTCCCCTCGTGATTCCATAGACACCATAACATTCCTGGAAACCCTCCTGAGCCCCTCCTGCAACCCGAGCTACTGCTCCCTAGCTACTTCCTCCCTAGCTCCCTGCACCCAGTGCAGACACCTGACCGAAGGTCATGCAGTGGCTCTTTTTACTCACACTCCTAATAACAGTCTGACATTTTTTTTTATGGGACTTTGCCTCTATCACCTCAAAACTCAGCACAGACCTGTTCCTTAACAGACACCCAATGAATGTTTATTGACTATTCCCTCAAAATTAAAAACATGCAAATTAAAAATACAATGAGATACCTGTTTTAATCAATTTTTCCCCACTGTGAACCAAAGAAGGGACAAGAACAATTTTAGAGAAGGAAAAGTTTATCTGGGGGCTCACAGTTCCAGAGGTCTCAGTCCGTAGGTGGCCAGTCCCATTGCTCTGTGCCCAAGAAGCTGCAGAACAGCATGGGGGAGGAAAGCAGCTCAGAGCCTGGCCACCAGGAGGCAGAGAGAGAGCTCCACTCACCAGGGACAAAATATAGCCCCCAAAGGCACACCTCAATGACCGCCCCTCCAGCCACACCCGACCTGCCTACAGTTACTGGGCAGTTAATCCCTTTCAGGGGATTAATGCACTGATTCATCTAAGGCCTTTATAACCCAATGATTTCACCATAAACTTTCTTGCATTATCTCACACATGAGCTTTTGGGGGACATCGTATATCTAAACCATAACAATGCCACTTATGAATCATAGGTCTGACCCAAATCCCAAAGTCTGACCTCACACTCCACAAGGAAGACAGCAGCAGACTGGATCCTAACATGCAGGGCGGGGAGAACACAAGGTGGGGCAAGCTTCATGAGAGGGAAGGGGGCGACCTCTGCAAAGCTCTACACAATCACCCAGAGACCCTGGAACCTCTTCCCACAGTACCCTGCTTCTGCATGAAGAAATGCTTGTGGGGAGCACTGCTCACCAAAACAACACCAGTGCTGGCACATGGCAGGAAACAACCTAAGCATCACTGAGTAGGGAAGATCAGGGCTCACCATGGTGGACAGCGGCATGGCCACAAACAGAAGGGTATCAATTCCTGTGTGCTACCAGGGCATGGTAAACAGCAGGCATCGCTGTGTCCAAAATGCTCCCTAGGAATAACTGCTGCCTTTTATCTGAGAGATTTGAATACATGTTTATTCATAATGCTGTATATACTGCTTTGTTTATATTACAAAGGAAGTATAAATCATAAAGTGTAACTAAAGGAAAAGAAAACAGGGAGCAAAGATAGAGCCCTCCAAACACTCACATTTCATTAATTTACCTTGAAACTACATAGTAATTTAATGTCATGAAGGATTTTTAAACATCAAAAGCAAAATTCAACAAAAGAAAGTAACTGACTTAGGACTACTGGTGTAGCTACACAGAAGGAAATTATTTCAAATGATTTTAAAGAGATAATTAAGTCTCCTAGATTTCCCCAATGAACTATACATCCTGAGGACCAAGAAGAGAAAATATCTTAAAGGCTTTTCAATAACCAAAAGCAACTAGAGTGGCTTTGAGCTCCTATTCTGAAATGAGAGGGCGTGTTCTGTGGAAAGGGTAGAGGGATAATCATGGGGCCTGCCCACTTGGGATTCCCTGCAAGGGTGAAAAACAAGAGGAGAAGGGAGAAATGGAAGAGGCTAAGAAAGGACCTAGAGTCCTGGAGTCGAATTGGAAGTATCAGAAGGAGCTTATGGTAATTGCATTTTGGAAAACGCCTTTCCTTAGCACTGTCCACTAAAAGCCTAGCTGTGGGTACTCCTCATGCTCCCAGCAGCCAGAAATGAGTGACTTCAAAGACAGCGTGGATGCTGTCAGAAGAATTCAGGTCCCAATCTCAGGAGGATTCACTGGGATGAAAGGCCACCATCTAACAACAACAAACAAACAAATAAAAAACAGCAAAAGAGACTCAAGAAATATACTAACAAGTTGAAATTAATGGACTTATGTTGATCCTGATTTTATTTAAAAAAAAAAAAAAAAAAGGAAGAAACAGAAATCAGCAATCAGGACTTCTTTAGCCCTCAAGACCTTTCAAGATCCCTAGATATCTGATGATTATACCCAATTACTTTTGTTTGGTGATTTTTTTTTTTGGGGGGGGAATGTTATTATAAAGTCCTTATCTTTAATGGTTTTAAACTGAAATATGATGAATAAAAATTATAAGAATTGTTAAACTAGCATAAAAGTAATTTGATGAGTGTAGATGGAGCATGGGGGGTGGTTTAAATAAAAACAAAACAAAAAAACATGAGCCATGAATTGGTAAGTGTGGGGCTGGGTTTTCCTTAGACCATTCTCCCTACTTTCATATATATTTGAAATTTATGGTATAAAGTTTAAGAAGTAACAAAATACAAAGCTATTTTGAATGAATCAGTAAAATATAGTATCTGACTTAGGCTGACGAGGTAAGTGTAAGAGCCCTGCATACAGGGCAAAGACTGATTTTTTTTTCATCCTAAATGCTTCAAGTGTTTGGGATAAAAAGACCCTCACTAAATTCAAATGAGTTTAAGAATTAATGAGTGGTTTTACAGACCAATTCACTAGCCCTAGATTTCCATGGAGATAACTTGAGGCTGGAAATCAGTTTTGCTCTGGCAATGTTAGAGGCAAGGGGTGAGTTTTACAGTAACTTTTTAAGGTTTTTTTGGGAAATGCAAACAATCAGTCTTTTTTGTTTTAGTTGGTTTTGCTGTACTTTTTATAGGTTACACTTTCATCCTCTGGCTCCCAGGAGACCTGCAGCATCTGTAAATGAAGGCAGCCTCAAGTAATAGAGGAGTTTGCTACCCATGGTAGAAATTTCTTCTGGGATCCTTCACTAAGTAGTGATCAGTTTCTGGCTATGGAATTCTTGCAATGGAGGAATTTTATTGTTGCCTTTATCTTAAACAATGTCCAAATCAAGACCCACGGGGCAGTAGAGCAATAGTTACTCTATCATCCTCTGTCAGTGAAATGGAATCCACATTTTGCCAGTCACTTCTCAGGTGGGGCATGCTTACCTTTGTAGGAAATGACAGGGTGCTCAGCTCTCTCGCACTGGGCAGCATCCTGCGCCTCCGGCTGCACAAGTCTGCACATACCCAAGCTTGAGAACAGCCATGCAATGGCGCAGGCACCCTTCATGGTGGGCAGGGGGTCTTTGACGCTAGGTGCTTGCCTTCTATGAAGTTCGTGCCTCCCTCATGTGTGAAAGGTGCCTGGAACACAGAGGAGAACAACTGGTGAATGTGATTTCAGGTTTTCTTAACTTTAAGTTTATGATTTGTGGAGACAAGAGGCCCTAGATACCTCAGGCAGAGTCTGTTCCTCGGTGATATTTCAGATTGTGTATGTGTGTGTGTGTGTGTGTGTATGCAGACTTCTCTCTAATTTCATGCGATAACCCAAGTTTTAAGCTCCACTGAGTACCACAGTCACTTCCAAGCACTGCCAATTGAACAGTTGTGACCATCACTGGATTTACCTTGGAAATTTGTCACCACTCCCTTGGGCAAACTTAAAGCTCTATGTGGAAACCTTAAAAATTCTTGCTCATTCCTTTTTTTTTAATATTCAAACATTCTATTTAATAACCTTACAACCATTATTCTTCACAAATAACCTGATTAAGATTACCCTACCCAAAACACTCATAATGCCATATTTGATACATATATCCTTTAATAGATGATCTGCCTAGAAATATTCTGGCTAGAGATGGAATCTTAAACACAATCTAAACTGAGAACCTACTGGGTCAAATGAAGGTATTACATTGGGGTTGAGAGCATTTAAAAATTCTTGGCAGTTTAAACGATTAACAAGCTTCAAAATAAGAAACGCTCATAACACAGAACAGTCACGCTACCTGGAGTGTTACAGGAGTTAAGGAAGAGTACTCCTGCTATTTAGAGAGGTAAAGGACAGGTCCATGGAGCAGATCATATGTGAGTATAATCCTGAAGGATGAAGAGGATTTCCAAAAGTCCATTCCATGCCAAGGAAGGGAGTCAAAGGCACACTGGAGAGGACAGAAGGAGGATGCAGTGCCTTTGGAATGTTGCACGGGGCTCATCCAGACCAGGGAGTACAAAGGGAGCAGAGGAGGAGCTTCAGGAGCAGGTTCAGGTTTGGAAAGCAAACTACATTAGCTGCGAAGTCTTCATTCATAGAGGACAAGCTACCACAGGGTATTAGTGCTGGAACCCACCTAGATGAGATCATCCTCACTGCAGTGGACTTAGGAAACTGCTTCAGGGAGAGTACAGAGGCGCAGAGGTGAATTGGAAGCTACTGCAGTTGTTCAGAAAATAAATAAATGCAGCTGTGCCTTCAGGTGTTGTCAATGTGAATAAAAAGTTAAGACACAGAGCAGATGATAGACGTGGTGGTAAAAGCAAGAAGAGCAAATTAAAGATGGACACATACTCTGACTTCCCTCCCACCCAGAGGCAGTCTAGGCTCCCTCCACTGAATGGGGTGTTTCTATGATGGCTTTGCTCAATGTCTGAGCACAACAGAAGTGGTGGGGTGCTAATTTCCAAACTCAGGTTGGCGGTTTCTACTTCCTGTCTCTTGAAGCGCCTCCTCTGGAGGACTAAGACACCATGCCAGAAGTCCTGTGACCCTGAGACTGCCATGCCTGAGACACCACAGGTGATCTGGTTGGCAAGTCCCACTGACCCAGTTATCCCTGCCAAGTCACCAAATATATTAGTCAAACTGAAGCTCACCAGATGACTTTAGTAAATACCACAAGATTAAGAATCATCCAAGCAAACCCTGCTAGTATGGTTTAGATGTCCCCCAAAAGTTTGTGTCTGAGACAATGCAAGAAGTTTCAGGATAAATGATTGGGTTGTGAGAGTCTTGATGCAATGAGTGAATCAATCCCCTGATGGGGATTAACTGAATGGTAACAGAATTGCTAAGGCATGGCTGGAGGAGGTGGGAATTGGGGCGTGACTTTAGGGTATATACTTATATCTGGCAAGTGGAGTCTCTGCTTCCTCGTTAATATGTAAGCTGCATCTCTCTGCCACACTCTTCTGCCATGAGCCTCAAGGAATGGAGCCTGCTGTCTATGGATTGAGACCTCTGAAATCATGAACCCCTAAATAAACTCTTCCTCCTCTACAAGTGTTCTGGTCAGATCTTTTAGCCACAGTGGCAAAAAAAAAAAAAAAGACTAAAACACCTGCCTAATTCCTGACTCCAAAAATGTAAAATATAGTAAAATGGCCATGGTTCTAATCTGCCACATTTCAGAAACCTACAGCAGAGAGGCATAGATGGATATGGACTCAAACTGAATAATGTAAGAGTCTCTGAGGACAACACTGCCATTCATTTAAATATGATGATGCACAGAAAGATTTTGTTTAGAAGAAAATATCATTTAGTCTTGCACATGTTGGGTTTAAGATGCTGTAGGAATATTTAGGGAAATGCAGTAAAGTGCTGAAATCCAGATTGGGTGCTCTGAGAGAAACAATTCCGAGATAACGGGCCACATTTAGCATGGTTGAAATCATAAATTTGGTTGACGCTCACCAAAGAGGAAGCATGGGGTGGGGTAGAGTGCTTTGTGTAAGAGGAAGCGATCACAAAAGTGACCACACAAAGATGACAAAAGAGAACAGACAGGCGAACAAGGAAGGGTGGCACCATGAAGGTCAAGTGAGATTGGAGCAGGGAAGTAACAGGTTTAAAACAAGGGTATATGTCACCAGCATCACAAGAGGCAGAGCAAAGGTCACTGGCCTCAGCCAATGGAGTCAGTGTTCAGCTTGAAGGAAAGAGACTCGGCAGGACAAGACCCAGAATCCTTACAACACGAACTCAAGGAAGGAACAGGCAGAGGGATGTGGAATAGAGCATGAGTGTCTCCCTTAGTTGTTGGTGACAGAGAACATGAAGTCAAGTCATCTCTAAAAGGTAAAAGTTAGGAAAGGTAAAAGTTTTAGGATAGCAAAGACGAAATGGAGTGGTTTGAATGTCCCCTCCCCAACCCATGCTGGACTTGAACTTCTAACACAGCAGCATGAGGAGCTGGGGTTTCAAAAGGTGTGGGAAGTGACAATGGAAGGGTCAAAGGGCAGAGGGGCGGAGCATGGAGTTCAGTGGTGGGGCTCATGTTTACCATGTACAAGGCCCTGGGTTCAATCACCAGCACAAAATAAATGAAAAAATAAATAAATAACAAAAAGAATAAAAATTTTACTGAATTTCATGTAAACATCAACAAAAATGACAAGATCTGAAGGTCCAGATGGGTTTAGAGTCCCAATTCATTCACTTTTTATTGAGTGTTAACTATATACACAGCTCTCTATGCATGTTTAAGTCACAGGGTAAATAGAAAAAGACCTGAAGAAAGTAAGGGACTCGAGAATGCTCCCATTGACAACCGCATTCAACTATTAGAGTTGTGCAAAGAAGCAAACCAACAACCAGCCGCAAAGCAAAACCAAGCCATGAGCTGGGCTTCTGCAGGAACCAGACCCACTGAGAAGGAGAGCAGGAAAGGCAAGCAGAGGGAGTGGAGCCAGAGCCCAGATAAAAGGCTTGGGTAAAAGCACCTGCATAAGAACAGTTTTCTCTTGGCTGTAAAATAAAAAGAAAGATTTTCACTCTTGTTATGCTCTGCAAAATCGAAGGCCACTCTGGAACTGCCACCCAGAGGTAGAGGCATGATGCCACCCATCTTTCCTTATCCTCCCAACTTAAGGCTTAAGATATGAAATTTCATTAAATGATTCATGTTAAGATAGCTATGCTTTAAACATAATTCATTTCTACTAAAGACCAAGGAGGTTCGGGGTACCCAGAGCAACCCAGCTGAGAGGCAGCAGGAGTCTTATCACAGCCCCAGGTTAAAACAAGCGAGCGATGGCAATGATGAAGCGGGAGCAGGAGCAAGCCTCAGTAGGCCCGTGTGACCACCTCTGTGGAAGTGGGGGCCACTGCTTGCTCCCATGCCTGGCACCCACAGAAGGTCACTAACACATGGGCTCCCACCAAGAGGCACTGCACACCCAGGGGGATTGGAACCCTGCCCGTCTCGACCTCCCAGGCTGAGCTAAAATCAATAACAGGCTAGAGAAAATCCTTTTTTCTTTCCCACAATTTTTCAGTGTGCCAGGTCTAAGCCAAGAGAAAATACTCTTCTGTCAAAGATGGTGTTAGTCATATTTCCATTACTGTGAAAAAGTACCCGAGATAATCAACTGAAAAGGGAGAAAGTTTGTCTTGGCTCATGGGTTCAGAGACTCCAGTCCACGGCCACTTGGCTCCATTATGTGGGCCTGAGGCACCTGTGACATGATGGTAGGACCACGTGGCAAAAGAGGTCGATTCACCTCATGACAGCCAAGAGACGGAAGGGGACAGAATCCCAATTTCTCCCCCAAGGACACACTCCAGTAACCTAACTTCCTTCTACAACATCCCACCTCTTCAACATCCCACCAGCTTCCCGTCATGCCAGGCCTTCCATCCCTAGGCCTTGGGGGACACTCAAGGTCCAAATTGCAGGAACTATGGTATGAGCTACAGACAACTTCTTGCAATGACCACCTTCCTTTGTGCTGTGACTTGCATTTGGACTGCCTCCCAAAAGATCATGTGTGGAAGGTTTCAACCTCAATGCAGCAACACAGGTGGGGCTTTGGGGAAGTGACTGGATGGTGAGGACTCTGATCTTAGAGTGGATTAATCCACTGATACCTGAATGGACCACTGGGAGGTGGTAGACTGTAGGCAGGAAGCAGGTCCCGAGGTGGTGCCCTAGGAGACCATTTCTTATCCCTGATCCTCCCTGTCTGCCCACCCCCTCTGCTTCCCAGCTGCCTCGTCTCCACCACACCCTTCCACCATGATGTTCTGCCTAACCCCAGGCCCAAAGCAATGGAGGCAGAGAGGCATGAAATGGAACCTCTGAAACTCTAATCCAAAATAAACCTTTCCTCCTCTAAGTTGTTTTTTCAGGTATTTTGGTCACAGAGTCAGAAAAAGTGACTAACACGTTTTGTTTAGAATAAGGTACCCACCCTATCCAAGGACAAGCCCTTACATCTTGGCCTCCTGAATGAAGGAGAGAGAAAAAGATAACAACAATTGCCTGAAACTTTCCCTCCTCAGGCTTTGGAAAGTGATGAAGAGGGAACTGCCATGTCAAAAAAAGAAAAAATAAACAGCTAAAATGGAGCACAGGGTGTGACGGTGACGCGATGAAATTACACGTTTGCCATGGTGAACTCGGGGAGGCACACATCTAATGAGAACAGGTCATTTTTAGAGGTTTATAATTTTCAGATTATAACACGTTACATTTTGTTTTGTTTCCTAAAATAAAAGTGTTGTGAACTATCATCATGGTCAGGTGGCAGGAAGCCTTCCTGCAGAGACCTGGGCTTTCCTGGGCACCAACCAGCAAGGCCACCTCCTGGGCAGGCTTGGCTTGGCCTAGGCTCCGCTCTGGGGGCAGCTCCCTGCACCTGCAGCTCACCTTCCCCAGGGGCATGAGCTTTTCCCTGGGGGGGGGAGGGTTCATACCAGGAACTGGGAGCTCAGTCTCAGCACGGTTGACGCCAGCAGGATAATCTTAGCTCTGGGGCTGTTCTGTGCAGGTAGAGGCATCCCGGGCTTAATGATGCCATGAGCACTCCACTGCTTTTTTGCCAGCTAAAAAGGTCTCCAGACATTGCCAAATTACCCCTTATTGGGAACCTCTGGTTTATATGTATCAACATATCTGTGTCTCTTTGAAAATTAAGCTATCATCACTTTCAAAGATTATTCAAAATATGCTTATATAAATCACCCAACTGAATTGCTATTGAGTTGTTTCAGCAAAATTTTCAAGTCTAGTTAATTATAACTATTTGCTGCACTTGAGAAATTTATCAAAAAATAAATTTCAGTAAGTCTTCCTAATGCCATCCTACCATCTCTGGAAAATTAAGAATATATTAGGTGAGTTAATATAAATAATCTTGTTGGCATGAAGATTTGTTACAGATGGCCAATTTGGACTACAAAATCCAAGCATTTCTGTAGCATCTACATCAAAATCCCTGAAGGCTTCCTTTGAGTTGCCTGATATGGGAGGATCGCTCTACAAGCTTGATCTAATTAAGCAGAACTCTATATATAATGTTTGTGCAATAAATAACATTTCCCTTCTACACCCACACTGCAATTGAATAGGCTTTGGGGACAGAAAATAACTGCTCCTTTAAGAAAATAAAAATGCTGTCAGGTAAAAAAAAAAAATCCAAAGAATGAAAGCTCACACAAGGAGCTTTTCTTAGGGAACAGTGTCCAACCAGTTATTAATAAAAGGACTTCTTTTCAGGTGAGCTGATCTGCTTGAGAGCCACATGGTAAAGTCAGATGTGGCTGGATCTGCTGGCACAATTCAGAGAGGCACAAAGCCCTGCTTGGTCCAGCATCTGCACGATGGCATCGGGACTCATTACTGAGAAGACAAGGAAGTCAGATGGTGAAGTGGCCCACGACTCCAGGAACCCTGCCCCACGCCTGCCCCAAGTGGAACAACCTTAGTACCTTAGTGCTGAAGTCAGTGAGGGAGGCCATGAATGCACGTGGGCCTCTTAGTTATGAAAAGTTACAGGTTATTGTCACCCAAGAAACCCAAAGGGCCAGGAATTGCAGATGAAGATGGACAGCTCTGGAAACATCTGATTTGCCTTCAATCGTTCCATCTCTTGGCCTTATGCCAGAAGATCAGATGAAATGCTCACCCAGAAACTAGGTCCCCGCTCACACTGAGGGCGGCAGAACTACTGAAGAATCCTTCTCCCATCCACACAGACCTCCCAATCCATTCTCTGCACACCTGGTGCCATTAGATCCAGGATCTGCAGTGCAATTGTCAGCTGCTGTCAGGCAAATAGCCTGCACTATTCCAAAGACCTCAGATTCCTTCCCTGCTTTCCAAATAAAATACTGTGCCCTTTCACCAAAACCCCACTCCTGCTAACTGCATCCCCACATGCACACTGCAGAGCCTCCCTTCAGCCCTTGCAGCCTAGCCAGGTGCCTCAGAGGAAGCCTTGCACACTCCTTTGCACATCTGCTGATGCTGTGAGCCCTCCTCCACCCAGGCCACTCATGGTTCAGACCTTTGCCAACTCCACTCACTATCAGCTGCACTCTCCAGCACAGGAAGGCAGCTCCTTCCCAGAAACCCGAAATAACAACTCCACTCTGCCACATCACCACATCCTCATCAGAGTGGCCAGGTGTGGTCACATAACCTTTTGTGTTTCTAAGTGTTGATTTCTCCTTGTACTGGAAGCAACTATGTTGAGCACATGGTTGTACTGCCAAGTTCATGTGTTCCAACATGCTGAACGGGCACACGACTGAATCAGAACCAACACAGCCACATCCTAGTTAGCGTTCCTCATCACCCTGCCCTTGCCACTGTGCAGGCCCCATTGTGAAGTGGCTTAGTCCCTTGGTACAGATGAAACACAAAATGAGTCAATGCCTCCCAGAACTAGGGAAGTAAAAGCAGAGGTCAAAATCATCGAGTCCTTCCCACTTTGTAACTTAGAAAGCTAAGGCTTAGATGATCAAGTGGAGATTAAGCAGCATATGAAAGATCAGGTGGGAGTGGAAGGCCATGTCAGCATGGGTCCTACTGCCCCCTGGCTCTTGGTATTGCACAACTTGGCCTCATGCAGAAGCTTGTGAAACCACACATGACAACCTCAAGATCAGACGGCCTGAGTCAGCCCCAGGAAAATACCCACCCATGCCTCCTGAGTAAACACTAAGAGATGAACCCAAGGGCAGGCAGCTAGAAGCACTGTCCCAGGGGGTTTCTGTAATGATGCCGTTGTGGGTACAGCACTCTAAGACTAAAGAGCAAGGAGTAAAATTACAAAGGTCTCAGTGCAGACAGTCACAGTTTATAGCTGTCAAACAAGCAAAGACTGATCACGTGTTAAATACAAAATTTAAGTAGGAACAAAGTCTTTGAAGAAGAAGGAATAGAGAATGAGCCAGAACAGAGAAATAAGAAATAGAATAGAGAAAGAAGCCAGAAGCTATAACTTCTGAGAGTCAAGTTAGGGTGTTCAAAGAAGCAAGAGTAAATGATCCAGGGACTTCATAGCCCATGCTGTGCTCAGGGTAGGAAGGATGGCATTCAATAAGCCCACAACTTTCCTTGCAGTGGCATCTGATATTCTTAGTACTGAGAAAGATTCGGGGTGACCTAAAAAATCAATATAATAATAAAGCTAAGTTAATGCACAGTGCTCAATCAAGTAGAGTCTTGTAATATTTTTCAACAACAATAACCAAAAGCTTTATTCTTGGGAAAACACGATAAAATTAAATTTCTCATTATATTGAATCTATAAGGAGAATCAGGATGATCAACAGTCATATTGCATTTTCAACTTTTATGTACATATTTTTTTAAAAAAAAATAGGTCTTTTAATATCACTTTAATGCAGGTACTTTAATTTCCAAGTTTCAGCAAAGAGAAATATATCAAAAATGAATTAATAAAACATTTTTAGGAAGGTGCTAATGAAAACACTGATCACCCTTAAAAAGAATGGCTGGTTGCCACTTTCAGGTAACTGAAGTCGGCTTTGGTTCCCAAAGATTTTCATCATATCTGAACTCAGATGAGATGAAATTTTATGACCATATAAAATGACCTCATGGTATAAAATGGGAAAAAAAGCAAACATTAAGCTATTTTATACATTTCAATAATGGTTCAGCTCCAGTGACCTTATTTTATATCTCTCTTCAAAGAGAATTGCTATTACACTTTTGCCTTCTTCCCCTTGTTTAGCTCCAGATCGCCTAGAGGAACGATAAAAATAAATGAAGTCCATTAGATAAAATTATTATTTACACAGAGGCAATATTAATTTTATCTGTCAGCAGGTTTTAAAACTAAGCGAAAGTTCATTCAATCTACTTCTGTGTTGGCTAAACCAACAAGAGTTAGCCAAGAAGGAATGAGGGGAAAAGTACTTAAATAATGAGGCCTTAGAGGCAACATAACTATGTGGACCATTTCTGAAGCATTTACATAGAAACGTCTTCTCAAGGCAGGAAACTCATGGACACAATCAGATAATCTAGTTACAAGTGACTCTCCTGGTGTGAAACTGCTACCCCCTGTCCTAGTGCAGGATGCCATGTTGGACAAAAAAGAGTACACCCTGCCATGCTTATCACTCTGCCAATATCACTGCTCAAGTCTTGACTGCCAAAACCAGTGGGTTGATGCACCTGGACTCTTCATGGTGTTGGTAACCACTCCCCTTTCTCCTGACTACCTCCCGAAACTCTCCCTTCCCTGGTTCCTGCAACACCTCACGCTCCCTATATTCCTACCACCTCCAGAACTCTCATTTCTCAGCCTCCCTTCTAAATGATGGCACACCCCAGCCTCTTCTGAACCTTCATTTATTTCTCAACCAGCATACTCTCTGAAGCCTACTCTTCAAACACATGTGATTTTTACCTATTTCCTAAAAAACCAGTGACTCCCAAATCTAGAACCCTCTTCTAGACCTCTATACATAATCTGGACTCATAAATTCAAAATCCAAATAGATGTTCTAAAGAAAATAAGCCAGAGGCACCTGTTACGCTGTGGACCTTATGTCTTCACCAGGTCTCCTTCATGCCTACTGCCTTTCATAGCTGCCTTATACCATGATTCACGTGTCCAACTCACAACCAAAGGACTCCTTCACCACTTCCCCTCCTTCACCTTTCCCAACCTTTCCCCTCCTGCTGGACAACTCTTCTCTTATCCACAGGCAGAATGCACGGCCTCCTCGGCACCCCGGCCAAGGCCCTCTGCTTCAAACCTTTGCAATCTGAGTTGCTTATGTGGGTTACGCTGCGTCACCCTTAAGTACTAACCCTGAATTATCACTTCTGAGAAGTCCGCTCTGACTTTTCTTCCACTTTTCTCCCTTCCCCACCTGGCCCCAAGGTTCACTGACACTCATTTCTACTACATTCATCAGAACCCTCAACTACAATTACCTGTATACGTGCTTCATTCTAAATAGGCTGAGAAATCTAAGTCCCTGAACAGTGCTGGCCATGACACAGACAGACAATTGACACATGAGAATCAAATAACGGAGAAAAGAATGCAAATCTGCCCACATCTCTCTACCTTCCTTACAACGCACATGCCTTCATTCAAATGTCATCCACGTTCCCTCTCTCCTGCCATTCTGCCATTCATTGTCGCAGATGTTTTCTCACTCCATTAAAATTCTCTTAACATCTGGTCCAAATACATGAATTCCCATGGTTTTGAGAAATGTCCTTTCTAAATGTCATAATTTTCCAATTAATGGTCAAAGAGATGAAGGGATTATGATAGGCAGACAAGCTAAAAAGAAGGTCTCCTGGGCCTGGAGCCATGAAAGCAGAGGACAAAACCACAGCTAGCAACCCTAAGAGTCCAGGCAGTTACTCCAGGGCTCATAGTTCACTGGGAATGTGTGAAGCAACAAGAGACGTGAAAAGAGGAGGGTACAATTCACAGCAGAAATAAATTTATTAAATTAATTATCCTAGGTTGAAAATATATATCTTGAAACATTATCAGGTAAACTTACAGATAACAGATTGAAAATAAACTCAGAAAACCCAGACTGTTCAGTGAAAAAGCCCCCGATCTGGTGCTTTCAGATTTCACCTGGGAACACCACTGTGTGTCTCTGGTGATACCCTTTAGACCCGAGGTACCAGACATGGAAAAGTTAATACATTTGAATTCATTAAATTTGTCACGGTCTTTGGTCTTTAAATTCAAAAATTCAGTCCTCAAGAGCAATAATAATTTTTTTTTAAAGTATGGTAAAAACAAGAAGAAATCTATGGTGAAATGAAAGTTTTTGAGGCTTAAAGTCAATACTTGCACTCACTACAGAATAAAATAAAAGATTGCAAAATAGATTATAAGTAATATTCACTCATTTATTTTCTTGAAATATACTTATGACATATATACTATCATTCCTCTCTGTTTTGCAGATATGGAGGCAAGATTTGAGGAAGTCCCATGTTAAATAAAAGAAATACAACCATCAATGGGAACGTATCTGGCCCAAAAACCAGGGCCATCTTGCCCTCTTCAAAGTACATCCTTCATTTCTGTACCGAACATCGATTGACCAGGAATTGGGAGGTGGCTGCTAAACAAATGGTTCATCCAGCTGAAGAAATAAGCAGATGATCAATTTCTGTTTCTACCAGCTGATTTCTCCATGGGCCAGAATATGTGTAGCTTTGGGGACAAGAATTTCACTAGCTGGCTGCAGCCTCATTTCCCAGTCCTGGAGCCACAGATCACATTGACCAAGATTTAATCCAGCAAAGACTGAAAGAGTAGACTTCTTCAAGAGCCCTTCAGTGTCATGTGTCCACCTCTGTCAATTCTAAACACACTCTTTCTGAAGGAGGGTCTCACTCGTCCCATGACTGAATTATGTCTTTTAAATAATAAATATAAATTCACACTTGAGTCCCAATCTGCACGTGAAACAGCAACTTTCATCCATTCCCTCACCTCCAAACTAACATCCCCCTTCCCGCCTAAGTCCCCACCCCTGCATCATAGCACAATCATTTTTGATTTCTCTGATTTTCCCACATGACACTCTAAACCATCCGTAAAACCTGTCATGGCCTCCTCAACCTATGTGTATCACACTGTCCCCCTCACTCACCCCACTGCTCCATGCCTACCACCAGCCCCCTTCCTCCCACCTGGACGTAGCAGAAGCCTTTCTGTTTGTTCTTGGCACATTTCACTCTTTGCCCCCCAAAGTCCAAGGTCTCTACTGCAACCAGAATAATCTTAGTGAAGAACTAATTTAAGTGATTTAAAATGGATTGAAACCCTCCAACAGGGTGGAAACCTCCCCCAAAATGCCCCTCCCTGACCCCCCAAGCCCTCTCCTTGGCCAGCCTCCTTATTCCTGCACTGTTTCTTGTTCACCCTCCACCAGCCACACACGTACTCACAAGCAGACACACACACCTGAGCACACACACACCTGGGCACACGCACACCTTGCCTTCTGGCCTTAAGACCCACGGAGCTCAGGACTGCACTAGAAGGTCCTCAGGGCTTAGACATTCTCCTAGGTCCTCCCAGGGTGCCTCCTTCCTACAATCCCAGGTTTCACTCAAATGTCACCTCCCCAGAAAAGTCTCCCCAGTCAGGCCAGCTTGAGCACCCTCCTTGTACTCCTGTCAGATTCTAAGATTTTCTCTTCTTTGTAGCATTAAAACTATGTGAAATGGATCAATTGATTATCTGTGGATTTGTGGAGTTTTTTTATTTCTTTGTTTACTTTTTACAACCTGTAATATGAGATTCATTAAAATAAGGGGTCCCCTCAATTTCACCCTTTAGTGTGTGTGCATGTATCAACATATTACATTTTTACCTTAAATATCAAGATAAGCAATGAATACATAAAAGTATCTCATAGGCAAATGGGGGAGGAAGGCAAATGAGGCTGGGAGCCCAAGTGGTGAGAGCAGGACGGAGCACACTGGCTAGGTCAAGAACAGCAAAATGTCTGTGGGGGCTTTTGTCCCCTGTCACATGAATAATGTAGGGCAGAGAAGCTTGAATGGGAACGATTGCAGGATTCAGGTTATGATAATCAATTGGGTTTTTGCTTGTGTCCTCTTTAACCTACTAGTATATAAATAACTGGAGATCTGAGACTGGACTTTGTTCTCTGGTGACCCCAGGGCTCCATGTGTAGCCTAACGCACCTAAGTATTAAGAACTGATGAACTAGGTAGGCATTCAGGGGACAGAAATCAAGATGGTCTTTGTCCAGGTTTTAGATAACTTCTTTGTCAAGTCCTACATACTTCCTACCAGATAAAGGCGAAGCATCTGTCCACTTCATTTCTGCAGCTGAGAAGCATTTATGGGAGGATTTCACAAGGGCTCGTATGGAAAACTACAAGTTGGTTCACAGTACACCTCAGAGACAAGAATGAGTCAATAGAGACCTTGGATTAGCTGCCACAAAAGCATCTAATGATTAGCAGATAATGTGAGACTATGACAGGCACACATGTTGGGGACATATGGGATCTTGTTTTTCAGTTTGTTAGCCTGGAATGTGGAAAGGTCACTAAGGACATTACAATAAAGGTTGTCATAGTTGAAAAGCAAAGCCCAAGTGTTTTTATTCTGTGTTTCAAAATACTAAAAGGTGGTGGGTAGGTTCGTGGAAATACGAGAAAGAGACAATTTCTAAATATAAATTCAGAAAAAGGCATGACAGATTGCATCTGTTTTGCAAGTGGTCTCTAAACAATCCATGGAGCAGCATCCTGATACTCCTCAGTCTGCAAAGCTCATCCTGCCCGCCCACACTGCAACAGCCCAGGGGCCATGCACACAGAGAGGCAGAGCGCAGACTTGGGTCCACAGTACTGGGTCCAGATTGTATCTCCACTGTTATCCTTATACCTCAGTTTCCATCACCTGTAGTACAGAGATAAAAATTGTAGCTTAAAGGTATACAAGTTAATTTTAAAGAACTGAGGTTTCTCAGGCACTTAGGAAGCACTAAAGAAGTAAATAAGAACTAAGAAGAAAAAATGCTTTATAAGTCTTGTAGGAAATTAATCTCTAGCAATCAAATTGGTACTACCCTAAAAAAAAAAGGCAATAAAAACAGTTTGATGTTTAATAGCAACAGTGACAGTGTACTTCCTTTCTGGTAGGAAAACTCCACATCTGCCTAGGAAATGTTTAAAAGAACATGTGTAGCATGACTAATCAAAATAGCAAAACAAACAAACAAACAAAAACCACCTAGAAATTATGCAGGTGTCCATTGAGAACACAGAAATTTTCATGGTATACTATATCACAGTGGAAATGAATGGACAATAGCTCCATGCTACATAAATAAAATTAAAATCATAAAATCGAGAAGAAAATCAAGAATAATATATAATATAGCAAATCCATCTGATTGCCAATAAAAAGCAAGCACAACTAAACAATGTTTTGAAATTGATAAAACTATATTTAAAAGGTGGGGAAATGAATGAACAACGCAATATCACATTAGTGCTAACAGGAAAGTGAGTGAATGTTGTGTGAACAACAGAGGTATTTCCCATGAACAGGCCACACTGAGGAGGGGAGAGCACACTCAGCCTCACAGGACCAGGCCGTCCCTTCTGCCTGGAACACACCGCCCACATCTGCGTTAGACACTATCCAACGACTGAGGTCCAGATCAGCAAAAGGGTTCCCCTAAGTGGGGACCAAGTGTCCAGCAAGAGAATGGATACCTCTCTGAGCCAGCTGAGGACACACTTTGTCTCTCTGGTCGTGGACGGCTACGAGGGCGGCCTGGCCGGTGATCTAGAATCCCTACTGCTTGGTAGGACAGGGCACGAGAACTGTGCGCCACTCGTTACTATGACCTCCCACTGCCCACAACAGTCCCCTGCACAGAGAAAGCGTCCAATATCTGCTGAAAGAATCAACCAACCAACAATGAAGAGCAGAAGGATGCAGCAAGCCAACATGGGAAGAGGCTGTGGAACCGGAGAGCTTCAGAAGTGCGAAATTCTGTCAAAGACTGGAAATAAAAAGTGCATATTTGAGGCAAAGAAATGCAATAAAGTGTCACAGTAGAATTTACTGACAATCGGGGCAGCAAACACATTTGCTTATTTGAAATGAAAAGACCAAAGTAATAAGTAATGAGATCAAATGAATTATGGCACATCCATACTATTAAATATTATGCAGCTTATAAAACCAATGTAGTAAAATTCTATTTTCTGACATATAAATCCAATAATGACATTGAGTGAAAACAAAATGCAGACATTTATTTATCTACAGAGAGATAGAGAAAGAAAAATCCAATTTTTGACAGAAATAAACTAAATAAATGATTTCTGTTTTATGCCTATAGCTACAAAGGAAATCATGGTTACTCCTGGGTAGCAGGAGTTACTTTTTAAAATATTCTTCTATGTTGTTTAAATTTTCAGCAAATATTAATTGATTTTGTAATTTAAAGCAAGTAAAAACATTTACTTTTTAAATAAGTCAGGGAGGAGAAATTAAATTTTGTGGATTAACTAATGAGACAATTTGAAGTCGATACTCAGTTTCAACTCAGGCTCGACTATAGAGAATTGAAAGTAATGGAAAGAATGGTGGCTGTGGGAAGGAAGAGAAAGCAGAGCAGTTTGAAGAAAGGATGACTTGAAAGTTCCAACTCTGATAGAGCAGAAGCCACCTGTCATGGTGTCTCCCACACCTAACAGGAAATGCCCATCATTCCCATTCAGAGGCAGGGGAAGGATATATGGCAGACTGGAAGAATCTGAGTTAGTGGCAGACATTTCCAAAATCAGAACTTCTCTGTCCTTAGTCACAGGATTCACTTTACCTGCAGAGAAACTTCTCTTGCACTGGAGGAAATGAAATTGGTTTCATCAGCCTTGTCAGATAAACTGTATTATGCAAAGCTCTGGCTGATCCCAGGAAGACAGGCTGAGGCTCAGGCACTGACAAGCACTCCCTGCTGATGTGGCCGTGGCTGTACTGCACCCTGGGCCTCAAGCTGTCCCTTTAGTTGGTAAATAGCACCTGCGAATTCATTGTTACCGGAAAAGCAGTGCACACGTTTATTTGTACTCTAGGCAACAGGATGCATTTCCAGTTGCCTGAGTAGACGAAGGTGATGCACCTTAATACCGTGTGTCAGAGGCAAAACGCGAGGCTTCATCTTGCTGCTCAGGAAAGTGCCTGCAGCTCCCCTGGTCGCGACCACAGAACACAAGGAGCAGCTCATTAACCTCGAGATGAAACTGGACATGATGGGGCTGTGCTTTGAGGAACAAACACCTCATTCTGACAGGTCAGATGTCTCCCAAGCACAGACATCAACAGTTGATGGCCCCTCCTTGCACAGACAGATCTGTCTAGTTTAGTAACTAATCCCGTGAATCACAATAAATTGGTATGCTGTGGGAGAAAACTACCTAAGTAAGAAGTCTGGGGAAAAAAAAGTTGTTTCCAACTTGTAGAATCAGGTATGGTCTAAATGACCAGGGAACATGAGGCAGGCAGTGGTTGCTACAGTGGCTCAATAAGATCAGGCTGTTTGGACTTGATCAACACACAGACATACACACTCAAATACATAAAAAAAAGCTTAAAAATATTCAAATACTTTGCATAGCTGGTTTTATCTCTAGAACATTCTCTGAAGGAAATCATCAGAGATATTTATTAGGGGTATTTTCTTCATTCTTTAGCTTTTAATTTGTTAATAATGTGGTATATATGATAGTAGAATGCATTTCAATTCACTGAATACAAATGGAGCACAATTTTCATTTCTCTGGTTGTACACAATATAGAGTTGGACCATATATGCAGTCATACATGATGCTGAGACATTTGGGGCCTTGATCCTGGAGAAACTGTCCCTTCCCAGGGCCAGCTCATTCCCCTGCAAGGACACCTTGAGGTACAAATCACCAAGACAAAGCCCTCACTTCCAACCATCTGCTCCACCAGACTTTCAAACACTAGCAAATGGCCCCTTGCTACTGCATCCAGGGCCAGGTACCTAGTGACTGCTCCCATAGCCTTCAGATCTTCCAATCCTAACTTCCCCACAGTGGCTACCCAGCCTCACCCTTCCTTCCCTGGAGAGTTCCAATCCAGGCTCAGTGCTTGCCCTGCCTGCCGGCCTCCTGGTGGTCCCTGGCCCTTCCCAGTAATGGGGTGGTATGCCTCTGTCTCTGTACATTCCTTCCATCTTGGCAAGCACTTCCTGTCTTCTTTCTTACTGGTCCTGATGAAGACAAAGCCCAGGTACAGCTTTAGCAGATTTCAGCCAAGATGTGCACTGATGTATATTTGTCCTAGTCTGATTATTATGAGTCACAAGCATGATTTCAAAGCACCTATGATGGCCACCAACTCACTATACTTTGACTTATGACTGTGACTCTGTGATTCGGTAAACGAGATATGCATTCAGTAGAAAAAAAGACATACTCTAAATTTTAAAGTTGGATCTTTCCCCAGGCTACAGATATCCATCTGAGATGGTAGGCAGGGAGAGCAATCCCAGTCGACCCTGAGACCACCAGGAAAACAACCCAGAATATACATGGTGCATTATGCTCAGCAACGGTGCGAGGTAACTTAGGTGTATTAAATTCTTATTCAACTCATATTTCCAATACATGATGGATTTCTCAAGATCTAACCTTGTGAACAGAAGTGCATCAATGCAAATAAATAGGTAAAGAAGATGAGATGTTATTTTTAAGAGAAATTTTAATGATATGTTCAAGTTATTAAATATTTTGACTGGAAAATTAGCACTGTGTACAACATAAAGAAATGCACACATGAATACCCACAAATACATGACCACAGAGGTGCACTCCTGCAAATGTGTGCTCCTGTGCATGCACATACACACTTTCATTTTGAAACTTCTCTAAATCTACAGACATAGAGGGCCTGGGCTCCAACTATGACTGTGGCGAGGCAGATCTAAGATCAGTCACGTGTAGGTTCTACGCCTGCACTTTCCATCTTGAAGTGGGGATAATTTTTGTGCTTTTCTCATAAGGTTAGAAGGATTCACGTATCCACCTAAGTAAACCATTTAGAAGACAGCGAGGCCCACTATAAGTCCACAGTAATTGTTAGCCATTTATTGCATAACTTTGTTTCACTTAACATCTAGAGAAAATATACCCAAAACATGAAACTTTCTGAAATATGCAGTTTCGCATACATTTTAGTACTTTGGAGGGCTGTTTTTGCAAGTGTGCTTCAAATGAGCATTTTTGACTGTTATAGGCCAGAATATGTTATGCATTTTATTTTTTAATTTTTTTATTTGTTTTAATTAGTTGTACATGACTAGAATGTATTCATGCACTTTGATATATCATACATAGATGGGGTATAATTTCTCATTTTTCTGAGTGTACATGTTGCAGAATCATATTGGTCATGCAGTCATGTATATACATACAGTAAAAATGTCTGTTTCATTCTACTATCTTTCCTATCCCCGTATCCCCTCACCTTCTCTCCCATCACTTCTGTCTACCTGATCTAAGGTATTGCAATTCTTCCCTAGTGCCCCCTTCCTTATTGTGAATTAGCATCTGCATATTAGAGAAACCATTCAGCCTTTGGTTTTGTGGGATTGGCTTATTTCGCTTTGCATGATATTCTCCAACTCTAACCATTTACTGGCAAATAGCATAATTTCACACTTCTTTAAAGCTGAGTAATGTTCCATTGAGTATATATACAACATTTTCTTTATCCATTCATCTATTGAGGGACACCTAGGTTGGTTCCATAGTCTAGCTATTGTGAATTGAGCTGCTATAAACATTGATGTGGCTGCGTCACTATAGTATGCTGATTTTAAGTCCTTTGGATATAAATCAAGGAGTGGGATACCTGGGTCAAATGGTGGTTCCATTCCCAATTTTCTGAGGAATCTCCATACTGCTTTCCATAGTGGTTGCACCAATTTGCAGTTCCACCAGTAATGTATGAGTGTACCTTTTTTACCCCATCCTCACCAACATTTATTGTTGCCTGTATTCTTTATGATTGCCATTCTGACAGGAGTAAGATGAAATCTTAGAGTAGTTTTGATTCGCATTTCTCTAATTGCTAGAAGCATTGAGCACTTTTTTATATATTTGATAAACTCATCAATCAAAAGACAGAGACTGGCAGATTGCATTATTTCTTTTTTGAGAGAATGCTGCAGAGAAAAATTAAGATAAAGTGAGAACTTAAGCACTCCATCTAATTTGTATCATGGAAAAACTAAAGTGGCTCTCTACAAAGTCCAGTCTGGTAAACTTCCTGCCATGGTCATGTTTGAAGACATCAAACGTGACTAGAGTGTTGAGAATAGTGTCAAAAAGCACCTTTAATTAACTTGAAAAAGACCAGGATTATTTTATCTTGTCAGAGCCAATTACCACCCAAAGGAACTCAGCCTAAGTAACAGCATCATCGTGCTCAGGATTCCCTATGGCTTGGCATCTATGTGTTCCTCTTCTGAGAAGGAGAATAAAATAGAACCCCATGATACACCCAACTTCTCTACAGGAAATTCCACAAAGGCAAAGATTTTGCTCAGAGTAGAAAACTAGAATTTAAATTCAATTTTTTATCTCAGAAGCACATTGACCCATTGACTGAAGTGAAAGCAGAAAAGTACAAATCAAGAAAATACTACAATGCTCCGAAGCCTACAGAAAATAAAACAGCAGTGTGGCATCTAATTCCAGATCAAATTAAGTGCATTGGTGGTGGCCATCCATAACCTCCTAAATGGAAGTCCAGCTAGCCTGCTCCAAAACACCACAGCCAGCCTCTCCATTTATCATATGAGTTTCCCACATATCACACTGAAGATAAAATACGATGAGATCATAACCCTTCAAAAGCACAGTTTATTGTCCTATATTTTTCTCTAGTGGTTAATGGTGATTCTCACAGATTGGAGCAGGAAAGGTTATGGAAAGATTTGAGACTCCACACAGCAAGAAAAAAAATTTTCCTAACAGAGAGGAGCCACCAGGAGTAGAAAAGAGCCCTGCACAGCTAAGGATGGTGCAGAACTCAGTCCAGGGGTGTCAGCAACAGATCCCTTTGGCCCTCTAAGTGAGGACTTTTGCCATTTACCAAATGCATCCCCACAAGCCTTCCATTTTCTGTGTGCAATAAAGTGGAAAACTGTGGGCAAACCTATGAGTTTGAGAATCACAGACTTGAATTTCATGTGGACAAGAAATAGATTCAGAGAAGACAGCTGTCACATCCCAGGTTATCAGCCATTTAAAAAACAGCAGTGTGAGAATTTGAATTCACTCTGTCTGATTCAAAGACTACTGTGCAATCCTTTGTTGACAGTGGTATACAGACTGATTGCTTTAGGTAACCTGATAATTTTGCAAAAATATTGTACCATCATGATTGGAGAAAGGCACTACATTTTAAACTTTATAAAATGTATGTTACATTTCAAGTGTAAGCTAGTATTGGAATGTTAGTCTCTCTGTAAAAGTGAATTCCAGGGGCCAAGCAATCCCGCTCCTACACACATATCTAAGAGAAATAAGGACATATGTCCACAGAAAAATTTATTCATGGATATTCATAGCAGCACCATTTTTAATTAGTCCAAAATGTGAAAATGATCCAGACGTCCACAACTAATGAAGGAAAAACATGCAATATCACTACAACAAAATGCTATTCAACCAGAAATATAAATAGATAGGCCAGGGGTAAACCTGAAAACACACTAATTACAAGGAACCAGTCCTGAGAGGCCATGTATTTTATGATTCAGCTCTTCTGATACCAGATATTGATTAGCAATAGCCCAGGGCTACAGGGAAGTAGAATGGGGAGTTTCTGCTAATGGGCAAAGGTATTTTTAATGGGGTGATCAAAATAATCTAAAATCAATGGTGGCCGTTACACCACTCTGAATATTTGAAAAATGTTAAAACCGTACCAAGATGAATTTTACGGCATGTAAAGCTGTTAGGGAAAAAATCCCAGATGCCCAGTCCGGCTAGCAGCTTCCTGCATTGCTGGTTCCAGTGGAAGGATCAAAGAGAGGAGGTCGTGGAGTGGTCGATGCCCAGGAGGGACCACGGAGGGGATCTAGTGTGGGGCAAGAGCCTTCTCGGTAGCATCCTGTGGGGAGCCCAAAAGTAAAGGAGAGAGTTCTCCATACACAGAACCTTTCACAGCAGGCTCCCGTTGTGTGGCACATGGGGCTCAGGGGATGAGCTCTGGTATTCAAGAGCCACATAAAAACCAATGTAAAACCGACAGTGCTGCTCAATAGATCAAGCCCACAGGACATTTTTGACTGAAATGTACTGCTGCCCACAAAGCCTGTTCCCATGTACATATTCATGAAGCAACTGATTCTACAATTAGTTTAAACACCGTTACATTATTTAAAATTGTAAATTCATTTGCAATTTATGTTATCTAGCATTAAAATTGCTTCATAATTTATGTAACCTATTTCCATTATTGACTTCATAATCATGTGGGTGGACACCTGGTTCCAAGCCCAAGAACCCATTCTTATCTCCAAAATGTGTGCCATATGCACCTTTAGACAATCCCTGGAAACTCCACGCACCTCCCTTTACCCAGTCTTCTGTAACAGAAATCACCACTCTTTTCCCAGCTGCTTTTTGTTTTTCCCCAGTGTTAAAGTGATTAAAGCAGATAGGTAGTACACTTTTTTCAGCATTAGTCATTGTTTTGAAGAACAGAGCAAGATGGAAGAGCCAGCGGGGACAGAGGTGGTGAGCTGTATCCATAAAAGCTCTGCCCCAAAGCTTGGACATGTCATTTCAACAATATATAAGTCCACAACTGCTTTGCTATTTTACTGTGTGGACTTCATAGTGCCATATGTCAGGCAAAAAGAATGTTTCCTGCCACGTCCACCCCTGATTATTGAACATGTTCTTCCACAGCCTCAGAGAACTATTCCAGGGACTGACTGCCCCACCTCCTAGGATGGAGCCTCAATCACTAACACCTTCCCAGTGACCAGGGCTCCACAGTCTCTCATGGCCCTCTTCTCAGCCCTGAAATATCAGAATTGCATGTCCTTCCACTGTTCCCACAGCAGGAGGTCATAAGGTGGGACAAACTGTCAAAACAGTGTCTTGGATCATAAAATACTTAGGTTTCCCCTAAATGACAATTCTATGAATCTTTAGCAAGCATGTCTGTACAGATTAATCCCTTGGCCACTGGACAAGATTTGCAACCTCGTGGGGATTTTCTGGGAAAAACTCTCTTCCATGGGAGTCTCCCTAAGGAATTTCAAAGATGAGCCTTGGCCCAGGGTTGGTAGCGAAACACAGCAGTCATCACAAGCAGCGGCCTCTTCTCCTATCACCACTCTCTCCACACCAGGGTCCCGGAGCTGCCAGCTCGCACAGTCAGCATGCTCTGCTCAACCAAAAGCAAACCTGTCCCATCTGTATCAGCCCCAAGTACAAATCATTGCAGCTGTTTCCGCTGATCCACTGCATGGAGGATCCTGTCCTTATCTGTCATAGCCACATATTCACAATAATTACCTGTACACACACATGCACACAACACACACACACACAATACACACACGCACACAAATGCACACACACAGGACTCAGATGCCTGAATCACACTCTTTTGCTCCACTCTATTTCATTGATGTCAATCCATAAGGAAGACCCACAACACATCGGCATATTCCTACAATCTATAAGGTGATGCAGTTCATGGGTAAGGACTAATTGTAAAATGCAACCATGGTTTTGGAAGGGTCTGATTGGACAACCCACCTCAAGTCTATTGACACTTCTCTCTAGGTTTCTTAGAAGAGACATACCCCAACCTCACCCCCAATTCTGCCATGCCAATGTAATGATTCCACAGGTCCTTCAAGCTCTTCTTAGAATAAGGCAGACTTGGATTTGAAATATGCTTGATCTTCTATCTCTGTGACTCTGGATGGGTCACAAACCTTTGCCAACTCTCTTCCCTCATCTAAAGATACCCATACCAGCTACCCATACAGGTTTTGGTGAGGTCCAAAGTGGTTCATGCTTTAATGTTCTCAACAAACAACCAGGCCTATGGTATGTGGCCATTAGAAGGACCCCATGGAGTGAGTGCCCTTTACTCCCTGCTCCAGGGTGGCCTGGTTGGGTCACCTGACTGTTCTCCTTTTCCTTCCACCTCTCTGCAGCATGGCTTAAACGTCTCTACCAGGGCCCTCTGGTCTTGACGCTGTGACAGCCCCCAAGCATTTCCAACAGAATGCCACACACATCACTTCACACCCTGTGCCTCACCTTTGTCCTGCATCCACCATCCAGATCCTTGAAACAGAAGCACTTTCCTGCCCATCTGCCCTTTGCACTTTATGTTCTGAATGCCATCTCTAAATTGTCTACCTTTTCTTCCAGTATTGGAAAAGCCCACCTCCAATGCATCCAGAAAAGCTGTAATACTTCCCCACTCTCATTCCCCAAGGGGATTATTTCTTCCTTCCATCTTGTACTCAAAAAACATTGAACATGCCCTTCACTGATCCACTTACATAGTGATATAACTATTTATGAACTTAATTTCCAACACAAGTCCACAGGCCAAGATACTCCAACACCTTTTCATTACAATAGAGCACAGGTCTTAAATGTACAGGGGTATAATCAATGGTATAGTCAATGTTTTTGTGACAAAGGAAGAAGTATCAGGAGCAATAGAGAAGCCCAGCTCCTACATGGAGCATCTTGAACTGACGTTCCTACCATGGCTTGGCTGGGTGACTTAGGCAAGATAATTCTCTTCTCTAAGGCTCAATTGCCTATGAAACAGGGATACTACTGCACTTTCCTAGGGGTTGCTGTGAAAATTATAATATCACATTTTTACCTGAATCATCTCACAGTGACTAGCATGCAATGATTAACACATACCTGCTGTCACATACTGAAGATGGGAACCCTTAATTTTAAGCCATCTCATAGGCCAGACCTCTTTGCTGAATAATCCCAGTCACTGCCCAGAAGCTCAAGTGCTAGAGGTAGCTTAATGAAACAGAAGAGAATGAGAGACAAACAGAAACCATATGTGTATAGCTCTCTTGACATCGGAGCTGAACAGAAACACATCAGAGGCCCAGGTATAAAACTCAAGGGTGGTTACATCTCAGTCCTTCTGTGAATCTCCATTACAGGAGGCACATGTGATTCTCATGCCCCTTTCCTAGAGAAGAAACCCACAGCTGTCACACGTCCCTGAAATGGGGTGATGCACCCTTTAATTAGCTTCCTGCCGTGGTTTTTTATTTTGTTTTTGTTTTTGTTTTTTCCTAATCTGCTAAAGAAACAAATGGGGAACAAATTGAAGCTAAGATGCCTGTAACATTCTCCTACCAGCAACAAATCTTTCCATCAAGGCTACACCACTCACCCATTTGGAAACACAGCTCAGGTCCCTAATGCTATTTTCACCATATTCCTTATTTAATCAAGATATTTTAAAATGTGAATTTTCAATGATGAATGATTAAAAGGCTCCGTTTATAAAGGACCATTTCCGTATCCCACTGGACACACCATTTGAAGATAATTTCCCCTTGTCAAGGTCCAAAACCATGATTAGAGAAGCTTCTCATAGATAGTTCTTGAGACCACAGGAAGAAAATAGTGACTAATGAATGAGCAAACCCTAAGACATTCCAGATGGACAGTCTCATGTGACCCCCAAAGGCTAACTTACATAAGGAGGATACTCTGCTCTGACCACAGACCATCAACAAGCAGTGAACCATGAACCAGCTCCCTCCTTTTGAGCAGGTATTAGATTCCAGAAGAGATTATCCAGCCGTCCAAAGAAAGGGTGAATATAAGGTAACAGCTCTCCAGAGCATGTTTTCTCGCCCAGTTTAACGAGGGGCCATGTGGTTTGGAAGCCACTTCTAAACTTACAGAATGTTAAGCAAGATATTCATTATTTTATCCCACCACGAAACAACAGGCCCAAGCAATCAGCTCCGGGAATGTTCTCGGAGACTGTGTTTGTACACGTTAGGAAAAAAAACAGGGTGTGAAAAACACCCTACTGGTTATAGCATTTCTGTCCTTTCTGAGAATGTGAATAACAAACAGAAATGGCTTCATGGAAAAAGAGACCCCCCAGCGATCCTAAATCCTACAGGAATCCCACTATTTGTTCTGTCCAGGAACTCTTGTAAAAATTGTTCCCAACATCCAGCATCTATGAATTGTCCCTAACTCAGAGCTTTCCGAACTTTCCACTAATCACCTTTCTTAATTTTAAGCAATAAAGTCTAGATTCAGGAGGCCCATGTATTAGTCAAGTTTTCATCACTCTCACCAAAGTACCTGACATGAACACCTGGGAGGAGGAGAAGTTTACTTTGGCTCACAGTGTAGAGGTCTCAACGCCTGGTCAGCTGACTCCATTGCTCCAGGACAGAGGTGAGGCAGAGCATATGGTGAAAGGATTTGGGGGAGCAAAGCTACTCATGGCAGCCAGGAAGCAGACAGCAACAAAGGAAGGGACCAGAGACAGATATGATCCAAGGCACGTGCCCAATGAATGGCTTCCTCAAGCCATGCCTCACCTGCTTACAATTACCACCTGGGAGTCCACTCAAATTATTAGTCCATCAAATGGATTAATTCAGTGATGAGATTTCATCCCTGATCATGTCTAAAAGCCCCACCTGTAAACCTTGCTGCATTGGGCAAGGATGCTTTCAACACGTGAGCATTGCGGGGAGGGGAGACGTTCCAGATCCAACCTGCAACAACCCAACACAAACTTTCTACCAGCCTGGTTCACCTGCAGTCCCATTGAGTGGACTGAATAAAACAAAATCAGAGCCAATGGTGTTCTGGTGGAGAAGTAGAGAAGAATACTGTACCGGGGGCTGGACAGGCCTGAGTCAATCAGAAAAACGAGGGCAAAGTAGCTTCAGCTCTGAGAGTGCCATGTCTCTGTGGGTGAAGTCAGCACAGGCTCCAAACCTTACTGGCTGATTTTGAAACGAGAATGAGTTAATGTATTTGAAGCTAGCAAGGGTACACAATGATCAACAATTATGAATTAGCTTTGATGACTCTTTAAAGGCCGGGTAGGGGGGACTCAAATATGCTTGATTCTCTTCACGTCACCTACTACTCCTTGACCACATGGAAGGTGTGTGGCTGAGTGAGACCACCACAGTAAGCAGGTTTTCCCACGCTCACAGGAGAGGCTAGTCAGAGATAGGGACCCACGGGTCAGCACAAATTACCCAGAACTGGTAAATACCTGAGACCAACCTTTATCCAACTGGCTCCAAGTTCCCATGAATAATGCTGCTACAGCATATCTGCTGCCTTTTGTGGCCACAAAAGTAGGAACGAACTTGTTAGAAATAAATAGAGCATGGCTAAAGTGTCACAATCCAGTCGGCTCTGTCCAGAGGGACGCCACAGCCACAAGAGCAGCGTTTGTCCAAATACAAACATGCCCCTCACAGCAACGACTCCCTCACAGTTGAGCTCAGCAAACGCATCAAAACTGATAAAGATAACACTGGCCTTTGAAAGGCTGGCCTGTGGGAATGTCTGCTAAAAATCCTACCCCAGATTTATTTTAAAATAAACATGATAATTAAAGCCTAGAAAAGTTGAAAGCTAGAAATATTTTCTCAAACATGAAACAAACTTCCTTTTTGTCAGTAATCAAATCCAGTGAGGTTTGAGTGTATTTCTGCTTTAAACAAAAATGAAGAAGAAACACTCAATTTTTTTCTCTATAACAAAAAGATTATGGACATCAAGAAAATGTTTGACCTGCATACATACATAAAGCCCCAAATGTAAGCATTAAGTATTTATTGGGCATGTAAAATATGTATAGCACTAGAATGTATTTTTAAAAATAATTCAAAGAAATTTCATCAAGTATTAAGGAGCCTACATCAAATTCAGGAAGAAGAAACACACAAAAATTGATTTTGAAGAACTGATAAAATATCATGCTGAAAATCAAAAGACATCCATTGAGTTAACATAAATTGGCAGTGTCTGGGTCAAGAGAACGTACAGAGAAGAAGTAAATGAAATTAGCTCCATGCAAGCAGATTTGTAGTAGTAGAGGTCAAAGAGGTCTTTTGATTAATTTTAGTTATTGTCATACAATATGTTATGTCATATAATATGGAGAATGAAAAGAGAGATTCTGGAAGGAAAATACATTCTATCAAACATCTCATAGCATAAACAACATACACCAGAGTTTGTTAGCCTCAGCATCCCTGGGATTCAGGACAGGATGACTTCTTGTTGTGGGAAGCTCTCCTGGGAGCTGGAGGTGTGGCGGTATCACCTACCTCTACCCATGGAAGGTAAGTAGCCCAAGACAACAGTCTTGAAAATCAAAGTGATTTTCCCAGACTTTGACAAATGGCTACCACTGGGGAAAAGGGGACAAAACTACCCTCTTTCCCATTGAGAACCAGCACTATATACAAAATTTAAAAAAGAAATAAGGATATAGCGAGCAAACCAAATATAAATTGGGAATATTGATCTCATTTTTCATAGTTCAGTTTTCTTTTCCACTTACTATGCTAATATGGTCTCATAGAAAGTGTGACACATACTCATCACAATGACGCACAATTCTGCCATGATGAAATCTAGGTTTTATAAATCAGTTATACAATGGGAAGCAGAAAAATGTGCTTCTATTACCATAGTAACAAGGACAGCCCAGTTTAGTAAGTGAAGTGGACACTGTCAAAATTTAAAAGCAAAACCTTTACCTAGCCCATTTAAAAAACCCGCATGGGAACCAAGAAGCCCCCAGGGAAGTTGTTCCCCTCAGTTAACTGGCTGTTTTGGCTTGGATCTGCAGATGGCATTAGAATTAAAAGCCAAGTATGCACCTTTGGAATAGAAGATATGACCTTCATAGGGTCACTGATGAAGAAAAGAGGGAGAGACAACTTCTTTGGTTTCCAGTCATTCCCCATGTCTCTTTTTAAATGACACAGCAGTGCTACATGGCTTTAAGCTCTAGAAAGTGAGTCTCAAGCACAAAAGTTACCAGGGAAAAGGAAGAGACTACTGTCCTACCTTGCTACCAATACCACCACCATTATTGATACCACTGGTTATCGGTGACAAGTCCTGCTTCCTCACATGTTGAAGGATAACATTAGAGAAGCACCCCAAGGCAAGCATATAAAGCAGAGTTTATTTAAAAATGAGTAACATAGACTTCTCCTGGGAGAAGTCTATGTTACTTAGCTAGTATCCTGGTATCCCAAGAAGTGAGAGAATTCTGCCTTTCTTATATATCTTAGGCTTTCTTTGTTCTCCTGCTTTCTTTCCCTTTCTTCTCTTCTTCCTATGTACATGACTAGGCCCAGGACATGCTCAGGTGGGATGGCCAAAAGGTGAGAAGCAGATGGACAGGGGGAGGGGCCAAATGAAGCAGCCCAGGACATATTAATTAACAACTTTTATAACTTCCTGTAGAGAGGGACAATTCCTGGGATAAGTTACCTCAGCAACAGGTTGGAGCAGGGGCAGGTCATCTTGACAGGGTGGAGGAAGGGCTCTGAAGGCATTTCAATCCCTAAGGGGGCAGTCTCCAACTTCCCAGGCTCAATGTGGCCTTCTTGATCCGACCTGGTTGATTGACCTCTCTATATTGACTACCTGTCTTATTCTGGCTTCATTGTCATCACAATAAATAACATCACCACTATCATCACCTACACCGTTATCACTTTCACCATCACCACCACCACCACCATCATCATGATCATCAATACTGTCACCATCTTTACCACCAACACCATCAACAACATTACCATCATCATCACCTTCAACACCACCACCACTACTCTCACCACCTATACTACCATCACCATCAGCAATATCACCACCATTATCACCTCTACCACCACCATCACCAATACTCTCACCACCTCCACCACCATCACCTTGAATAACATCACTGCCATCATCACCTTCACCACCAGCCCCAATATTGTCATCACCTCCACCACCATCTCCACCACCACAACCCTCACCATCACAATAACCAATATCACCACTATCACCAGTACTGTCATCACCTATACCACCACCACCATCACCATCAACATCAACATCACCTCTACCAGCACCACCATCACCAATATCACCACCATCACCAATATCACCACCATCATCATCACCAACACCTCTACCATCACTATCAACAATATCATCACCATGAATGTGAGGTATCCCCCAAAAGTTCAAGTGTGAGACAATGCAAAAAGGTTCAGAGGAAAAATGATTGGGTTGTGAGACTCTTAACCCAACTAGTGAATTAATCCCCTGATAGGGATTATCTGAGTGGCAACTTAAGTAATAGGGGCAGAGCTGGAGGACGTGGGCATGGGGTGTGGCTTCCAGGTATGTATTTGTATCTGGCAAATGGAAACCTCTCTCTGCTTTCTGATCATCAGTGATCCACTTCCCTTTGCCACACTCTTCCACCGTGATGTCCTGCCTCACCTCGAGCCCCAAGGAATGGAGCCTGCTACCTATGGACTAAGACCTCTGAAATCATGAGCCCCTAAATAAACCTTTCCTCCTCTACAATTGCTCTGGTGGGGTCCTTTAGTCAAAGCAGCAAAAAAGCTGGCTAAAACTCCACCATCTTCGCCACCACTATCACCTTCACCTCTACCTCCATTGCCACCACCACCAGCACCCATCATTGCAATTATCACCATTGTCATCATTGTTAACACATCACCACCATCACTGCTACACAGAAATCTCATCTGCCACAGCTTGGAATCCGATAAGCCTTCTGTAGCTCCATCACAATCAGAACCTCTCCTTGTACCTTACCACACTAACGCACTTCAGCACGTACTTCCAAATTATCCTACTCTCTCCTACATCTATCTGGGACTTCAAGATTTCCAAAGTTTGCTCAAGTTGTTTGTTCTCTTGGTCTAGGATATACCCTCTACACAAATTTTTAGATTAGCCATTTCTTAAGTCAAGCTTCAAACACACTGGATATACAATAATATTGAAACTATTCAAAATTACAGAAACTCCCTCCATAGTATGTTATGAAATGAGTTTTCTAATGAATGAGCAACTGTTTACTTAACCCAAACATAATACCCAATAGATGACAGGCATAGTTCTAAGTATTTTATAATTACCAACTAATTTATCTTCATAACAGTGCAATAAAAGGTTATTGTTTTATTATCAATATCATCATTTTACTGGTGTGGAAACTGAGGCAGAGGGCATTAAAAAATGTGTCCAAGGTCACAGTTGATAAATGACAGCTGACATTCGAGTCCAGGCAGCAGCCTCTCTAGGATCTCTGAACCACTCCACCCAGAAGCCCACTCCATATTGAAAACACTTCCAAGGCAAACCTTATGTTGAACTTTTATTTTCTTAAATTAATGCCATGGAGTCCAAAAGAGCTCTGGCAACAGTTATTAGACTGATTTTCAACTTCTTTTTAATATGAAATCCTGTTTCCAAAATTCTTGAGCCCATCTGCATCTCCTCCAAACATACTCTAAAAAAGAACCACTAATTTTGCTACAGTTTCCTCTTTTCATAGACATGGAAACTGAGGCCCTAGGAGAGGATTTGCCAGGCCACCGAGTAGGTTGGTGGCAAAGCTGAAACCAGAGCCAGGGGTCCTGGTGCCAAAGAGATGCCCTTCAATTGTCCTTCTGCACCCTGGCTCAAGGTCAACTAGAGTTTCTACACAAAATTGTGGTGTCACATGTAACAATTGAGACGACGATGGCTGGAGACACATGAAAATTAATTTGAAAGTCAAAGGAAAATCATTTACCCGAAGTCAAATATCCCACAGTGAAATCCAACAGGTCAGGTTGTACCTCTCATCTAAGGATTCTAAATTCCCTTGTAGGAACCCCTGGGGAACTGAGTTAAGAACTGCGTAACAGACACTTCAGTGATCTGCCAGGCTAAAGTCCATGGCTGAGCAAGAGCTGAAATGCCCTCAGTACCTCCATCTGAGGTCACACCTAGCCCAGGGGCTCTGACCCCAAACCACACCTTCAAAGGGAGCTCCTCTGCAAGTGGAGGGGGTTCTCCAGCCGCAGCTCCCTAACCGACTTACCTGCTGCTCTTCAGACCCCCATGTCTTCAACCTTCCCATGACTAAGTTTTTCCCTGTGGAAAAACAACTTCTCTCCTTGAGGAGGTGTTGAGAAATCATTAACCACCACTGGCAGAAGAATGAGACCTCCACAGCCTGAGACCACAGGCATGATGAGGCTGAGTCATCATCAGGATGGCCCCTGCTGATCCTGCGTGCAGCTACCCAGAACAAAATCTCCAGATGGAGGAGAGACAGGGAACCCTGTGGTCAAGCCAACAAGCAAGATCCCTATTGTTCTCTGGTTTCCAAATAAGATTAAGTGTGATTCTGTACCCTAATTTAGAGGTTTTTTTTTTTCTTTTTTTCCACCTACAACCAGGTACAATGCAATCTTGATTTTAAAAGTTTATATATATATATATATTTCTATTAACACATACATAAAAATAATTACCTGGTACAGAAAATTTCTTTCAGGTACCATTTTATTATGAGAATGTCTTTCTTTTTAGAAACCGTAAATTAAAAGTACTAGAATTTTATTTTCTTGTGTCTTTATTTTATTAAATAAAAAAAGTGTATAAGGAAGAGATAAGCATGCACTAACCTATAGTAATCAGACAAAAGAAACCATAATATCTTGAGGGTCTACATGTTAAGAAAGCAAACACTTCATAAGAAAAATAACAATCAACTCCAAAAATTACTGGGATCTCATTAATAATAAAGTATGTGCAACTAATGAATTTTCTCTGGTGCAACATAGGATTCAAAGAATTAGTTTCTTTGTTCATGTTCTCAAAATACGTTGTCCCCTTTTCCTGGGGCCATTTCACTGCCTGATGTCCTCGGCCTCCAGAAGTCCACCTCTCCAGTGTTGGAATTTCCATTTCATTTGTCTTTAATCTGCCAGGCTCCTCTTTTTACCAATTATAAAGAAGTAAATCAAACAATCTGCAAGGGGAAAAAAAAGACACACCAGCTGCCCACATTTCTACTACAGAGTGTTCTCTAACTGCTCCTTATATTTATTCTTGAGTTATAGCAAATGACAGTTTCCATCTGGACTTCTTTTTTTTTTTCATAAAGACATTTCTCATTTCATCCTGTGATAATTTGAAAGACTATGTACACAGTGTAACCATAAATAAAATAGCTTACAGCACCACTCCAAAAGTCATGCTCCACCTTCATGCACACTGAACTAGTAATCTAGCACAAGCAAAATAAATAGTCACTGTGGAAATGAATGGCTCACAACAGAAAAGTAGAAATCAAAGGTCGTGTCCTCGGCATGTCCTCTGCTATGCTACTGTTTATGTTGAGGGGCTCCAGAGTTGAATAAATCTTCCTAGCTCACCTCCAATTTTGGAGGTGAGTTTTTGCATATGGACTCTCCATCTTGTCTGCACCATGGCTGCCTTCCACATGCATCTCAGCCCATATTTCAGTAACGTTGACTGCCTAAGCAGAAGCAAAAGGAGTCTCTAGTTCACACCGGAGTCTCACTTAGCCCACAACTAGCACAGGCTGGGCACTTCTCCACATCACCCACAGACTAAGAGTCTTGTCACGTATTACTACACCTCATCCACGGCCACCGAGACAGATCATCCCCAGTCCAGTGAATAAAACCACCTGTGGATCCCAATAAAGGATGGAAGGAGGAGGAAATAAAAATTGATCTCGTATTCACCAAACAGAAAACTCACATTAAATATGCCATCGTACCCAGAAAATATCACCACTTACAACAGGAGGAGGACAAATCAAGGCCAGTTAAGGCAAAATAATACTGTGACTTCAGCAGAAAACCTTTGCCTTAGATGAGACAGAGGCCTTAGCTAAACCCTGCAAGGTAATCCCTAAATGAAAGATTCCGTCTCCTCCATGAAGGCAGTGTCTTGTCAGTAAACGATGAGCAGAAAATCAGTCTTCTCATGGATTCCAGATACATTTTTGCTTATCTCTTCCTCTTCTGCTTGTTCTAGTTAAACCTATAGAATTACTTCTATGAAGACAAAACACAACCTACCACTTCCTAGATTATGCTATACCTCTAAGACTTTATAAAGATCTCTGGAGTGGTTATCCTGGTTGACTTCCAATATTCTTTAGACTTTCAAATCAGGGCATTCATAAAAAAATTTTAAAAAGGAACTGCTTTTACTGCTTCCTCTGTTGCTTTATTATTTTTTTCTATATCAAGCAATGCCCATTGTTACTATGTTCTCCTAGAAGAAGACCCCGTTATCATAACAAAACATTTGGAAATCCATCCATCAGCAACTTCTGATGCTCACCAGCAATGTCTACCATTCCAGATGACAGCCACATGGAATGCACCATGGTGTGAGGGTTGGTGGAGGTGAAGCAAATCCGTGCTCCCGGTGAGGGGATCTGAGGTGGCACAGCCTCTGCTGGGCAATCAGAAGTCCAGTGTGAAGGAGACTTCGGTCATGATGTGTGGACACCCAGAAAAAATGTCAAACACCCAGTGACCAAACAGTGGACAAAATCTTTTCTGAAATTGTCAGTGGATGACCCAGGAAAGTAGGAAGGAGAATACTGATGAAAGCAAACACCAACATCCATGTTAGACACATGTGGCGTGAACTAGAAATAGGGAGGCAGGACGTCAAGCGTAAGAAGGAACTGTCCCCAGAAGACTGAAGCAAGACCTTGGAGATTTAGGCAAAAAGCACCCAAGTCCTAGGCTGGGCAGAGGGAGGGTGCACATGGAGAGGCTGGGGTGCACTGCCACACTGGGCCACGGCCTCTGTCACCTTCCAGTGGGGCTTCACAGGGGAAGACACTTGGGCCTGAAAGTAGTATGAGTTAGAAAGAGTGAGCCAGCTTGCTGAAGGAAGAGCGGGCAGGTGGGAAGAGAGACTAGGAAGGAATGCTGGAAATAATGCAGAAACTGGAGAAATGATACTCTTCTCTAGGTTCACCCTGTCTAGTATTCATGGCGACACAGCTGGGAAGGAGAGAGGCAACAGGCATTATTCATGGTGCTTCTGTTATACTTAGACACCAAAAGCACCGAATACTTAAGTGATATTTCACAGCCATGATAATTCCCACATTTCTGAACTTTCCTATATTTTGAGTCTAGCATTTACAAAGCTTATCATTTCTTTAAATGAATTTCACTGAAAGGAAGTGTAATACATATCAAAGGAGATGTGTAAAATATCCTAAGATTAGCAACATTCATCAGAAAAAAAAATGAAAGGGAAAATTCCCAAGGTTTTCTTTTTTTTTTTTTAAGCCTAGGAGGATTTCATTTGCTATTATGATCTACTGTCTTTCTTGCTTAAATGGGTGGAAGCTAAAAAGATATCCAAGTCTTTTGTCACTGTGAAATGAAAATGTACTATGCAATTATTTTAGGAAAACACATATTACATGCATAAACAGGCACTATTGTAATCATCATATTTCATTCTAATAACATTTGACATCTTAAAGGACATCATTGAACAAAATTAATTTCATTTACAATAAATGAAGCAGAAGATGTGGAAAACCACCAAGCTGTATTTAAGATCTGGCAATTCCACTATATGGAAGAAAAAAATTGCCTTCATCTAGGATGACAGCTTTTCTCTAGTGCTTTATACTAATGTCTATGAAACCTAGTCTCACTAAATGAGCACAAAATAAAAAGATGTTCCTTTGGTTATATTTGATGGCATCAATCTATATTCAGCACCTTAAATACCAGGGATCCTGCAAAAATAGTATCAGATGGAAATAGGTCCATTTTCAAATATTTAGGAGTCATTGGTTCAGATGATATTTCTACTTTCTTACTGTTCATAATATGAAAACCCTACAATGGTCTTTGGTAGAAATCTTCCCACAAATTCAACAAGAAACTCATCTAAAACCTTCACAAAACTTACCAGAAAAAAAAAAAAAAAACCTACCACAGATATTATACAAACAGGAGATCAAAAGCATCAGCCATCTCCCTAGTATCAGAGCGTGAGCTTTTGAGTTAGCAGATAGGGGGATTAGTCCCAGTTTCGGAGTCTTCATTTTGAAAGATACATAACTTCTGTGTCTAAACTTTAGCTACTAAATAGAACCAAGTGTCCTACACCTTGCAGAGTTCACCATGACTGATAGACTATAAGAAAAACACCTGGGATGGAGCCTGCACCTGGCAGCTACATTACAGATAAATTTGGTCACCAGGGAAGATCTGGTCACCAGGAGACAGGGTCAATATTTAGGCAGCTAGAAAAGTGACTCAAATTAATCAGAGAGCTGTATATTTGAAGAAGTCAACTATTACAAAGGATTCCTATTAGAGTTATTAAGAAACAGATTTCAAAACTCTGCTTTTTGCTTCCCCTTACCTCCAGTACCAAGAATTGAATCCAGAGGTGCTTTGCCACTGAGCTACATTCCCAGATCTTTACATTGTGAAAAAGGGTCTCATCAAGTTGCTGAGACTGGCTTCAAAGTTGTGATCCTCCTGCGTCAGCCTCCTAAGTCGCTGGGATCGCAGGTGTACCACTGTACCCAGCTTTTCTTAAGCAAAGCTTCGTTTCAGAAAGGAAAAAATGCTTTGGCCAGTATAGAAGAAAGGATGCACCATTCTCAGTGCAACTGCTCAGCAGCTGAGGCTCCTATATTAGAAGATAGAGTTCTCCTACCTAAGAAAGCAACTGATGTCACTGAACACAGACATGGGAACAATGTATTGAGACTTGGAGATGCAAAATGAATGACCCAAGGGAGGACAGGAATCCAAACACTTTTGTCACCTACCAGAGAATGATTAATTCTCAAAGAAAATGTAGAAAACTTAACTCTATGCATGAGCTAGAAGATTTTTTAAAAAAGAGCATTTCTTCTAACATTAATTACATAAAATCAGCATTTTTATAATTTTCTCATCCTCTTTTTATTTTTTTTTTCAGCTAGAAAAGGGCCAAAAGGCAAACAAGAAAAACTACTTCCAGATGGTTAGTCTAAGCTAATTGGGTAAAATTTCCTTTAAATAAAATGGAAAATACATATAATAGAAGTCCTGCTGAACACTAATCAAATCAAAATGACCACTGTCTGCATCGTTATTATTCAATCACTGATTTATGGATTCACTGTTTCAAAAAGTTTTCCAAATTTATGTTCTGCAATGCTACAATTGGCATTCAATTTCTTATTGGACTGAAAGACACCAACAATCTGCCATTGTTGGACAACTTTCTTCTTTAGGGCACAGCTGAGAAAACTGAACAGCAAAAAAAAAAAAAAAAAGTGTCCACTTAAGCAGCTTTAAGTTGGACTCAGCTCAGTTAATGCTGTGATTTCCAGAGGTGATACCAAGAAGACTTCCACCTTGTTGTTCCAAGAATTCATTTTGCAATAAGCCTTGCACTATTTTGGAGAGATTTCAGTAAAGGTAAGATGGGAATTGAAGAGATGGGATTGCATTATCAGATCATAAACTGACACTCAAAACTCTTCTGGAGAAACACTCGTAACTCCATCTTTCACTGAGGGACTGGATTTTACTTGTTCTAGTCTTTCACTTCCATAAACATAGAGGTATGGGATGGGGGACAGTGTTGGAAATTGGAGAACTAAGGGTCAGGGGACATCAAGGTTGACTCCAGATCCTGTAGAGCCCAGGTTGTCCCATTTCCCATCACTGATAATTACATGATGGACCTCGAAGTCATCGTTCAAGAAAAGCAAGCCTCATGCTGACCCAGCACTGAGATCCAGGGGAGATCTCAGGAAGGGAGAGCAGCCCTTCTCATGCTGGATCTGCCTGGGCAACTTCTATCAGAGCTCTCGCACCTGTTTGTGGGGTGCACAACATCCACATAAGGTCAAGAACGCTGTCCAAGGCAGCACCAAAATCTCAGTGCATCAAGTGCAAGACCTCCCTTCACAGACGGATGGCCACCTAAGTGCACATGAGTCTTCACAGCTTGTATTTGATCCTGTTTTTAACTTAGCAATGTACATTTAGATCAGTAGTTCAAAACCAGGGGTCATTTTACAACCCCTTCTCAGGAACATTTTGTAATGTCTAGAAACAATCTGTGCTGTCACTAGTCTACTGGCATCTAGCTGGCAGAGGACAGGGATGCAGATAAATATGCTATAGTGCACAGGACACCCCAACAGAAGAAACTATCCAACCCAAAATGTCATACTACCAAGAATGAGAAACTCTATACACACATACAGACACACACACACACACACACACACATACACAACTGGGTAGTATTTATACCATATAAGGAGAAAAAGAATTGGGAAGACCAGAATCTCTTAAAACTAAAACCTTTCATAGCTACTGAAACGGGAAGCCTGGTACAATTATGGGACAACTTTATAATTATCTTTTCTATTCCTATACAGATCTTCTCTTTATTCTGCTATGCAAATAATAATAAAAATAATAGGGCAATTTATAGCAAGCATTTTAATTTTAAACTCTATTATTTTAAGATGTTGCTGCTTTTACATTTTACCCATAAGTTTTGTTAAAATAAATAAAATATAGTGAATACCATCCTGAGACAGTTGTTTTTCAAAAAGTTTTTTTTTAATATTATGTGGTGTAATTTCTAACTATATATGTGATCCCACTGACTTTTATACACAGATTATATTTGCCATTTCTACTTACGCACACCATCACTTTGCTATTTTTTTAATGTAGTTTCTCACATAAATCTACACTTTTTAATCTAGGACCCCAGTTGTGTGGTTGTTTCTCTCACCTACACATATCATTTGATAGGGAATATTCCAGCCTCCATTTCTTCCCTGGCTCTGCATGTAATTTGAAAAGCAGGAGCCAACCATCATTTCTGGTGGTTTGCAAAGTTACAGAGAACAAGAATGTCCATGAAGGGTCAAGTCACTCATTGATAACTGCATTCTCATCTCTTGAGACACTTTCCCTTCACTTCTGTGCCTTGTGTTTATCCCCACAGTCTGGGATCTGCACACGTCTGCCACTGCCCACTTCATATGAACACTTATGGAATCCCTCCTGCCTTACTTCAGGCTACTGTAACAAGTTACTATACCCTGAGTGACTTAAACAGCAGAAATATATTTCTGGAATGAGAAAATCTAATCTCAGAATTGGTGAGGACAGACCCTTACCTGGTGGGGGCCCACTCTGGTGTGGAGATGGCCATCTTTTCCTGTAAGCTCCCTCCTGTCTCTTCCTAAAAGGCACCAGCTTCATCATGAGAGCTCCCCTATCACAGTGAATTACTCCTCAAGGACCCCACCTCCTAATGCTATTCAAATAGGGTAGTAGGATATAAGAGAATGAATCTAGAGAAAACAGCCTATTCCTAACATTTCATACTGCAAGACAAAGCAGAGCAGGGCACACTCTCCGTTCTCCAGGTTCTCAGGATCAAGGGAACAAGGCAAAACCAAGAACTGGGCTGACTCCCCAGCAGCTACATCTCCTAGGTACAGATTCTACACGGGCACACATCTGGGCAACCTGTCCCGTGGGTGTGCAAGCCCAGAGAATGGCAGATGGGCCCTGACAGGTACTGATGGCAGAGACAGGAAGATTTACCTTTGTCCTGGGGCCTGTGACACACACAAGTGCTCTGTAGATTTCATGAACTTAAAAATTATTTTACAAAATATAAATAAACTTTCGTTTTTTAACCAGTCAACATATGACAAGATATGGTGAAGTTCGACTATATTTATACATAATTGGCAAAAATAAATCAAGTTCAACTCCCATTTATCTGTAGTGTGGCAGAGGAAATAAATAAAAAGTAATGTAGATCCTCTGATGTGCGTCTCCAAAGCCCTCCTGGTACATCGGCAGCCACTTGGCTTCAGAATAGGCCCTGTGGGGTGCTTGGGGGCCATATTGGTTCCAGAAGCAGCTCAATCAGATAAGGGTGTGTGCTGCAAGGCCCAGCCAATTCACCAACCCGTGTCCCTCTGTGGTGCACAGGCACATGTAGCGCTTCTCCATGAGCCACCTGCAGTGCTCAGGAGTTCTTAGAAACTCATCCCAGAGTCTCTGGAAACTCATGAAGTATCCTGTTTGAAGGAGACAGTAGCAGCATTTACAGCAGAGGTATCCTGGGAGCTACATGATCCTTCATCTTTCCGTTTACAAAACCTTTTGAATCAAAAGGTAGGCATTCCCCATTCTAATTTACCTAATGACTGCACTTGTCACCACCCATAATGCATAGGGTCACTGCACTCACAGAAGGGAAAATGTGACAGGGACAAATTCTTGACTCACCCAGGGTTACTCATGCACATAACTGGCAGAAACACATCCAGTTGTGCTGAAGAGAAAGGAAAATATTTAAAATCTTACATTAAATACCTAAGGGCAGACTTAAGGAGGTTTAATCCTCTGCCAGTGATGGTTGATATTTCTGAGAAGGGAACTTACAAAGCAAAATGAATGTTGAAACATGATTCTTGACAAAATGTAGTAAATTGCGGGTTGGGGAGCCTATATCCTCTGTAAAAGTACACCAAGCCTTTTAAAAAACAGAAAGGTTCTCAGAGGTAGGTTTCTTTCCAGGACAAGGAAAGAAGCCCTAAAACAATGTGACCGTGAACACCAGGGCATCCCCCATGTGTGTGTGCACGGAGTCTCTAGTTGTGTAATCTCTGCCTCTCACACATTATATACTGGAGATTTCATTTGTATAATCCCTCTGCCTGAGATTAGTGATACCAGGTGAAGGAGTTTGTATATCTTTAATAAGAAGAATTGTCTAACTGCTTTTCCAAAAAATGTAAACAATCCATATTTCTATCAATTATGGGTGAGAGGTTTTATCCACATATTTTTCTTTTCTTGTCCATTATTATTATTATTGTTGTTATTATTTTATTGTCTTTTTTTCCTTTCTGGCCAGTCAGAAGAATGAGATCTCATTTACATTAAGAATCATGTAGACAAATCTGGCACAGTGGCGCATGCCTATAATCTCAGTGGCTCTGGAGGCTGAGGCAAGAGGATCCCGAATTCAAACCCAGCCTCAGAAACTTAGTGAGGCCCTAAGCAACTCACTGAGATGCTGTCTCTAAATAAAATACAAAAAAATGGGTTGGAGATGTTGCTCAGTGGTTAAGCACCCCAGGGTACAATCCCTAGTACCAAAATAAATAAATAAATAAATAAACAAACAACCAGATAAATAAATAAATAACAAGAATAGTATGGACACAACTTTTGACATCAGAACATACTCTTATTTGAATTGCCTAGTTCTATGGACTCTTTGAATTTTTCTTATAAATTTCTAAGTGTCTAAGGGTCTTTGTATATGAGATATTAACATGTCTATCATAAAGCACTACAAATATTATGTGTGCTCTGATGCCCGACTTCCATGTCTTTGACCATAGGTTTTGTTTTTGTTTTTGTGACAAAAATGGGGTATCAATGTTTCTCTCTATTTTGGAGGAAAATAACAAAAAGGTTAATGATGGGAAACAGACAACCAGAGAACTGGCTTCCTACCTTTTCTTTTAGGGTTTCCATTATCTAGCTCTCACAGCTTCCAAAATTTTGCAAATGATAAACTCATAGGCTTTTTGTTAGGTGGCAAGAAAAAGAAATGCATTTACCACCCCGCCTGATCTTCCCGAGCATCTTCCTGTACTGTTGTTATTGCTATTTCTATCTTGCTCAAATTTTATCTCACTATTGATGCTATCAACAATAAAAACGTTGCATTATGGAGTTTCTAATCCCAAAACAGTGGCATAAAATTAATATTAAGGTAATGAAATCCCCTTTCCTCCCTAACTCCATGTGAAAGCATGAGTCAACTATGAAATTACAACAGAGGTGAAACCACACACAGATGGTTCATTTTCTGGGTATCACAGACAGCATGCAAGTAATTATCAAAAACTCTGGCTAGTTGAGGGAGATTCCTCCAATCTATCCCAAATCTGAACACCACTATGCAGCAGAGAAGGAAACATGACTTTAGAATTCAGACCGAGTACCACTCCAGATGCTCATGATTGACTTCCAATCCCCTCGCTTACCTCAATATTGTAAAAGCTATGTACAGCAGAACCAAGGCAAACATGATTCTAAATGGAAAAAAAAATGAAACCATTCCCTCTAAAATCAGAAACAAGACAAGGATGCCCACTTTCATCACTTCTATTCAACACAGTCCTTGGGTCTCTAGTCAAAGCAATTAGGCAAAAGAAAAAAAAATAAAGGATACAAATAGGAAAAGAAAAGCTAGACTATCTCTATTGGCAGATGGCATGATTCTATACTTAGAAGATGCAAAAAACTCCATCAGAAAACTTCTAAAACTCATAAATGAATTCAGCGAAGTATCAGGACACAAAATTAAAACTCATCAATCAATTGCATTCCTATATTCCAATGATGAATCTTCTGAAAGAGAAATTAGGAAAATCGTCCCATTCATAACAACCTCAAAAATAATAAAATACTTGGAGTCAATCTAACAAAAGAGGTGAAAGACCCCACAATGAAAACTACAGATCACTAAAGAAATAAATTGAGGAACATCTTAGAAGATGGAAAGATCTTTCACGTTTTTGGATAGGCAGAATTAATATTGTCAAAATGGCCCTGCTACCAAAAGCACTATGCAATTCAATGCGATTCCCATCAAAATTCCAATGACATTCTTCATTAAAATAGAAAAGGAAGGGCTAGGATTGTGGCTCAGTGGCAGAGAGCTTGCCTCTCACATGCGAGGCACTAGGTTCGATTCTCAGCACCACATAAAATAAATAAACAAAATAAAGATACTGGGTCCATGCATAACTAAAAAATATTTTTTTAAAAAATAGAAAAGTCAGTTATGAAATTCGTTTGGCCCAGAATAGAAAAAACAATTCTTAGGGGAAAAAAAGTGAAGCAGGAGGCATCACAATACAAGACTTTAAATTATACTACAGACCTACAGTAACAAAAACAGCATGGTATTGGCACCAGACAAACATGAAAACCAGTAGAACAGAAGACTCAGAGAAAAACCCACAAAACAAAGACACCAAAAATACACAGTAGAGATAAGATAGACTCTTCAACAAATGGTTCTGGGAAAACTGGAAATCCATGTGTAGTAGGATGAAATTTAGCCCCTATCTCTCACCCTGAACAAAACTATTGCAAATGCTTTTCTTGAAATGTAGTTCTGGATCTAAAAAATTCAGAAAAATTTTAAATGAATTTTTTGTGATTATTTATAAGCTAATTTCTCCAATGGCATTTTGCCAGTGAAATGATCCTCTGGAAAAAAAAATGTATTCCTTATTTACTTTATTTCCCAGGTTGTCTAATATTTATGTATCTTATCTATTTTTAATTGATACCTAATAATTGTACATATGAGGGGTTCCAGTGTCATCATTCAATTCATGTGTTGAATGTGTAATGACCAAATCATGGTAATTACTATTTCCATCTTCTTAAACACTTAGGATTTTTTCAGGTTGGAGTCTTAGTGTTTCACCCACATTCTCTTCCAGTCGTTTCCCAGTTTTAGATCTTACATTCATAACTTTAATTCATTTTTAGTTGATTTTTGTAACTGGGAACAGACATCACCTAGTTTCATATTTTCTGCTTATAGATGTTCAGTATTTCCCTTCTAGTTCTGTATAACATATATAATGAGTCACTGCAAACTTCAGCCACCCGACAGAGCTGGTGAACACTATGATCTATTCCTCCTATCCCTGCATTTGGGCACCTGTCATCTGGCCCCATCTCCCTCTTCCCTACCCTAACTACCCTCTAATCATCATTTTTGTACGCTCTTCCTAGAGATGGAGTTTTCTGAGGTCCACACATGACTCAGAACAAGCAGTGTCCATCTTTCTGTGCCTGGCTAATGCCACTAAATCTGAAGTCCTTTAGTTATATCCGTGTTGCCACAAATGACAGGATTTCATTCTGCCTTATGGTGAATAATATTCTATTGTGTATTTTACTATAATTTCTTGACCCATCTGTCTGCCAGTGAACACCTCAACTGACTCCCCACCTTGACTGTTGTGAGTAGCGTGGAAACAGCCGTGAGTGTGGAGGCATCTCTTTGATGCGCTGACTGTATCCTGAGGAGAAAGATGGTGACATACTACAGTGATTATATTTTTAGCTTTGGAGGAAACTCCACGTGGTTCTCCATAACGGCTACACTAACTTACATTCCCATTAACAGTACACATCCTAGCCAGCAGTTGATACTTTTGCTTTTTGATGATGCCCATTCTGACCAGAGTGAAGTGATAAAATCGTGATTTTGATTTGAGTTCCCTGATGATTCATGATGCTAAGCATTTTTTTTCACGTACATGTCAGCCGTTCTGTATCATCTTTTGAGAAATGTGTACTCAAATCATTGCTCCATTTTCAGACAGATTATTTGTGGGGGTTGGTGTCATGGAGTTTTTTGAGTTCCTTAAATTAATCCCTTGTCCAATGAATGCTATGTAAATGTACTTTCCCACTCGATAGGTTGTTTCTTCCTTCTGTCAACTGTTTCCTTCCCTCTGCACAAGCCCCTGGTTTGACATAATCCCCTTTGTCTGCTTTGGGTGTTTTTGCTTTGGGGGTCTTATCCAAAACATCATTGCTTACACCAGTGTCTTAGTGTTTCACCCATATTTCATATTTCCTTCTAGTAGTTTCAGTTTCAGATCTTACATTTATATCTTTAAGTCATGTTGAGTTGATTTTTGCAACTGGGGAGAGACATCATCTAGTTGCATTTTTTCTGCATATAGACACCCAATATTTCCAGCAAAGTGCATTGAAGAAGCTGTTGATCACTGGGCGCTTTGGTCAGTTTTTTCACTGTTGTGACTAAGGACCTGACAAGAACAACTTTAGAGTAGGGAAGGTTTATTGAAGGGCTCATAGTTTCAGAGGTCTCAGTCTATAGACAGCTAGATCCATCCCTCAGGGATCAAGGTGGGGCTAAACATCATGTTGAAAGAGTGTAGTGGAGGGAAGCAGCTCACAGATCATCAGGAAGCAGAGAGAGACTCCACTTACCAGATACAAAAGACATACCCCAAAGCCACGCCCCCATGACCCCCTCCTGCAGCCACATCCCACCTGCCTTCAGTTTCACTCAGTCAATCCCATCAGGAAATTAATTTACTGATTGGGTTACAGCTCTCAGAGCCCATCTTTCTTCTGAGCTTTGGGGAGAGACCTCACATCCAAACCATAATACTTGGCCTTACAAATTATGCATGTTCTTTCCCCAATGCCTTTAGTATGGATTCTGAAAGTTCATGAGCCCTTACTTCTCATTATAAAGGCCTATATTCTGCAGTAAAATACATCTGCCTCGGGGAATCTGAGCGGACAGTGCCAACCCTTATTTTCACTATGAGAAATGCGAGCCTTCAACTTCTTTACATTAATAGGCCAAATGCACTCCTCTTTGATAGAAAATCAAAATTCTATGCCGCTGATAAAACTGTGGTGACACAGCTTCATAGGATTGATCCTCTTACAAAAAGGTGTTAACAATGCAAGTGAAGTTAACTGAAATCCTTGCAAAAAATCAAACGCTGAGTGGCTCTCTGTCCTACATTACTAAGTGCTGCATTATATTAACAGCGTGTCACAGAGCCACTGACCCATCACAGCACAAATGTTCAGAGATTCACTGAGTCAATGAGTTATAGCTGCTGCCAGACCTGACACCAGAACATGAGCTGTATTGACAACAATCCTCAGCGGCCTCTCCAACATGGACACTCTCACTTCCAGGTCCCTTGGGGGGAAATATCATTAGAGCAATATAAAAGCAGTGTGCATGACAAAAGAGTAGGGGAAACTTCTAATGTCAGAAAATAGCCCTTTGGTAACAAGGAAAACTGGGAACATCATTAAAGTTCACGTCTTACCTCATCCAGCGCCTCCCAAGACTCAATTGGAAGAGACTGCTCTTGAGAACAGTAGGGGCATGAACTGCAGATTAGCCGAGAAAAGCAAGATAAATGCTGAAAGGAACTCATATCAAATACTTCATTGGACAAGTCTGATCTCATTTCCTATAACAAGAATGACATTTTATGTCACAACAGTGGAGGATTTTGCTACTGAGATGTTGAATGAAATCTCTCAAGAGGAGAATTACCTTTGGGACTTCATGCCATTTTAAAGATCACTCCTGAAGGATCATAGCACTGTTACATCACATGAAACATAATCAAGAGCGTTCCCACAGACGTCAGCACCCCACTTCAGCATTCCACACCCCAGGCACCCTCTTCCTACACTTTCTCCTAGGTCAGGGTCAATACGTGTCCAAATATGGACCTCTGATCATTCCCTGGTACCCCAGGCTCACATGGATGACTGCACACCCTTTCTCTATTTAGATGAGAAATGAAAATGCTCATGGCCCTGAGAGAATTTTTGTATTTTATCTCCCCAAATCTCGAATTCCCCAAAGCTTCAGTGTCTTAGTACCTGGTTCACCATCCACTCATTTGCTCAAATTCTAAACTGCACTTCACCCTTCATTTCTTCTCCCTTTTTTCCACACTAGTGCCACAGACTCTGCCTCAAAAACTATCGAATCCACTTTCCTCCATCCTCAACAATGTGCCTTATCCAGTCACCTGTGAGAGGCTTCTAGTCCAAGAGTGACCAGGAAAGGGCCAGCAAATCTTGTGTCACTATTGCTTTCCCAGAGACTTGCCAAAGCCCTTCAAAAGCACTGAAGTTTCACACCTGGGTCAAAGCCCTCTGCAATCTAGCGCTTGCCTCTCTCTGGTCCCAGTTCATACCACTGCGTCCTTCCCGGGTCCCCAAAGGCTGTTCCCTAAGGTGATCCAAAGTTGCCTCCTGTTCACTGTCACACAATTCCCTCTAAATTCTTTGTGTGGTACTCACCAAGGTGTGATACTTTTTTTATTTTCTGTGAATATAGTTATTGTTATGGTCCAATCCTTCTGGCAAAAACTATGTTCCATGATGGCCAGGAGTCTCTCTGTGCTGAGTTTCAGCATATCTCCCATGCCTAAAACAGACTCTCCCTTTCTGTGCATTTTCAAGGAAAGTGTTTCGTGGTCTACACAATAATGGAAACACGGTTTCCTGTCAGGCATCAACTGGGATGCCCGCGAGTCCTCGGTGACCCCCACATACAGGAAGGGATGGGTCAGAGGCACTGTTCGTTTACACAGATGTTTGTCCATGAGGGATTTTTGTTTGAGATCAACCACCAATCATGTGTTTCCTACAAGAAAATTACACAATTACACATTAAGGGTGAGTTCCAACCCTCAAAATATTTGCTAGCTCAATGAAATAAAACCAAGATTCTACTTGGAGAAACCTATAGCTGGTTTATTTTGCAATAATGTTTAAATAGGTGGATTTAATGGTTTCTAATTCTTTTTCATAATATCTTCCCACTGGAATTCCCTTGAGAGCCTTTGAAAAATAAAAGGAGTGAAATATATGCTGGTATAAGGAGTCATATGTTATCCCTGAGCTCAACCCTCCTGGTGACCTTGGAGTAACATTGGTGAGTTTCTTAACCTGACCCATTTTGGTTGATTCATCTATAAACTCAATACTATTAGGATTACCTCTGTATGATTGTTGGGAAGATGAAGCAATGTTTGTAGAATAGTTAGTTATGGCAATACCTGGGATACAGAGAGTGCTCAAATAATATGAAACACTATTATAAATGATGGTTAAGTTATTGTCAATACTTTATAAAATGTTCCAAATTATTATGAAATCTTAGAAAATTATTGTTAACTTTGTATCGTCATTGCTACATTACAAAAGCCTAGAGTGACTTCCACTGGTGAATTTATTCAAATTCTCCTTTGGAACCAAACATGGATGATTGCTGCCATCAGGTGAAGGTGACCTAGGAGAATCTACAGGCTGTTTTCCATAAGTGTGGAACTGGCATGGGTTTCAAAACAAAGAAGGATACCCCCAAACAACAACATCTTTGCAAACCATGCATGTTTGATTAGTAATATTAACTTAAGGTGTGTGAGACTGCTAAGGAATTGCCCCAGAAAACAATTCCTTGTACATACTCCTCCATAAAGACAGAGCTATCCAAGAAAATAAGAGTGAAAGTTAGAACACCCCTTACACACTAACACTGTGGTAAGTGTAACACTAACTTCTGAGACCTTATGTACATTTTTTAGAGCTAAATCGTGAAATGATATTAAAAGAATGTAACATAATAAAGTAGAAAGTTATAGAAAAAAATGAGATCAATCCAGAAATATGGCAGCAGACTGAAAAGTTTATTGTACCAAACTGAGCTTACAAGAGAGAATTCAAAAAGAACGGAAGAGGAGGGAGGGAGAGAGGGAAGGAAGGAGGGAGGGAGGGAGAGAAACATGGTGTTACTTGGGACAGCTACATACATATAGATATTTAACTGCAATCTAGTTATCCATCCACTGACCCAGCTGGGCATGTCACGTCGCACCTGCAACAGGGCAGATCCTCTGACATATCAAGGCTGCTTCCTGGACATGAACTACATGTCCGATAACTACACTGCAAGCAGTACAACTTCAGGGCTCTGATCCTGCCCGTCCTCCTGTGCTCTGCTATTTTTATGTTTAATAAGATGTGCTCCTTGAAGATGATACTAATGAAATTCCGCTGTGATGATAACCGTCGTCTACATGTTCAACTTGGGAAATGTCAAATGCCAGGAAGGAACTGACATCTGATCCTATAGTACAGGGGAGGGGCACTTGGGATTTGGCTCATGTGCATCTTATATCTCACCTTCCGTTTCAGTCCTCTTGAAAACTCATAGGCAAACATTAGGGATCATCAAACTTTGGAAGGATCACACAGGTTCTGTCTTTGGTACCCTGGGAATAATGGTCACTGATGTTGGAAAACAGCAAATACTATCCAGAAGAGCAGAAAAGTGAGTGACTCCCGCTGAACAATCATGGACAGTCTGTAATAGCCACAGCAAATCTAAGTATTAAATTGTTCTAAAATCATGTCGTAAAGACCTTAAATTAAACTTAGCACAACCAGAAGGCTAGACGGGCATGTTTTCACCCAATCGTAAGGACCATTAGAGAAGTTGTATTTTATGAAATTTCATTCCGAATCACTTCATTAAAGAATATGTCTATATTCGGTGCTTATTATGTGCCAGAGCAGTGAGGAGATGAATGCAGTAATCAAGCCGGCCTTGCCATCTGAGGAATGAGGACGTACATACGTGAACACTGCAGTTAATCCAACTATATATCCCCACTGTATACACACACGCACACGTCTGGAGACACAAAGCTGATGGAACTTGATCTGGTCAAGGAGAGGCAAGGGAACGCTTGCTGGAAGAAGAGGACACAAGCTGAGAGTTGGAAAAGTAGCCACCTGCTGGGCGACAGGGGAGATCATACCAAGTGTGATAAACTTTGGGGTAAAAAATAAGAACCTGCAGACAGGTTTATAGGTTCCCAGCTCTGTGCCCAAATTGAAAATTAGAGCTTTACTTACCCCCTTTGGAAAAGTCCCAAAAACTCATCCATGATACATTCATCAATCTACCAATTCACGTATTACAAACAATGATTATCAATACTCTATCATATCTTATGTAGGCCCTTATCTACACCTATAGATAAGCCAAAAGTGACCAAAATTTGCAAAACTCCATGCATCATGGAAAGCAGTATAGAGACTTCTCAGAAAACTTGGAATGAAACCACCATTGACTCAGTTATCCCGTTCCTTGTTATTATATGCAACACTTAAAATCAGCATGCTTCAGTGACACAAAAACCTCAACGTTTATAGCAGCTCAATTCACAGTAGTTAAGCTATGGAACCAACCTAGATGCCCTTCAACAGATAAATGGATTAAGAAAACATGATATGTATACACAATGGAATATCACTCAGTCAAAAAGAAGAATGAAATTATGGCATTTGCAGGTAAATGGGTGGAACTGCTGAGTAAAATAAGCCAATCCCCTCAAAAAAACAAAGGCCAAATGTTCTATCTGGTCTGTTGTTCTCTCTGCTTTATTAAGGCTAACACACAACAAGGGGAGAGAGGGGAAAAAGACACTTTCAGTGTATTAGACAAAGGGGAATGAGGGGGGGTGGGGGTGGGAAAGATAGTGGAATAAATCAAATATTATTACCCAATGTGCATATATGATTACCCAACTGGTGTAATTCTAATTATGTACAACCAGAAAAATGAGAAGTTATACTCCATTCATGTATGATGTGTCAAAATGCATTCTACTGTCATGTGTAACTAATTAGAACAAATTTAAAAATCCCTATACCCGCAGAATATACATTGAAAGGAGAGCAGAAATCAGACAAAATAAACAAGCATAAGATCATGTGTCAGGTGGTGTGACGTTCTTTGAGAAAAAGCAATAAAGCAGAGAAGGAAAACAGATATTAGGAGAATGGTCCCAATATTAACAATGTGTTCAGGACTATCTCCTGATGAGGTCATGGCTGAGTAAACCTGAATGGAAAAGAAAGGATTCTTGGAGGTATTCAAGTACATATTAATTTGAGACATAAATAAGCTATCCAGATTGCAAGACCAAATAGGCAGTTAAATATACAATTTTGAAGCTTAAGAAATAGGTCCCGGCCAGAGATGGACATGTGGGAGTAGTCAGTATGTAGATGCTACTAAAGACACAAGATCAGGAGAGATCCCCAAATCCTGAGGATGGTGGGAAAAGATACAATGTCCCGCACTGAGCCCCACTGACTCCAGTGGGAGGACAGCAGAGAGAGGAGTAGTGGAGGCTAAGACAGAATGGCCAGGGATATTAGGGTCAGACCAGGGAAATGCAGTGTCCTAAAATCAGATGGACAGAGTGCTTCACAGAGCCAGGGGTGGTGGCACATACCTGTCATCCCAGCCACCTGGGAGACTGAGGCTGGAGGATCACAAACTAGAAATCAGCCTCAGCAACTTGTGAGACCCTACCGTAAAATAAATAAATAAATAAAGAGCCGGGGATAGGGCTCAGTGGGAAAGTGCCTCTGGGTTCAATCCCCAATAGCAAAAAGTTAATACACCAAATAAATAAGCAGTTGAGGAGGTGAGAGGGACGGATGGAGCAGTCACTGCTGATGGGTAAGTCTGCGGTCATGACCTCCACCACTACACCTAGCAACTGGGCAGCGACCCGTGACCTGATGAGGGGTCCTGAGGAAAGGACTAGGGGTCAGTATGGGTCCAGAGGAAGTAGAGAGACAGGAGCGGAGGACATCATGGAGGACACCAAAGGTAGGCGAGGCCTTTGACAGAGCTTTTCTGTAAAGAGAAGAAAAACGCAGTGTAGCCCCGGGGGGTGTCAGGGGTCCACGGGTCTGTTTTTTCTTAAGGTAGTAGTTGTTTCCATTCTTATTGGGAAAATACAGCAGAGAAGGGAAAGTGAAAACTATTAGACAAGAAAGAAAAGGAAGACTCCTCGTGTACCCTAGGACCAAGGGGAGGGGATGCAGCTTGGCCCAGCTCAGGTCATGGGCCCCAGCCGGAATGAAGCAGAGAGGCCACCCATGGGGTGTGCTGATTGGCTAGCTTGGCAGGTGTCTCACCTTCCCACCACCCCTGTAGAAAGGAAATTTCTGGCAATGGAAGGAGAAGAAAAGTTCTCAGTCGTCTCAGGGCAGTCGCTCCAATCTGTGTACTGAAGAAAACCTCTGAGCTGCGGTGCATGCCCTAGAGCCACCACTCATTCCTCAGTGTGGCTTGTAAGAGCCCTTCACTGTTCCCAGTCTGTTATATGAAAATACAGTGGGATTGGCTTCCCAGAATTTCCTGACCATCTTTCCAATCTTTGCTCTTTCTGTTTTGGTTTAACCAACAGAGGTCTGTTTTGGAAGCAAAAGTAAATGAAGCAAGATGACTCTGATCCTCTGTGGCCTGGGAGTCTAAAAGGGACACAAACATATGCCACATGAAAAGCTCCAGTGGATGAAGCATGAACTGATCAGATCTGCAGCCCTGCAGCTGGGAGACCTCTCCAATACTCGGATGTGCACACAGTGCAGGAAAACCCTCAAGTCCCGTGAAATCCCAAGATCCAAACACAGGGTCAGTTTTAGGCCATTGGGAACATTCTGACAAAACGGATCCTACACACGGGAGGCAGGGTCCTTCCATGCACATATAAATCTTCAAATCCAAGCAATTAACCCCACGCACATCTGCCTCTCTAATGGGTGTCTGAGAATAAACGGCTCACGAACTCCCAGCCTGACTTGAGCACGGAACCAATGACAGAAAATGGATTCAGGACATGGCCACACATCTGTGATTCACAAATATTTATAGTAGTCGTAAAGCTGGTGACCTTCAGGACGATAGTATACTTGGCAGATGCTCTCCTAAGCAAAAGAAGAAAAAGGCCAAACTCCCAAAGAGAGGAGAAGAGAGGGGGAGGCCAGCGCTCCCACGTTCCACAAAGCACATTCCAATGCACTCTAAGGAGGTTAATGGATGCAGACAGTTCTCCTGCCAGTGAACTTTGGTAACAACCAGCGAAATGCATGTGACAAAGCAGATCACATCTGTATGGACCCTTCCAGATCACCTCGCAGAGATGATCCATCAGGCTGACTAGACAATAGGGCAGGAATAATAAGGGGTCGAGTCCACAGCTTTAGGATTCCTGACATTATTCACAATGACAGGCTAAATCTTTACCCCCAAATATATCCACTCAGCATGTAAAAGCTGGCGACATACATTGTACCAATAACATACCCAGAAATGTATTGCAAATATCACAAAATTCTTGCTGGGGCAGAGACCCTAGAAAAAATATTGCCAGCAACTCTGTAAGCACATTTTTTATTCATATTCAATCTCTTTGTCTCCAAAACTCAGTCTGGTTTGAAAATAGCATTTACCTATTTTACCACGTCTGAATCTATATCCTCTCAATGTCCTTGTTTTGCAGCCAAGAAATGTAAATACCAAGAGAAGTGAAGACTGTGAGCTGTGGTCCATGGCCGCGCTAATGTGCATCTCAGAAAGAGAGATCTGGGTTCAATCTTTTGGAAATTATGAACTTATGGAACCATTTTTGCAAGCACATCATAAATTAATACCGTAGGTTAGTGCTCCAAACTCCTCAAGAGAGAACATCAACCTACCCATCGGAGCTCTGACAGCCTACGGTGGGTCTTCTGTCCTCCATATGAACATCAAGGGCAAACAGCAAGAGTTACCAAAGCACCATTACAAGGACTTAATGATGTCCAACCTCATGGGTTAAGTTAACATGAGAACTACTAGATAGAGTTGTTAAAGTACAGATAAAAGTTGTGGAACATCTCAAGATGCAGAAGTAACCTTGGCCTAATAGAAGAATTCATGAAAGAATTCTCCTTGTCTGGCTGTCCTAGGTCTCTCATTACAGAATGAAGGTGCAGTTGGAAACTTCCCGATTGTATAAATGCTTTGGTTGCCCAAACATCCTCACTAAACTAAAATTAGGGATTGATTTTTGATAGCGATGAAGAAGAGAGGCAGAACAAACCACCGAGGAGAATTTAAAACACAATGTCCACCTTGAAATAACTATTCCTACGTTAAAATGTTGAATATTTTTAATAAGATATAGGGAATTGTTTAAGTTTCTAACCACTGATTGAAATAATTATAATGAAAAATTAATATCATTAAAAGAAACTTGTGTAAGAGAATAAAGTTAATAAGCAAATGAAATAGGAAAAAAATAACAAGAAAGAGTTAATGTCCTTAAAATCAAGTCCTAAAATCTGTGAGAAAAACATTGGGAATCAATAACTAAACAGTCTTAAAATATCAGCAAATGAGTCCCCAACACATGCTTATTTTCTGTCTCTATCCTTCTCAGAGTAAAGGCTAATTATCACCTGAAAAAAAAATAGATCAACCAAACACAATGAGTAAAGAACAAAACATATAAAAGGAATGAATACTGTCAAATTGACAAAATCATTAGTAATGGTACTCAGGGAGAAGAAAGTTTCAACCAAACAAACTCTCTAACATTAGTAAAGTGTAAATCTATAACACTTTTATAAAGCCACCTGGCAGTCTTATTAAAACCCATTGGTTTTGAAGTAGTAAATCAACTGCAGATATTCTGACCTAATGAAATAACTTGCACTCAAAAGAAAGCTTTATGATAATAATTGCTGCTATTTATGAAGCATGTACTTTATGCACCAAATAGCCACTCTTCACAAGAGAAATGATACTCTGACACACAAAGAGCAAAGCGGTAATGTTGGAGCCCGGCATGTAAGGTGTTGACTACCTTACTTTGAATGCTCATGCTGGCAAAAGAGAAGCAGTAAACTATATTACAGTATCTTTGCATGGTGGAATATTATGTAAGCATTAAAAATGAGGTTTATTTACAATTTGCTATAATATGGGAAAGTGCACATGAAACCACAAGCAAAAAAACAGCATGCAGAATCCTACGTAAAGAATACGCTCCGAAAGGCTATATTAAAGGCCAGCAGTAGCTGTCTTTAGTGGGCACAAAAGTGGTGAGTTTGTTCTCCTTCCTTTACATATTTTCCATAAAGAACATTCACTGCATTAAAACATTTATGCTTTTCTTCATATTTTTAACTGCAAAAATAATAGTGAAAATTTGAGATAGTGAACATGCCTGATAAAATGTGAACCCCTTCAACGCCAGAGATAATCCCTATTTAAAGTTTGGTGTGTATTAATATATATTCTAGCAGATGTTAGTACATACACGGACTTATGCATAGAAATTAGATGGAGTGTATTTTTTAAGATAAATGGAATTCTATTAAATATATCATTCTGCAATTTGCTTTTTCCAGTTAATAAGATACCATAGATAGCTTTCCATTACTTTTCTAATCAGAATTTTATTTCATATCATTACTATTATCATGAAGAATACTTTTCTATTATGCATAGAAGAAGTATATAGGAACCAGCGGCTCTGTGCGGAAAAGGCGTATTTCCAACAGTTCTGCTACATTAGGCCTACGGGCTGGCTTTAATTATTTGTTTCTAAGAATGAATGAATGAACGGAAAATGCCCCTGCCTAAACTCTTGAAAGAAAACATAAATTAATTGCTCTTTCACTTTTTCTTTGCCCATTTTTTTAGATGGTAAAAAGTTACAATAGTCAAATACACCTTGAAGCATAAGAGTATCATTCTGTAAAGAAAAGAATAAGCAAAATACAAAACAAAACAAAAAAATCTCACACACACACACACACACAGCATTTGAAGTATGGGACCAAGAGTGTCTCCAGGTCTTTTCATGATTTATACATGTAAATCTTATTCAAACTTGACTTATAGATATATTTCTTTGTTCTTAATAAAAGAGCAAAACTTGATACAAGAATATTTTGTTAAATATAATTATCAGAAGCTCAAGATAATGGTATTTCTTCTCTACATGTGTAAGAGGCAATATGCATAAAATGCAAAATAAAAATGTCCCATTTAAACACATTATGAAGACCGAAGTGGGAAATGCCACCTGAACTTATTTTATAAATGAATTGCACGTTCTAGATTAACAAAACACATGAAGACAATAATGATCATCAGGCCCTATTTGGAGCACAGCTGGTCTAGGAGCCAGTACTCAGACTGATACACTTGGACCAAACAGACCACGTCAACTAAAGGAGCCCCAAAGGCCCTTATTCCCAGGTGTAGGCTCTTACAGTTTCAGTAGACTTCATTAAAAGTTGCTTGTGACTGAATCCCACGCATCCTAAGCTAAATTTTGTTAGGACTCACTAGCCAATGGTACATTTACATTCACTGCAAAACGGGGTCTTGGAGCACCTCAAGGACTGCATAGATCAAGGCTCAACAAACTGCAGCCTGCAGGCCACATCCAGCCTGCACTTATCTCTGCAAACAAAGTTTTCAGAAGCACAGCCATGCTCATAAACTTACAGGGTGCCAGTGCTTTCTCTCTGCCAGGATGGCAGAGACAACTTGATGCAGGAAAGACCCTGTGGTCTGCAGAGCCAGAAACACTTGCTATCTTAACCTTCTCAGAAAACATCTGCAATTCCTGCTTAGACTATTTGTAAAAGTGGTTTCTTGAACACTTTTCTTTAAGGACCTGAGTATTTCAGGTAAGATAAAAAAAGAAATGAAGAGTGCCCGTCTGTCCTTATTCTAGGCAGGCATTCCTGGGCTGAGAGGCAGCACTGTTGGGGTCAGGAGTCAACGTTCAAATCCCAGCTCTGCCTCTGATAGTTGGGCTGTTTTCTTCACTTCTCTGGGCCTCAAAGTCCTCCTCTATAAAGTGGAATCACCTCCCAGGGCTGTCATGGGAATTGGTCACATCTCACTCCACACGGGGCTGGTACACAGTGAGAACTTACATTAACTAACACTCTTCCTATTATGGTGTGACACTGCGCATCCAAAACAAGCCAGGGCAGGCTCCATGTGGTCTCTGCCATCCCCCAGGTTCTGTGGTTCTCCGTGGAGGAGACGAGGCCCTCAAGTGCCAGATTATGTCCTAATTCAGACACCACAGGAAGCTGAATGTAAGTGAGCTGGAGAAAGTCACGAGATGTGAGTCCTCAATCTGTCCCTCTGTGAATGTAGGACTAGCAGGACTTCGGTCAGCCTGATGGGGTGTAGCACATGTGGGTTAAGGGGATAAATGGTACAGCCATGCTGACCCCTCACATACTTTCTTTTGAAAAGCAATTTACCTAGGGCCTTTCTGGCCCTTTTCTGGCTTAAGTGAATAGGATGTTACATTCCTCTACAAACACCCTGTTGTCCTTAGGGCTATTCTCTCAGGGCCAAGGAATGTAAGATTCCTCCTTGCCAATATGAACACAAGTTATCCTGACTTTCGTGACCTTTAAACAGACCAAAGATTCCAGGACTCAAGAAAACAGAATAATTAAAAGCAAAGCCTACTGAGTATAAATTTGTAAAAATAATCTGCAGTGAGAACTGTTCAGGGTGGACCAAAGTCGCTGACACTTGCCTTTAGATCTTCAGCGTATCATCTTAACCTCATCCTAAGAGTAAAGTCCTCCCCACCACGCTGGGTTCCACTTGGTACCTGTGGGTAAAATCACGTGCAGCAGGGATTTAAAAATCTGATGTATTCCTGCTGTCAGTCAGGAGTTCAGAGGTGGGCCCAAACTTCCCTAAACCCCCCCCCAATAAAACTGGGCCACAAAGGGGACACCATGTCACTTTCCTCTTTGAGACAGTTCATCTCTCCCTTGAGGGCACTGCCTTTTCTCTTCTCATACACTTTGCTATAATTTTACTACAGTTCATGTCTTGCTTGGTATCTTCCTGGGCGAGAACACCAGAGCTGAGAAACCCAAGCCACTAACAGGCTGGGAACTTCTCGGTGCCTCCAGACCCAATCCTAAGACTCACGTAACCACCTTCAGTACAGACAGAAACAGGAGCACAACTCCGGGAGCTGGAGTCATGGACGACGCAGAGCAAGACGTCATGTACTGGAAAGCAGGACGGGCCGCAGTGGGATGGCAATTTAGGAGACAAACAAGTCAGCAACAGAGGTGGCTCCTTCAAAAACCAGTAGACGCAATGAGACTCCATCCCTTGCCCCTTTCCCACGGGTTCCTCCCTTACCTCACTACCCCACAAGTCCCCCCATCCCTCCCTCTCTCCCCACTGAAAAGTAGGCACTGGGTGTTGTAGGTGAAGAAGAGAACACCTGGGCTGAAGGCCGAGGACAGCCGCTGGGAGCTTGGCCATCTGAGCCCCACTTTGGAAGCTGAACAAACAGGACTGGTGGGTGGGTGTCGACCACTGGGACATGGGGGCTGGTCTCTACACCACCAAGGTCAGAGGAATCAGGACAATATGAGGGGGACCGACCAGGCGTCGGTCTACAGTGGGGAATTAAGATACGTGACAATGTCTGTACCACAGAATAAACCAGAGCACAGCAGCAACTGCAGCAGAGACAAACCTGCAACCTGGCAGCCAGTCACACCGTGGGCCAGAAGATGCTGAGAGTGGCCAGCGCCTTGAAAGTCTCTGCACAGTGGGGCCAGCCCCAAGCTGCTTTTCCTTCAAGATTCAGGAGGAATTCTCTTTCTGAAAGTGTGCTCATTCACGGCTATTTGTCACAGTAAATATCAGTAAAGCTCATAAGCTATCACAGCATCTCAATCTCTAACACCGCTGGGTGTGCCACGTCCACGAGGACATCTTACTTACCAAGGAGAGAGAGGGCAGACACCGAACGTCCTCAGTCATGAATCACTGAACTCCACAGCCACATGGGCACTCAAGCCCCGCTCTCACACACCAATGCTTCAAAAAAGAAGGAAAGATCAGTTGGCACCTTTTAAAAGATTCTGCATTCATTGGGTATCAATTCTAGAAAGTTCCATCAATGCCCTTAGAACCAGCACAAGCTGCTAGAGCAATGCAAAACCTAGAACACAGTGTTGCACAGGATGGCTTGCTGATCACCGATGAGTGCTCCAAGTCACTATCACATGCACCAACGCGTTTCCTTCTTCAGAAAGGAGAAATCAACAATTTGATACTGTTCATCATGAGAGGACAAATGTCATGAAACCTCCAAAGAACCTGCCCATGTTATGACAATTCTTTCATTTCATCTTTTGAAACATATCCTAGCTAAAGTAAAGCATTTCCAGAAGAAGATGAAGGCAGGAGGTATGAAAGAAACTATGCCTGAATTTTAGTTTGTACATTACTTATATATTAATTTGCCTGGTGCACAGTTATGAGACTTTGTAGGAAGAATTATAAATCATATAAACAATTCACCTGATCAAAACCAATTAAACCTTATGTATCTCCTCATTTGAATTAATATGTAAAAATCTGGGGAATTGAATATCGTAATGGAATGGAAAGACTACGGCAATTCCAGCCTCCCGCAGGATGCGTGCACCAAAAGTTGAAATGAGGGACTTCTCATTTATCATCCTTAAAGGACATGTGTCCATTATCAGGGATGGACACCTGCCCCTTCCAACACTGCCCTTAGGGCTTCATGCTTTTGTATCCGTGTTCATCCAGTTCCTTTCTTTCTCTTCACTCTTCTCAGCTGTGGCTTCTGTCTACTGCGCATGAGAAGCACACGGATGTCGACCAGCCCCACCCACACACTTAGGGAGCAGCTGAGAACAATGAAGACAAAGTAGAGGGAAGGCTTTCCAGAACATTCTGGCTGTTCCTCCAGACAACGAGTCCCACATGGTCTGTTTCAGTAATGACCGAAAAGCTATCAGCCTACAGAAAATAATCTGAATTACAGCTGAAATTTTATGAAATATTCTATCTGCTAAACGCTGACTTGGAGGTCCTGGGGTTCAAAGCAGCAATGCTGCATCTCCATGAGGCTTCCCCATCCAGAGAGTGCTTGGGTGAGTTCATGGGAGGCACGGGGGCAACCCAAGGCAGCATCATCGGTAGGGCCTGCCACAGAGGCACCGAGCAGCCAGGTGTGCTCAGACAGCGAAGCCTCACCAACTCCAAGGTCCCAGTTGTGTCACTGAAAGCCTGTGACATCATCCTTTGGAAAAGACAAGGTGCAGATGCAAATGTTTGAGGCCAAAAGAGAGGTCAGGGAGCTCTTCCCAAGTAAGGATGCACATTCAGTCCGGGAAAAATTCCTGAGAGCAGCCAATTTCTTCTTCACAACATCCCTAATGTCTCCTTTGGGTGTGGCCGAAAAGTATGTCAGTTAGGACTTCATTATGACACAGCATGTTTGGAGACATGAATCTCCTCTCTGGAGCCCTGAAATCTGTTTTACAACAATCATGACTAAAATTTCCCTGTATTTGTTTAGAACATAATCAAAATTTAAAGTAATAAGTTTGGACAGAGCCAAAGACCTGGCTCTGTCCTGCCATGGTTACCTGGCAATGTCTGTGAGTTCCCACTTGTCCAAATTAAATTAAAAATAGGGCGGATGGGTTTCCTGTCCTCACCCAGTGAGGTCACAGATGAGCTGGACACCTGAGACAGCTTGCAGAATACAGGCCATTCTCTGAAACAGCCAAGGAGACAAGGCCAAAAACAGCACTGAAAGAATCCCAGGAAGCAAAGAAAGCCAATACTCAGGAAGAGAGATCCCTGCTGAATCCAGGCAGGGACAGCCAGACAGTCCCAATCTTCAGGTTTCAAAAGCCAGCCCCTTCCTTGAGAAATGCCACCTTGAGTGACCGTGGTTTGGGGAAGACACAACTGACCTTAGAAGATGAAGTCTAGGAAGTTGGTCCCAGCAGCAGGAGTCGGGGCAGACACCCTACAGGGTTCTTACTGCGCCTGTGGCAACATCAAGAAGGATTGGGGGAGTTTACCATCGGGTGAGACAAGGCCACACAAAGAGCAGGTGCACCTTCAGCCCTTGGCTGTGCAGGCATGGCCGGGGCTACCCACCCCTCCACGCACACACACAGGTGCACAGGCGGCTGACTCAGGGCAGAAACCGCGTGCAGCCCTCGGGTCTGAGCTGAGCTGAAGGAACGCAGGACAGTCCTCAGGTAGGACAGCACAGGGCACCTGTCTTCCCTCACTAGGACCACCAGCGTGCTGACACATAAACCAGGGATCACAGACATTTCTTTTAGAAACTGAGCAGGAAGTCAGAAGGTAAATAAACTCCAAACCTTGGAGGCTCACCCCAATTGGAAGTGGGAATATTTTGAAGCAGGACATTTTTTGTCTTTTGGGGGTTTTTTTTGGCAGGAGTGGGGGGTGCTGTAGGCAGGACAGATGGTCTGTACTAGTGATGTGGACTTTGGTTAAGGCTTTGTGTCCTGCGCGCTCAGCCTGACCTCTGGAGGAGCTAGAGACTGCAGTCAGTCAACAACATCCATCTGGTCCATTCCCAATAAAACCCTGGACACCAAGGCCAGGGTGAGCGTCCCTGGTGGCCAAGACTCCACCTGTGTGGTCCTAGAGGAATAAAGCCCTGTCCACAGGAGAGACTGGGAGAGGACAACTGGAAGTTCAGGCCATCTCTCCTGAGCTCCGCCCTGTGCAGCTCTGCATTGCTGCTTCAGCGTCCTTCAACGGAGGTCAACCATTACCATGAACCTAAGAGCTTTTCTAGGTTCTGTGAGTCCGTCTGGTGGCAATCTTGGGGCCACCCAACTGGAAAAGGAAGGATCAAATGCAAAAGTAACATGTGTGAAAGAAGGCTGGGATAGTGTGCCTAGGTGGAGATGAAATACACAGGGAAACAGAGTGTCAGCTGAGGCCTGGGACCCGAAAGTCTTGGGGAACAGAGACATCGTTTGGAGAGACTGGTCAGAGGCTTCACTGCAAACAGACAGGGGTCCACACATGGCTGGAGGTGCAGTTGGGGCCTGAAAATCAATGCTTGAAACTTGGAGCTCCAAATGGCATTTCACTTCAGAGATAGATAGATCGGTAGATAGATAGACGGATATATCCCCCCTCTTCCCAGTTATACACCAGCTATCTAAAATAGATTTTTAAATATTTTAAATAAAAGAACTACAAACCATAGTCCATATTTGCAAAACAGTAATTGTACAGAAAAGCAGGGTAGAAACCCAATGTACTAAATAAGGAAAAAGTTTCCTGGAAGTTTTCTGACAACATAAACACCATAGGATCTAAATTTTCTATCTAGAAATTAAAATACAAACTGAGTAAAGGATGAGATTTTTGGTGGCTCCCAAGTGCAGTTCCACTGGTTTGGGGGCAGGGGCTACCAGAGAACCAGCACCCGGAGGTGAGTGGCAGATGGAGCAACCTCTTCACTCTGGCTGTGCACACTGCCCCCTTTCTGTCACTGTCCCCAACCTGGCTGCCCAGAGCTCCAAAAGGACATCTCTTCTTCTTAAAGGAGTGGACAGCACCTGGAGAAATTAACATGTTTAGGGTAAAAAGATGCTGTCATCAGAATACCCCAGTTGTCAAGAAAAGAAAGGGAAGGTTGGCAACAGAAAAAGTGGGGAGACGAGGGACCAGGGGAGGACAGAGTGAACAGCGGAGAGAGGGAAGGAGAAGGAAGGACAGACAGGAGGGAAGGAGGGAAATGAGGCCAAGACCAGAAGTAGCCAGCAGAGATACTCAGATTCCAAAATTTTATGACCTTTCCTTTTGAACATAAGTTATCATTATAAAATATACTTTATTGCTTATCTTTAAAATAGAATTTATTTTATGACTTTGAAGCTTACAACATGATGTCATTGGGGGAATATACCAGGACAGTGAAAGGGAAGTAATGACTGTCACATCATCTCAGTTACTTTTTTTGGTGACAAAACCCGCTAAATGCTACTTATTTAACTAAAATGTAAAATATCATAATTTTATTGACTCAGTGTCCACACTGCCCAATAGCTCTGTCTTAGTGAAATGCAGGCAGCCTGAACTCCAGTGGGAGGGAGCTGCCTCCACAGTCCTGAGTAAGCGTCCCAGGGTTTCAGAGAACAGCATGAGGCTGGAGACAGAGCTCAGTGGTAAAGCACTTTGTTGCGTAAGCAAGGCCCTGGGTTCAGTTGGACAGGGAAAAGAAACTGGAAGGGAAAAGCAAAGCGCACATAAAGCTTGAGGTGAGAAAGAAAGCAGAGTGCCAAGTCATGGCTGTACAGAGCTCTAAGGAACAACCGCCCATGTCCTCCTCTGTGCCAGCACCAGCTAGTATCAGAGACTCATCCGCAGAGTGTGTTCGGATCTCTTGAATGTAAGATTGCTGACCATTTCACACTCAAGACAGGGTCAAGATTCAAATGGAAAAGTCAGTTTGTTTTAAAGACAGAGATTCCTTGATTTGTCCACAAGCACAGTCGAACACTATTCAGCACTGGGATATTTAGGTGCTGAGAGCACAGTAAGAGATGTGATGGATTTGCCATGGTGGACTTTCTTCCTGTTTCGGATGCTCCTTCGCCTCTAGGCTGCCAGCACTGGCCAGCACAGGGTCACTGTGTGGTACCCAGCTAAGCTCCACGCTGACAAACAGCATCTGGATGACACAGTGCTCTCACAAAAAACCACGTCTGTTCAAACAGCGGAGGATGCAGAAAGGCAGAGATGTCCCACAAACACATGATACAACAAAGTCACAGGACAAGGAGGCATTGAAAATCAAGTCTTGAGACTTGTGATAACAGGACGATTTTGTGTTTTTTTTTGTTTGGTTTGGTTTTGCCATTTCAGTACAGAATGAGGCCAAGAATGGCATGCCTGGGACCATAGGGATGTGGCAGGTCTCTGCCCTCAAAGAGTTGGTCCTCTGGAATGCCTTCTCCCCAAATCAGAAATGATCTCAAAAATTAGGTCATTATGTAGGTTATTATATTCTCCAGAAACAATTGATCAAGAACATTTAATAAAGAATCTGCTTGGTAATTATGCCTTTAAAAAAGACAAGCATCAGAGGATGGAGTTTCTCATCACCGATTCCCCAGCCATCTTGGGACAGAAGCAGGAGCACTTGAAAACCCACACCAAAGGCCACCAGGTCCTCATGGGCAGCCAGTCCCCTTGTGAGACACGTGACCTCACACCAAGGTCTTCTGATGGTGCAAACATCTAACTCTGAGACCAGCAAGGGAAAACCTACCTCCCTGAACAGAAGAGCAGGCCCTACTGAAAGTTGCACCCCAAGAGCAAGAGGCATAGGGAAAAGAAATGAACTTCCTACCTGGAGAACCCACAGCCAGGCCCAGCCTGAGACGGCTCTCTCCATCAGATAGGAGTCACTGTGAAATGCAGTGGTTTAGACATAATAAACACCTCCGAGACCCAGGAACAAAGCGAGAGCAGAAACAGAATTTCTCTGCTCGAGCATGGACTAATCCCAACCACCCTGGGGAAGGAGCAATCCAATTGTTCCCCATTAGTCTTTGTGCAGATTACCCTTTGGTGAGTTCTTAAAGCTGGTAGTAATTGGAGACCCTGGAACCAGGACATTGCTGCAGAGACTGAAATAAAACTGGAGAAAAACGCTCCCTAGACCATTGCTCCCAGTGGGCCCAGGGGGTGTGTTCTGAGCTGCATGGGGGCTCAGCAAGGAAGCAGGGGCAAACAGCTCCCTTATGGTGACAGCAAACAAGCTGTCAAAAGCTAGGCAGCTCCTCACAATGCACAGGCTCTAAAATTGACTCTCCAGGGACGCCAAGATTCAGAATAGTGAACGCTTTCTTATTGCAGCCACCATGGGCCAAATTTTCCAAGGGCGGGCTTGCTTTTCATGTAGGCAATCTCAAAAAGCTTACACAAGTGGTTAATTTACATGGGCAATTGGCCTCTCAGCTTTCATTTTGACAACTAAATTGATCCATCCTTTGTAGACTAGCATCTCAGTACCCAGAAAGAGAAGGATGTCTGAGGCCCTTTGAAAATGTGGTCTCTCAACTGCTACTTATTGAGAATAATGCATCCAACAAGACTCGTCCTGTAAGCAGGAGCTTGTCTACTAAAGGAGATTTGAGATTTAACTCAAGGTGTAATCCTAACATCAAGATTTCACTCTAAAAATAATAATTTAACTACTACTATTACTTAACTGCCTCTGAATCTAAAGGTCCAGATTGGTTCTCATCAATTCTCTGATCATTACACAGGAAGAGGAAACCCTGGTTTAGACCCCCAGTGGTACCAAAATCTCCATAGAATAAAGCTGAGCTAAGGCAGACAAAAGTCGGCTACGAAAATATGAAGGAGAGGGGCTCACTTATCCCTGGAAGGTGGAGTGGCTACTCACAACAAATTTTGAATGTAAAGGCAAATAGTTAATTCACTTAGAAACATATTTTCCTATAAAAAGAACAGGTAGGAGGGGTTTGTTTTGTTGTTGTTGTTTTAGACATTTCTTACTCCAAGCTCAGAAAAACTTAATAAAATGATGTTCATTAACACAGTAAAGGGAGGAACAGCATAGCACAGACCCACACAAGCTAAGTTAATGGGTGCGTTGAGCTGTGTCAGTTCTCTGTGATACGGCTAAGTCCTGAGGCTACTGTTTTACATGATATGTGATGATCTGAGCCCAGTAAATTGCATTTCACTTTGGAAGAATCTTTTGGATTTGGATCTTTAATGTCCCCCAAAGAGCTCAGGTGTTCAGAAAGGCAGGAATGTTCAGAGGTGAGATGATTCAATTAGGAGAGCTGGAACCTCATCAGTGGATTAATGCATTTTATGGATTAATAAAGTAAATAGATTACACGGTGGTAACAGTACCCAGGTCGGGCATGGCTGAAGGAAGAAGGTCACTGGGGGCATGACCTTGAACTATACTCTGTTCCTGAATCCTCTATTCCTCTGTGTGTGTCCCAGCTGACCCAGAGCCACGGGGCTGGCTGACTATGATCTGATGTTTCCGAAACTGTGAGCAGAAATAGATCTTTCCTCCTCTAAGTTGTTTTTGTCAGGCATTTTGATCACAAAGCTGACTAACACAAAGATGAACTAGGATGGTATTTTGGGGGTTTAAACCAAGCTAATACTCTGATGCCATTTCACAATGTTCCTCTCATCAAAGATGTGAAAATTACCTTTTAAATTCCTCTGAAATCAGTCCCAATGACCTGTTGGATCTCATCAAAAGTAGGCACCAAGACCTGAAGAAGGAAAATACATCCATTTTTGCACGATGGCATGCAGGCAAGATTCTGGGCATGACAAGTCATTCCACCTAGACATCCGTGTCTCATGGAGGACTTAATACTACATGAGTCTCTGGGTGTCTTGCATGATCAAAAGTCCAATTCTGTTCTATTTGTCATCCTCTCAATGTCAATTAGTGATAAATATAAGAAATAGGCCACTATGCAATGGACCAGATGGTGTCTTACCCTCCTATAGATGTTGCTGTGTTTAGAGAGTTTATACCTGGTGGGGGGGGGGGGAGTAAAAAGGTCTGCTTTGCCCTATGTTAGGCAATGAGTCACGTCATCCATTTTAACACAAGTTGTACTGAAACTTCCTCCTGGATGAAGAAGCCACACAGCTTCACTCATGTTTGAAGCCAATAGTGTCAGCTGCCTTTGATTAGCTATGATGCCGCTCTGTGCACCCTGCAGCCCCCATCAAGGAGTCTCTGAGCACAGGAGGCATCCTAAATGGAACCAGAAGGTCAGTATGTCCGGAGGCAGACCTGCTGGGAAGCAGGCTCTCCTCTCTGTGAGTCAAGGTGCTCTGTCATTTCCTTCTGCAGCTCATGCCCTAAAACCTTTAACCCAGATATTGCCATTTGGAAAACAGCCGGGAGGTGCCTCAGAAACCGAAAGCTAGAACCACTTTATAATCCAGCAACCTCGGGACTGGGTAAAGATCCAAAGACAGGACTCAGTATGTTCAAGAGACGTTTGAACTCTTCTACTGCAGCACAGCTCATGATAGCCAAGAAATGGAAACATCCTAAGTGCCCATCAGCTGATGGACAAAGAAACTGCATCTCATACACACAGTGGAAAACTATTCCGTCTTAAAAAAGAAAAAGAATGGAATCCTGGCATTTGTCAAAACATGGATGGAACTGCAGATCACTGTGTTAAGTGAAATCAGCCAGGCACAGACTGACAAAGAGCACATGTTCTCATGTGGCTTAAAAATGATGATCCCATAGAAATAGAGAGTAGATTTGGGGTTATTAGAGGCTGGAGTAAAGGGGGCATAGAGGTTTGTGAGTGAGTTCCAGCATATATGTAGGAGGATTGGGTTCTAGTGTTCTACAGACATTAGGGGACTGCAGGGATTGTGAGTGTTGCCAACATAAAGAACTGTTAGACTTTTGAGGTACTAGATATGTTAAATACCCAATTTGATCATTACTTATTGAAATATCACTCTGTACCCAATAAATACTCACAATTATTGTGTGTCATTTAAATACGTATCATGTATCAATCTCAGGAGCTTGATTTGACGGCAAGCCCTGGACACCTGTCCCCTCCCAACCTCACTGAACTGTACTGAAGATCTAAAATACGAAATCTAGAAGCAGAGCCAGGAAGAATCCTAAAAAATTTGCAAGTTTACCAATTTTTAAAGGACCCAGAGATAAGCCCCAACCACCTCCATGCAACTGAAGCCCACTCCGTGGAACTAAGTGGGAAGGAAACAAGACCACTGTGGAACACAGGCCGCATTTTACCCAATGGGGCTTGGTCATTCTGCACTGTAGGCGCTGGGAGGGCCCCAAACACAGGGTAAGCCCAGCTCAGAGTCAGCGCCACCCTTCGCCCTGCCCCAGGCTGGGTGCATGCTTCCTAAGCTCTAAGAAGAAACTTCTCCTCCTCCTCCTCCTCCTCCTTGCGTGAACAGGATAGACCGACCACTGCTTTGCTCTCTGACTTGACAGTCACTGAGAGCGACCCCTCCCTGGGTACTGTGAAGTTTATTTGTCTCACTGCAGAACTCTCTCCTGTTCCTATTACACCTTCTCAGCTTCACCTTGCCCCGCAGCCATGGGTTCTGCCAGCCTTCAGGATGGCTCTCCAATAGCCACGTGTCCCCAACACTGGGTGTGACAACACTGCCACTGCTCTTGATCCGTGACCCTGGGGCCCGCTTGCCTGTTAGCCACGTGTCACCTCCACTGTTCCCTGTCTGCCTCATCATCACGGGCAGGCATCTGTCCTGATGAACCTGGCACCCCCAAGGCCAGCCTGAGGGAATGCGCACATTCAGCAAAGCCTGAGTGACAATGGCTTGCTTCCCTCCTTCCCCCTCTGGGAGTGTGCGGGTACTCACAGACCAGGGCTGCCCGAGGGTTAGGTCTGCAGGTTCCTCCAAACCCAACTCTGACTTCTGCCCTCCGTCAGAATCAGCCAGGGAAAATCAACCTGCAGGGAATGGAGAGATTGCCCAGACCTCACGCAGGTCTAGAACGCAGGGCACAGGCAGGTGCTCAGGTAAGTGGCCTTGTCCTTGGCTGCACCAGCCCCCTCCTCACAGGGAGGAGGGCAAATCGCAGCTCCCGACCCAGAGGCTCGACTTGCCTTGGTCCCACCTTCGCTCTCAGGAAGACCTTATCACTGGCACTTAGAAGTGCTGTTGGTGCTGTGTGTCAGGTCCAGTCCCCTTCTCCAGGCTCTGGGCTGACAGTACCGTTCAGAAAAGACAGAGATCCCAACTCCCCAAAGACTTCCTGGTGCCTGTGCTCCCAGTCACCGTCTTCTCGTCCAGTGAGCTGACCACCATGTATGAGGTCCTCCTCCAGGTTGTCTTGGGGAGGCTGCCCCCACCATCTTGAGGACCACTGTGACCAGAGGTGTCCCCAGGGAGACAGCACACACATGAATGCACAGAGCAAGGGCAACCTGGTGGCCAAGAGTAGCATGCAGGAAAAACTAAGTAATATAAACATGACCTGTGCAAATCTTGCGCTCATGCTGACACTTCTTCAACAAACCCACTTTTCATTGGTATCAGGCCAGTTGCGAAGTAAAACTTATCCCACTTTCTGAATTAGCATAAATGGGTCTTGAGTGTTTCCATATGTGCAGATTCTGCAATCACGGATGAAGACAAAGCCTCCATCTTTGCTCCTGGGCTCCTGTTCTTTGTCACCGTGTCTGACTCTTAGCTGGAACATTCCCCACATGCAGCTTCCCCCTCCATTTTTCCCAGGAGCCACAGAGTAAAGTCCAAAGGAGCCCCTTCTCACTGACCAGTTTTCCTTTTTACACGTGGCTTTAGAAAATATGTAGGTGGTCCGGCTAAAAGTGAAATAAAGTTATGATGTGATTTATCAAAGACAGAATAAAAGCATTTTAGGCCAAGTGTGGTGGTGCACGCCTATGATCCCAGTGGCTTGAGAAGCTGAAGTAGGAGGATCACAAGTTCAAAGCTAGCCCCAGGAACTTAGCAGGGCCTGAGCAACTTTGCCAAACCCTTCCTCTAAATAAAAAATAAAAAGGGTTAGGGATGTGGCTCAGTGATTAAGTGCTCTAGGTTCAATTGCTGTTGCAAAAAAAAAAAAAAAAAAAAAACTTAATTACCTTATACCAAAAACTCAAGGGTTGATTTGTGCTTGACTTCGAATTGTACCTCACAAGGGTAATACACCTAATACTGGAATCAGAGCCTTAAGGAAAGGCTCAGATGACCCTGGTGAAGAGGACAAACCCGACGCAGAAGCAAAGTCCAACACAACAGTTTGAACATCTGTCCTTGCTCGGGGGTTCTTGTCTCAAACCACATAAACTAGGGTGCTCTCGTCACATCAAGCTCCCTGCCTACCTCCTCCCGGGGAGCAGCAGACATCTAGGGACTTGGCCCAGTGCCAGTACAGTGCCCCTCTCCTCACACATTCCACCAGAGAAGCCACCGGACCACGCACTTTCCTGCAGGAGCAGCCATCCCCACAGACTCCACGGGGGAAATCAAAGGAGAGCTGGGAGCTGGGGCAGGTGGCAGCAGTGGCGAGGCCTGTGTGCTTGCCCAGGTGGCCGATGGCTTCCTCACGTGCTTCAGACTGGCCTGCAAAGGGGCAGTGGCTGAAAAGTCCCTAAGCCGTGCCCATTTTTAAATGGTGGGAAAGAACTTTAAGTCAGAAAAGTGGCATGAAATTTTGGTGACAGCTGCTTGCCTCAAAGACCCCGTAGATGAACCACCAGACCACAATGGGACGCGATGCTACGACCTTTGTCGCCGTTCCTTGGTAAACCCCCGCCCACTGCTTCAAATTAGGCCTCTCCTCTGCTCATGTTTTGGAGCACACAGGGGTCTTTCAGCAGCAGTTGACAAGATGCAAATTGAACCTAACCATCCTGAAATGAGCGGGGACAGTTGGGCACAGCCAGGTCTCCTGCCGCCCCTCTGGGTGAACCCTGAGTGGTGTCAACGTCCCTGCTGTTTCTCCTTGCCTGGCCAAAGGTGGCAGATGGCCGGGCTCCTGAACAGACAAGGGCCATCTGCCCAGCAGGGTGTGGACAGCAGGTAACAAGGACAGCTCCATCTGAACCATGTGGGAGGAGAGGAGGGAGGAGAAACCATGAAGGAGACCTGACTAGCTTCGAGCTCAGCCCTACGCTGACTCCATCTGGAACCAGGGGATCAGGCTGAACCGAAGCCGGAGCTTCCTCACCCACCTCCCTCTCCTGCTCCATCTGCATTGCCACGTGCCCCCCTTCAGCTCAGCATCACCTGCACTCTCCTAAAGCTATCACACACCCTTAAAGAAAGCAAAGTCAGGGAAGTCCCGATGACAAGAGCCTTGTCCCCCAAGGACATTCACTCCAGAAACTGTCACACATCGGAAGACATCTTCATTCGGGCTGGAGTCACCAGAGGGAGCTCCTTGCTCCTCGGATCCAGTTGCTTTGACGGACAGGTGGCTGTGCAGGGGAGCTTGCAGCCCTGGCCAGGTGCTGTGCAGGAATGCAAGGTGGTCCTGGCTGAGAAGTCAGCACCTTGGGGAAGCTGCTGAGGGATCCCAGCTCAAAGCCAGCCTCTCACTGCCCTGAAGGACACACTCTCACAAGCCAAGTGCGTCTCATCTCAGATTCGCCGGTCCAGCCCCTAATTGCTCCCACCACGGCAGAGAGGTTGGCACTGCACATGTGAAGGAAGTTTTAAGGCCACGTTAAAACAAAAGTCACGGTGGTTTTCCCAAGAAAGGCTGCGTTGTTTAACCCAAACCAAAGGAAACTTCTTTAGCTTCCAGTTGCATGCTCTGTCAATAAAAACTTTAAAGGGAAACTGAAGGAGTGGTTTTAAGTTGTACGATAAGACTGACCCCAGTTTCCCACTCAGCCTGTTATGGAAGGTGCTATATTTCAAAAGCTGCAAAAATTTCCATTCTCCCCCAAGTCAATGAAGAAGCACCAAACACCAGGTATTAGCATGCCCTGGAAGAGCAGGCAGGCACTCACTTTAAAGCCCTCCCTGAAGGGCTCCCCTTCAACACCCAGGTACGGGGGAGGCCTGAGAGCTTCTTCAGAAGGGAAAGTCAGGTGGCCGACTCAGTGCCAACCCTAAGTATCTTCCATTGTGGGTGCTGCACAGTGACCAGGACACTGTCATTGACAGAAAACCCTGCATTCTCATCCTAAGCCAGAAACTTCCTTCACACCTCAGGGATTCAGGACACAAAGGAATCAGACAATTCTGGACAATTTTTCTTTCATGTGGTGATTGAGCTTCAAGAAAGGAAAAGAAAATGCAGTTGATCCTTCTTATCCGTGGATTCTACATTTTCAAATTCACCCAAGGGCTGGAATCCATATGTCATCTCAAGTCAATACTTCCTGCAGCAGCACCTCCCAGTCACTCACAGACAGGTGCACATGCGCCCAGCGGTGGCCGGAGGGCGCAATTCTCTGCCTCCCTGTTTCAGTGCCACATAATCTATTTTGTGCCACATTTTTGCACTTCTGTGCATTTTTTTTGTTTGTTTGTTTCTCTATTTAAAAAGTCCCCGAGCACAGAGCTGCCTGGCTGCCAGGTGTCCCTGAGCACAGCAAGGGTGTGAGAGGCCTTAAGGAAGAACAGCGGGCATGAGACCGCAGCATTCGGGTGTCGGGTACAGCGCTACTGGGCATACGCTCAGTGTTAAGGAGCCGGCACCATATATGAAGTTAGGTGCCATTACAAACACTCTGTAAACAGGAGTATTTATCCTCCAGCTGACAAAGAACCTGGCCAACCTAGCCCCGCATTTCCCCTAGGAGCCGGAGCTCAGCATTCGCTCATTCAGTTTTGTAGCAGGTTGAGATTACACCACAGGTAACAGGAAGGGACTGCACTTGCTGAAGGATGTCAGTCACAGAAGAACTGCACGCAGGCCCAGCTCCACATAGAACACCTGGAACCATCCAGGGAGGGTGCAGGACCCAGCAAGTGGAGCACAGCTCACAGAGGAGTGGCCACCTCCACAGAGGAGATCAGGGGTCAGGCCACAGAGGCTCATTCCTGAAAGCAAGAGGTGGCCCCTTTCTGCAAAGTGCAGGGAACAGGTAACTCAACTGGCTACCTGCAGGCGGGGCAGCCCAGGGTGCCTGACTGTCTGGCACTCACACCAGACCTTTCTGAAGTTGTCCTGGAGCAAAACAAAGCTGGACAATAAGCAAGTATCTGGGACAGCAGGTTGTGGTCAAGGTCATTGGAGGAATGGAGGCACTGGCTTCAGGCTCCCAGGCTCCTGCCTGCCCTCGTTGTATCATGGGAAGCAGATTTTCACCTTCTCTCAGCTAATGATCATCCCTGGATTTAAGGGATGATTACAACCTAAAGGGCTGATTGTCTCATTACGCATATGCTAATATGCTCCTGATGATCCCAGCTATTAAGTTGAACCTACAAATACCAACTCAGGTCACATGTGGGCCCCTCTGACATATCCCCATCTGTTAGGCACAGAACAGAAAAGCCTTTCCTGACACACAGTGCTTGAGGAGAAAGTGGCACACCCTACAGAACTGCGAGTACTCTTTTGACCAGCTCAGAACGTCTTATCTTAATTGAATTGAGTCTCTTTTAGCACAACGAGATCTTTAACATTATGAAAGCAAAACAAAACCAAAAGGCAAAAACTGACCATCAATGTCACGGAATAAATGGGACCCAAAGCCCTGGCTTTAGCGCTCCTTGACTGCCTTAAGCCTTCCTCCAGACTCATCTCCCTGCATTATAATCTTAAGGACTGAAACTATCACCATGTGGGATCGAATTGGCTTCTTTTTAAACCAGCCTCCTCCCTTGATGACGACCAAAAAAACTGGGCATCTTTTTCCACCTCCACTTCTACACTGTCCATTGTCAAAAGAAAGTGAGCCAAAGTAACAGAAGGAGTTCCCACGTGCCCTCGGGTAAAGAAAGCACTGACAAAGGAACACACAGACTCGCTTCCAAACCCAGGAAGAGCAGCTTCTATCAACTGTGAGTTGGTGGACTCCATAAAGACATGGGAACTTAGCATATTTGGAAGAGTGACAAACCAAATCCACGTGATGGAGAGAAATCAGAGGCCAGGATTTTCATGCTGTGGACATCAGACAAGGCTTTACGTGGGCCCGTCACTAACCACACACTTGCCCCCTACACACACTTCTCTGAGAGCTTCCCAGGGAGTCTAAAGAATGTCTCAGGACTGGGGGGCAGTGTGTGTGTGAACAGGAAGACGGGGGAAAGGGGCTTCAAGCCAGGATGAAGCAATCCTGGAAGGAGAAACTTTGAATTTTTTAAACGAGTATTCCATTTGACTTTTCAGCCAAACCTGACTCTAAAAATGCTTTGATCTCTAGGAATACCAGATGCTAAGTCAGAAGTGTGCGTATATACGTTAGTGGAGAGCTTGAAACAGACCTGGTGGAAATGTGAAAGGAAGGCTTAAACCCCACTAAAACTTTGAACTGAAAAGCAGGTAAATGGTTGAGAATTTACAGATGATCCTTCCTGCAGAAAGCAGGACTGGGTTGGCAGGAGACCCATTATCGGAGCCCTGTGACACAAGGGCACTGGAGGACAAGGCCATCAGAGGCACAGGAAGACATCTAGAGAAGTGCAGACTCAGACTCTGGTCTCCGTGAGTGACAGGAGAGCTGCTCTCGGGTCCCAGGAGGCCTGCGGCTACAGGACTTAGGAGGGGTGTAAGTCCTAACTAAAGTCAAGCGCTCTGGGTTCCCAAATCCCACTCACCAGCTTCACCTTCCAGCAAGCTCCTTGTTATAGGGCTCCACAAAGGAGCTCTGTCCTCTGCTCTGCCCCTGCCCCAGCACAGGGGAGAAGGACATGTGGCCGTCACGCTCTACCTCCTGGGAAGTCTAGCCTGTCTTCTGCAACTGGCTGCCAGCAACTGCTCTGGACAGACAAGCATCGGGCTCTGGCTACAGGTGAGAACCGGGATTTGGCTGGAGAAGAGGAAGAGGCAGTCGGAAGCAGAGATCAAAGTATAACAAAAGAAAGAAAACTAAAAACCCTAATGTTCCGGGGACTCAGGGTGAGAGCAGAGAGACCGGCAGACGGGGGATGGCAGAATGGATGCTTTTTGTAAGAAGCAGGACACAAAGAAGGACACCTGTGACTCGGGCACTAACAAAAAGCAGACGTGTCTGTGGTCTTGGACGGCCGCCCCTCCAGCCCAGTCCTCAGGCTTCTGAGCTGGACCCCAAACCACAAGGGGCTGGAGGAGAAAGGGAGGTCCCAGCCAGTCAGTCAGCTGCAATAACACAGCAGAAGCCTGGAACCACAAAAGCTTTTCAAAATAAACACTGTGATCCAAGGGGCTGGGGGAGCAGCACTGGGGAAACTTCAACAGCCCTGGATCTCATCAGACATCATTTTTTAAAACTACTGGAAAATGCCATTCAAAGCAGTGTTTGAATGACAAACAGAAGGGCCTGCCTTACCTACAGAGAATAGCATCAAACAGAGATCTTCAGAAGGGCCCTGCCCTGCTCAGACTGCTCTACAAAGGAGCTAAACCTCTTTTCATCTCCCCATGAGTACTTCCTTCCTCAAAGCCCCCAGGATACCACAAGCTTCTGGAGCTTAAATACCATGACCCCCAAATGTTCTAAATCCAGGATAGCAAATTAGCCCAAATATGGGCCTATTTCTGGGAAACAACTGGTCTCCTTGTTTGTAACAGAAAAACAGCTGCTTCTCTAAATTCAATTCCTGCGTGTGCAAGCGGTGTCCCAGAACTTCCCAAGGTACTTCAAAGAAAGGGAACAGATCACCCAGCCATAAAGGCCCTGAGTCAACCTACAACACATTCCTGCTTGCTTAAGATGACTTCCCAAAGGCTACCCAGAAAAACAGACCTGAGTTCCAGGGCTGTCATCTCTGCTGCCGGTGCTATGTGGACTGGTTTTGCTTTTTGTTTTGTTAACTTTTTGGAGTTTTTTCTCCTGTAGAAAAGGGTGCAAGTAAATGTCGGGGTATCAAAAGTACACATGCCAAGTTCCTGGCTCAGAATTGGTGTTAAATAAATATGATTAACAAAGGCAATTATTTCAGATACAGAGAGTTGAGGGCCAAGAAAGTTGGAGCTATCTACTGTATGAACTTGTGCCTCTGCCTATCTCTCTAAATCTCACTGTGGAATATAAAAAGTTAGATATAGTAGTGTGCTAGTCAGCTTTACATTACTGTGACATAATACCTGAGATAATCAACTTAAAATGAAAAAAAGCTTCATTTTAACTCACTATTTCAGATGCCTCATTTAGTCCATGGTTACATGGCCTGGTTGCTTTGGACTTGTGGTGAGGCAGAACATCATGGTAATGTGCTCAAGGAGGCCTGCACACCTCACAGAAGCTGGGAAGCAGCGAGAGAGGAACCGGAGGGTCCCAACATCCCCTTGAAGACCACGCCCCACGGGGGCTTCCTCAACTGGACCCCCTCCCCAAGTTTCCACCACCTCCTAACAGCGCTGTGGGCAGGGAACCAAGCTTTTAACACATGGCCTTTGGGGACATTCAAGACCCAAACTAAACTAGCTGCCCTGAGTTCTTCTATGCCCATTTCAGGGCTAGAAAACTTAACTGTCTGGGAGTTTCATCACCTGCGTTTTGCAACTACAAAGGCTCATTCTTTTCACATCAGGGACATCTTCTTCCCCTAGCAAGTTTTCTAGAGGAAAAAATATTAAAAACATTAATTTGAGCTTTTAGGGGGCATTATATGTTTTTAAAGGGTCACAGGATAAGATTTTAAAATGAAGGCCAAAAGGAAAGAAAATTTACTCTCTAGGAATCAGCAATTCTATTTGAAGATGGGGACAATTACATGTCACAAAGTAAACAGGTACAAAGAACTGATGTGAGAGAGAGAGAGAAAGAGAGAGAGAGAGAGAGATTTCCCCCAGTGATAGCTGTTTTGTTCTAAATCTTCACATCTGTGATCTTCTTTTTTTTTTTTTTGAGAGAGAGAGAGAGAGAATTTTTTTTTAATATTTATTTTTTAATTCTCGGCGGACACAAGATCTTTGTTTGTATGTGGTGCTGAGGATCGAACCCGGGCCGCACGCATGCCAGGCGAGCGCGCTACCACTTGAGCCACATCCCCAGCCCCACATCTGTGATCTTCTGAGAGTCTGACCACTCTTGGGGGCTCTGTCTTGAGATTTTGGTATAATGTAAAGAGTAACCCTAAAACTAAGATAAGCATTTGCCAGAGATGCCTTTCCCTCAACTTAGCCGAAAGCACCACAGGACTAGACTCGTTCTGCAGATAGGAAGGGCGGCCAGTCAAGCAAACGTGATCTGGCATGCATGTGCCGGTGGCTCACATGGAGACGGGCCGCCCAGCCACAGAGGGTGGCTGCAGACTGCTCTGAGGCTGTATAAAGGACCCCCACATTGAAGCTCCAGCCCAGGGTGAGAAAAGGCTCTGTGGTCTCCGTTTAAAACTGAGTTTGCTGTGATACAGACCATGGGAATCTGAGTGGCTGTGAAGACCTGTGCCGACTCCAAGGAGGCCGTGTCTGGTTACAAATGACAGCTAACAGGCAGCTAAGAGGCTCCTGGGCAGAGTCTCCAAAATGTGGACATCTTATGATCTGATTTGTATCAAGAGTGATGTCTGTTAAATCCTCCCGCCCCAGATGACTTCCAGCTTCAGCTAGGAGAAGGTGAGTTATGTTGGATGAAAACTGATTCAATGAGTCGTAAAAGATCCATTGCTGATTTGAACTATTTTCACAAAAAAAAATGTGGAGCCGAAAGATTGTCACCAACACCAGAGGCATGAGGCAGTGTATATTACATGACATACACAGTCTGCAAGCTTAATACCTAGTATCCCATCTTACTTTTTTCCTTAATTTTCCCATAATTATGTTGTTATCCTTAAAAAGTAGAGATGATTCCTGGAAGGCTCCTGGTAGATCCTGGGAGACCTGTTGCTCATGCTTATGCCCAGGCATGCTCCCTTCTCCCTGGATGCAGAGGGTACCTGTGACTTGTTCCTACCAACAGGACTCAGCAAAGATGGCATCAGTGTGTGTTGACGCGACTACACTACAAGAGAAGGAGCACTCACCTTGCCCGGTCTCTTTCTGCCTGCCTGGCTTTTAGAAGCAAACGGCCTTGTTGGAGAAATCAACATAACAACAAGCTGTGGGCAGCTTTCAGGAGCTGATGAGGCCCTCTGTACCACAACCACAAGGAAGCAGAGTCCACCCACAGCCCAGGTGAACCTTCAAGCAGATCCTTCCTGGCCGCATGTTCAGATGAGACCTGACCCCATTCAACTGCCCTTGACCGCAGCCTTGCAGAGAGCCCCGTTGAGCCAGGACCAGACTCCTGCCATAGGACTGCTGAGAAAGTGCACCTGGACTTACTGAAGCCAACACACCTCTTGCCGTATTTGATGTAAGGAATGGGTCACTGGTAGAGATTGTTCAATCTCAGGATGTTAAGTATAGAGTGAAATAAGTCATTTCATTTACCAGAAGTCTATAGAAGAGTTCATCCAGTTGGATCATTTTATCATAAACTGCAAAATGTATTTTAAATGTCTGATTTCAGAAAGACTATTTTTAATCACAACGCAAATCAGACATTGCAAATAGCTATTCATGACTCTTCAAAGGCAGCAAAGCCTTAATCAAATAAGAAAAAATAACATAAGATCAAAACATCAACATCTGATCATTAGTGAGTCTGGAGAGCTCAGTTTTTAAACTGACCTGCAATGACATCAGCTATTATCAAAACTGAGTCTCAAATCTGGATGTTCACATAAAGCACCCCTGTGACTCTCAGCAGGAGGCTTTGAGCTGAGCTTCATCAGGAGTCCTGAATGAAGAACCTGGTGGTGTGATCAGGTGTAGAAGGGGTTGTTAAATTGTCACATCTGCAATTCAGGTTTCGGGACACCATCAGGGAATTCATAGGAATACATGTTAATATCACCACAAATGTGGACTTGGAACTTCCACACAGAGCAAAACAGTCTTAACAGAACACATATGATCAAAGATGTAACCACCTCTTTCAACACAAATATACTGTGCCCCCAAAACATGAAACAACTATGTAATGATTTATATCTGGAATGTCCCCCAAAGCTCATGTGTTGAAAGCATGCTCCCCAATGCAGCAAGGTTCAGAGGTGGGGCTTTTAGGCAGTGATTAGATCATGAGGGCACTGACCTCATCAGTGGCATCGATGGCATTCATCTTGTGATAATGGACTACAGGGAGGTGGGACCTAATTGGACGAACTAGTCACTGGAACATGCCCTGGAAGGTATACCTTGTCCCTGGCCCTCGCTCTTCTCTCTCTCTCTCTCTCTCTCTCTCTCTCTCTCTCTCTCTCTCTCTCT
>NW_026000068.1:7301322-7349368 GCF_001458135.2 Marmota marmota marmota
CTCTCTCTCTCTCTCTCTCTCTCTCTCTCTCTCTCTCTCTCTCTCTCTCCTTCTGGGCTGACATGAGCTGAGCAGCTTCCTCCACCGTGCCCTCCCACCATGCCCCTCCACTGTGCCCCTCCACCAGGGTGTTCTGCCCCACCTCAGGCCCAAAGAAATAAACCTGGCTGACCATGGACTAAGGCCTCTGAGACCATGAGGCAAAATAAACTTTTCCTCTTCTAAATATTCCTGTCAGGTATTTTAGCCCCAGTGAAACAAAGATGACTAATTCAGGGTGTTCAAGTATTTTCTAAAAAACACGTTTAAGTAAATAGAAGGTTTTGAATCACAATGAAAAGATAAATTTAGAAGGAGATAGGTAGTAGGTATGCCATTTACCCTATTTGGTTGCTATAGATTGTATATAAATGTTGAAATATCGCACTCTATGCTATTAATATGTATAATTTTTATGTGTTAATTAACTATTTTAAGGCAAAATGTATGTAGTGAGTTGATTTTAACATGTTTGGTGTTTTTAAATATTTTACTTAATATGACTTTAAAGATTTTTAAAATGTGTGTAATAAAATACAATATGCTGATTGTTCCAAGTAGCAAAGTTTTGCTATTCTTTCAAAGAAAATTGCTGTTGGTCATGCCTTCATTTGGGGAGAGAGAGAAAAAAATGGTTTCCTCGTTTTGATATGTTTATCAATTTGTATAAATTGAAGAATAGAAGGAATTGCTGTCTTAGGAAATGCATTCTCCTTCTGTTAATGATAGCGTATAAAGCAATCCAATGAAAATACATACTTTACCAAAGTCTCATATTCCTGTACATGGAAGAAACTACAGCAATTTTTGTCATTATGTTTAAAATTTTTTCAAATTTTATTTTTTACTTTAATAATACATATTTGGTTAGTCCATATCTTTTTTAAAAATTTTTTGCCATTTTTTTATAAAGAAAAAAATGTCAGTTGGCTTAGATTTCCTGAAACCTTGGTTAGCAACTATTGTATGACTTCTCTTTGGACTTAATCCCAAAGATGGTAAGAGAAATTTGATTATAGACAGCCTCAGGGTAAGTTTTATCACTTATGGAAGTGCCCACGTGCTTCGCCTGGGCCTCTCCCATTTAGTAGAGATCACTTTTCCTTTCAGCACAGGAAACAACTTACAGGTGAAAGTCAAGAAGTGCTAAGATCCAAATGTTTATTCCACCTAAAATTCTTATGTTGCTACCTGGTCCCAATGCTATAGATAGTAACAAGAGGTGGGGCCTCTGGCAGGTGATTTCCCTGAGGTGGAGCCCCTACAAGTGGAATTGGTATCCTCATGAAAGAGACCTCCTTTGCCCCTTCTGTCACAAGAAAACACAGTGAGAAGGTGCCATCCATAATGCACAGTGAGACTTCAGACTCTGCATCTGCTGGCAACAGGATCTGGAAGTGCCCAGCCTCCAGAACTACAAGAAATAAATTTCCGTTGTACGTAAACTACCTCACCTACGGCATTTTGCCTTAATAGTTTGTACAGACGAAGACAGGTAGGGAACTATTTTGACAAAGCAGAAAGATGGGGAGGCTAAATTCCAGATATGATTCCAGACGTGGTTTTGCTTTCCTCAAAAGTCCTGTGCTGAAAGCTTGCTGAGTCCTCCAGTGTCCTAGATGCACGGAAGAACATCACATTATCACTCAGGACAAAGCAAATGAACCCAAAGCACGGCCCATGTCTAGGTGGAAATGTTACAGAAGGAACAGTCAGCAGGTGAGGTACATTCTTTAGTTAGAAACCTAAATATCAATGGTTACTGCCAAATAATGGTGGATCCGAGAGTAGAATATGGTGGACCAACAGTAGAATGTCGTGGAGAATAATGGTCCCAAATGAAGGCCTGCTGCACCTGGCTTTTACAGCAGAATTAAACTACAGATCACGAAGCACCCTCAGCATCTCTCCAGCACACCTTGCTGCCTCCCTTGCCCAAAGAATGTGTCCGTAGGACGATTAATCGTATGATTAGAGATACTTAACTACACGACGACTCGGGATTGACAGTGTCAGTATAGTCCTTCAGAAACCACAAAGCAAGAGGCAGACAGGCTTCTTCTTTTAACTGCAAACGGTGGGTGGAGTCTACATAGTTGGTGTGCTTACACACGTATGCACACACACACACACACATAATCCCCAAAGGCTTGGTATTTACCATTGTGTATACCTGGGAAGTGACTTCTCTAAGTTAGCTCTTATAATCAGGAAAGGGGGGACAAAGATGGCACTGGAAATATGACACCCTAAAAGACCACACACCTTGAGGTTGTTACCATTGCCTGTGTATTTCCACTGTACGGTGATTGCACTGCTACCCCTGCCCTTGCCTTGAAGAACAGATACAGGCGTCTGTGACCCACACCAACCCACAGACCTTCCCTGCTCTTGAGCCAGAAGCTCCTCTGTTCCCCAAGTCCAGATCACAAGTTCAGCAAGTCTTTCCCCAAATCTTCTGAAGAGTAAAGATGTGCCTCAAATCTGAGCACCCACAACAGGGACTCTTTTCACTCACCTTGAACAAGAAAGTTTTATCTGGGAAAGACCTAGTCAATAGAGCAGAAGGGATTCTCCAGCATGAAGGAAGGACTCCACACACCAGCACTGAGAAAAGTTCCCATCGCAGCCGAAGGGAGGGAGTTTGTGTCATAAACGTGACAAACTGCACTGAAGGAGTTGCTTCAGATTTGGAAAGACTCAGAACCCTCCTTACAGCCTAAACACCATGGGCTCCATGTATATTACATACACAAGCATACTGGAGTTTTGCAAAAAGTTTCAAGAACCACTGCTGTAACAGTCTCAGGATCCCAAGACAGACTTAATCCTTCGTGGAGTGAGCATTAGTGGAGGTCCTGCATGCATCCGCTCCAGACACTAAGAACATGGTGATGTATAGGAAAGACAAGGCACCTACTGCCAGAGAGATTATCAGTGGGCTGGGAGGTCAAGATAATATCAGCAATAAGAATTATTTGCAGGCTGGGGTTGTGGTTCAGTAGTAGAGCCCTTCATATGTGAGGCCCTGAGTATGGTTCTCAGCACTGCATATAAATAAATAAATAAATAAATAAATAAATAAATAAATAAATAAATAAATAAATAAAAACTCAAAAGGTCCATTGAGAAATATATATATATATATATATATATATATATATATATATATNATATATATATATATATATATATATATATTATTTTTTTTAAGAATTTTTTTGGTAGCAAGTTAGGTTTTATTTATCCTAAAGTTTTGGTTTTTTCTAAACTTAGTTGCAATCTGGCTATAAAGAAAGGATCTTTTATCCTATGTCTAAAGAAAACATAATGGAGCTGCTACAAAAATATAGCAGCCAGAATGTAAACCATAAAAAACACACTAACAAAACAACCCTCTGAGCTAAAAACAGACACTCTCATTTTGCTGCAAAATTACAGGGTTAGCAGGTGCTCTAAGCCACCGAGTCTTCCACCACCAACGCGGCTTTCCCCTTCCAAGGGCAGCTCCTCTCTTCCGAGGAAGCCAAGCACTCAAGATGGCAAAGTGTATTTAATGTCCTGGTAGCAAATGCCGAGATGTCAGATTTCTTCCAAACCAACAGATGCAACAGTCAAACCTAAGAAAGAACTTGCCCCCTGAACGGCATGGCGGAGGGGAGGACCCCCTATCCCCAAAGGTGTTTTTGCTGCATGCATTTTGTGGAGTTGGAGGAATATTGTTGTTACTGATTAGTAAACTTTACTCTAAAGGCAAAATCCACAGGAGTCTTTAAAACCAGTGATGCCCTAGCAGTTTTCTCAATTCAGCAAAACCCCAAATATTTAGGGCCAATAATTCTCTGTTGTGAGGTTGTCCCGTGCATTGGAAGATGGGGAGCAGCAGTCCTGTTCTCAACTCTCTACATGCCCATAGCACCCCACCCCGGATTTCAACAAAAAAACCATCACTAGACATTGCCAAATGTCCCCTATGAAACAAGGTTTCCTGATTTAAAACTGTCGTGTTAGATTCATGGAAAAGAAGCTTTTCAAATGCCACATTAAAAAGTACAGGACAAATCTATTTACTGACTTGGCGCTAACTGCAAGATAAACAGTCACAGTAAAAAGGTAGGAAGCACAAGATAAGCGCATCCCATCTTTTACAAAAGAGAATACATCCTTAAGCACCAGCTTCCACAGGCTTAGAAAATTTCTGCAAAGAGACATGAGACAACTCATGGTGCTCACTCTGGAGAGGGACCAATCACCTGTACTTTTGTGCTTTTTGAATTGTCCACCCCACTCCTGTACTCCTTTTCAATCATATTACTTAAAACTTTTGATAACTTTTTGATATCTTTTAAAGTCATGTTTGATATGTTTTGGTTTGTTTTTTTTTTGTTGTTGTTGTTGTTTTTTAATGAACAGTTTTGCTTTGCTTTTGCTTTCAAGTCAAACTGGAGTTCAAATGGGCTTCCCCAGTCCATCGGACACTCCAAAGCTTCCCGGAGGCAGCAGGTCCCAAGGCAGGGAGGCCAACCAGCTGGCAGCCCCCTCAGCCACAGCCTACTGTGATGAAAGGCCAGGAGAAAATGTGAGCAGGTCCCACCAGGGCTCACAAGAGCACCCGCCATGTGACAAGATCACTAGCCCCGTGGACTTGAGTCTCCCTTAAAACGGAAGCTGATGGCAAGCCCCACCCATCAGTCTGTGATGGACAGTTGCTGCTTCAGTCCACTGGGGATGGCCGGAGTGGCCATGTGTCCATGTTGCACACATTCCTAAGAACCACCAGAATGTTTCATGCATTGCTGCTGCAGAGCCCTGTTCAGCCATCTGCAACAAGCTGCAAACCTAGATGGCACGAGGCTGATTCATTTGGCTTCCCACCAGAATCACTAAGGAAACATCAAAAACGCAGAGTCCTGGGCCCAACCCCAACCTATCGAGTCAGGACTGTGGAAAAAGGCCTAGAGTCTTGGTGTTAATGGGTCACCAGGTGATTCCTATGACATTTTCTGCTTATATGTCATCATTCGAGAATTTGTTTAACTTTCAGTTTAAATATCAGAATTCTCTCCCAAGGGCTGAAATTTAAGGCCCTCAACAAAGGAGACTTCATGAATTAATCTTGGAAAAATTGTCGTCAATGTATTCATTAAAAAATAAGTAAAATAAAAAGTGTCTCTGCACCAAGATGCGCCCAGGTAGAGTTTCTATGCTGACCTGCAGGCCACTGAGTCACTACCAGGGGAAATGCCCTCGCTCTGCACTATTGCTGGTCCTGGAACAAAAGAATTGGACACTGCCTGGACGTCAAGGTGGCATGTGAATAGATTCCCGAGTCACGGAGAGGACTGTGCCTGGCCCTGGAATGAGAGGGCAAGGACAGACTTCAGTGAGGAGCTCAGAGCAGCTCCTCCAGGAGGCCAGCAGGGAAGTCCCAGGAGGGGAATGGGAGCTGTCACCTGCAAGGTCTTCATGTCCCCCTCAGCTTGATTGAACTTCAGACAGGTGTCTTCCTGACTCTAGACCCCTGACTTCTCTTTTGAGTATTTACTTGAGAAAACTTACAATGGTAAACCCTTCCTCTGCCCCTGTGACACAGGAATCTTCCCTCAGCCTCTTGCCAGCTTCACAACCCAGTTCATCTCTTCTCAGAGACCTGGGGGCCACCCCCTTTGAAAAACAATCATCAGGGAAGAGAGCATCCCCCCAACTCCCAGTCTGCAGAGAGCAGGAGACTGTGATGGACAGGCACATCCATCAGCAGATACAGATGGCCTAATCACACTGACAGCTCCCCCAGCATCCTCCGGGCTTCTCCACCGCCCATCCCAGGGCCTAGATGCCTTCCTGCTTTTGGTCTCAGTGGAGCTGAAGTCTGTGTCTCTCCTCACTATTGCAGTCTCTTTGACTCCCCACTTGGATTTCGTTTGGCACTATGGGAAGAAATGGCAGAAGGATAGGAAGGAAGCCTGTTCCTTGCTCTGTCTCCAGGGCAAAGGCCCTAGGGCTGAGGCTTCAGGACCTGAGTGGCTGTGTGCAGAGGTAAAGTGCACAGGTGTGGATGTCCTTGGGGAAAAGGACTAACAGAAACCACCAGGCTAGTGAGGGAAGGAAGCCTCACACCATCAATGCAGTTGATAAGGATGGAAAAGAAGGTAGGGAGTGCCTAAGAGGTAGACCTTGGTGGCATCAGGGAAGGGATGTGAGACTCTGCGAGACCTACCTTGGAAGATCTCTAGGCAAATGTATTTACAGGCAAAGACAAGGAAACTCAATTACCAAAGCATTGTTCAATGGAAACAGTCTGTTCTTACATTACTGTACTTTTTATTTTTGATGTTTATGATAAATATTTCAAAGCTGATGATCTAGAGTAGGTTTCACTGGGTACTTGGCTGATTTTCCTCATTCTTCCTCTTCCCACTCAACATTAAAAAACTGGCACCCGCTCCCAAAGAACAATTCCAAAATACCCTTCAAAGTCACTGCCAACAGGGAGACTGCCTTTTCCAATTGCTGCATCTTGGATTTGTCAGAGGAGCGGGCAGATGTGAGGGAAAGAGAAATGTTTGGCAATGACAGTGCAGAAGGCCGTGTGTTAGTCTCAGTGAGCGCCTGGGGACGGGAGGCAAAGGTGTGCTTGTGAATGGCTCTCTGAGTCAACTTTCCTCCCCACAGGTAAGGATTCAGCCCTTCTTATCTCCATATCAAAAGGATCCAGATGCCAAGAACAGGAAGATGGGTTTCAAGGAGTCCTCTGAGGCCAGAAGAGCAGTGATTTATTCCCAAATCCCCACTCCCAGTGCTCTCCCTGGGTGGGAGCTTCAGGTCATTGGCCAGAAAACTCCAGGGCTCTGCTTGGCCGTCCCACGTGGAGGAATCCAGCTGGTCAAGTGGGCGTCCCTGGAGAACGTGTTGGCTTCCTGGCCTAGACTGGAGGACTGTGAGCCTGGGTGGCTTTGTACCTTGACAGGCTCTGAGAAATAAGCGCCAGGGGCCTCCACACCAGAGTCAAGCTGAGGCAGGTGGTGGCAGCGCTGTGCCTGGAGGTGGAGCAGGGTGGGCGGAGGAGTTGGGCAGGCCTCGGCCCGCCTGGCCCAGCATCCGTCTGGCATCCTGCCCGCAGGAGGATGGCTCCTCTTGAAGAATTACTAAATGCTACAAATAAGGGAACGCGGCAGATGAAAGTTTTACACATTTATTACTAATAACACCATTTGGGGCCCTAAAACTTCAAAGTCCTCTGACTTGCAAAGTCTAACTGATCTTTACTACGCCCCAGTGAGCTGGGCCGGCAAAAAAGTGTGATTATCCCCATTTTATGGAAAGAGAGGCAGCAAACTTTGCCGGGGCTGCAGGAGACAGTGTGACTCACATCCCCGAAACCACCCAGACTTCGAGCAGCAGCTGCCCGGCTCTACTGCCAGGTGCTGCCACCAAAGCCACTGGGAGTGTCAGCAAAGGGTCTTGCTCACTCAGGCTGGAACTGGTGAGGGAGCAGAGGCTGTGTTTCACTGTAGCTTTAATAACAGTAAGTGATAGTCCTTTTGCCAAATTAGAAATGTGTGATTTGAGGTGCTGAGCAGACGCCTCCACTCCTGGAACTTGGACTGTGAGAGTCTGACAAATCGCAGGCAGAGGGGGGCCGCCTCCCCAGGCCCCACCCAGACAGCTGCTCCTCATTCCAAGGCTTTCAAGATAACCAAAAGCTTTAGGCACAGGTACTAAACATTCCTTAGTAGGTGTTTTTTTGTTTTGTTTTGTTTTGTTTTGTTTGTGTCCTCTTTTAAATAAATTGTAACATTTTCCAAATATTTATATATTGTAAGAAATTTGTATTATACAAGAAAGTAGTGAAGGATCTCTTCATGGTCGATTATAAAGTGATTTCCGTTTACATTAGGGAGTATGACCTACCTGTAAATTTTTATGCATGTAGATATATTTCCGTTATATAAAATTCAAGCTATTCTATTTTTGTCCAAATGCTTGAATATTAAAAAATCTGGTTTAAAAGTTTATATAAAAACCACATCAAACGGTGGTATCCGTTTACTTAGCCAATCTCCAGCTACTGGATATTTTGGTGACTTCCAATTACTGCTATCATAATACCGAACATTCTTCCTCATAAATCATTCTGATTATTTCCCTAGGACAATTTTTTAGAAGATGAATCACTAAGCCAATGGATTCATACATATTTAAAGCTTTTCATACATACTGCCATGTTGTTCTTTAAAATATTCTATCAATTTCCCCCACTTTCACCCACTTTAAAAATTAATTTTTCTGACCCCACCAAGATGCCCATATTGGGGGAGGAGGTTACTTAAAAGTAGCATTGTTTGTAATTTTTGACCGGGGCACTTGTCTGTCATGGTGCAGTGTTTAAAGGAAGCACAGAGTTTAGTTAGATGAAATGTTTGCTGGGGTGGATAGAGAGGGCTGTCAGAAAATAGTGAAACCTCACACCCCACCCCAAAAGCCACAACCATCCATTAAATAACAGCATTATTTATATTACTAATACATAACTATTACAAAACACCTGAGACAATTATTTCATAAAGGGAAAAGGTTTATTGTGGCCCAAGTTACTGGAGGTTCCAGTCCAAGGTCAAGTGGCCCCACTGTTGTAGGCCCCTATGGAGAGCAGGACATCATAGGAGGGTTGCTGTTGAAGCAAAGCAATTCCATCATCAGCCAGGAAACAAAGAAAGACAAGGTGTCAGTTCCCGAACTCTGTTTCAAGGACACACCCCAGTGACCTCCCACTAGTCCCACCTCCTGAAGTTCCAGGGCACCTCACAACAGTGCCACCCTAAGGACCAAGCCTGTGGCAGACACCACCCATATTCTAACTAGAGCAGCAAGCACTTAAAGCCATCCATGCGTAAGGCCCTTGCCTTGAGGAAGGAGTCCTCGTTCCTCACTGGACCAAAAGGAACTGCAGAGAAACTCTCTAACCTACTCAAGGTCATTGTTCCTACAGAGCCATGATGCCAACTCTAGGCTGTGTGCTCCACCCAACCACGAAGTAAGTGGGAATCGTGAAAGGTGTGGGGCACCCTGAGCAGGGTGGACAAGAGGACACTTTGTTCATGAATTTTCACCCTCTCCAAATTACCAGAGGTAGAAAAGTCTTCAACACCAGATCCCAAGCAACCTTCATCTGCCAGGAAACCCCAGCGTCCCTTCTTGAAAGCGCTCTGTAAGAACCCTGGTTATCTGGAGTGCTTCTATCTAAATCCTGAGGCACAAGGGGCCAAGAGGACAAGCTTGGGAGTCCGACAAACGTGACTTTTAGTGATGTGACTCTGGGCAGGCCACGAGTCAGTCCTCCTTCATGATCTGGAGGTGAGGTCATTAAGAGGCCATCCATGTTAAGGGCTTACCCCAGTGTCTGAATGCGTTGACCCTTTAAGAAATGGCAACTCCCAGGAGGGGCGTGGGGGGATCTCCACTATTTCAAACAAGGTGACAAAGACACAGTGCAGGTACTTGACTCAAGGAGATTGGATGAAACCTAGTTCCCACGCACAGCAAATTCTGCTCCCTGAGGTTAGGGCCCTTCCCCAGCTGCATGATGAGGGAACTTCCAGAATGCAAAGTCCTTGTCCCCACAGTGCTGCCATGAAAGAATTACACAGCAGCAGTATGCAATGGCCAAGAAGAAACCAACAAAGGTGGATTACATGCAGCTGTGTCTGCAGCTGACATACAGCCTTGAGCTCGTAACTGCACCATAAGACACACGTGGAAAACAACACTGGGCTCCAAGATGAGGCACGGTTAGGCAATACCGCATGTCACTCAAAACACAAGAAAACCAGTCCAGGCATCATGGTCATGGGGAACTCTGGTCAACTCACGTCTTCCTCCCAAGGTTAGTAAAAGGAAGGGATCCTGACACCCCGCCCCCACTCCCCCCAGACAAGAGCCTATGAGTCAAAGCACCAGATACCACGTTCTTCCTCCATCACAGAGCAGCCAGGCTCCAGGTGACGCAGCCCCAGAACTCACCTGCCACCAGATCAAGAAGCACCTCCAGGAACCCCAGATGGACCAGAAATGAGGACACTGAGGTTGAAGGTACAGAGATGTGGAAGTTGTGTGTGACTGTGGCAGGCCATCAGGACCAATGCACACATTGGGAGTGACTTGTCAGTGTGGTTCAGTAAAGCTGCAGGAGAGATACTAGTTTTTTGATCAGAACATTAAAAACACTAATTATGATGATGACGTTCCCAGTTAGGGTCGGTGGCTGAGGAGAAAGACAAGGCAAAGGTGAAGCAAAAGCTGTCAGTGGATGCCAGCCCAGCTGGCATCCCTCTTGGATAAAGTCAGGGCTCAGAGAGGCCAAGTCGGGCTTAGGGATCCTGAGGACCCAATCGCCCCCCACACCATACATCACCCCCAAGTCCACACAAAGGGACTTGAGTGCCTTGAGGATGGCAAGTGGTCAGCTCTAGGAAGGACAGGTCTGATATCCTGGGTTCTCCAGGGCCTACCTGCGCATCTACCTGAAGTACTGCCCAGCTGAGCACCTAGAGAGAAGCCAAGTTCGAGACACTGCTCCAAGAACAGAATGCTCCTCTCCGGAGGCAGGTCCTGCCATCGGAGATCCCCGCATGGCTGATGGAATCACTTAGGGAAAGAACAGTGTGGCCCATTCTCAGCTGCCCAGAACCCACAGGAACACTGGGAATTCTTCAGCACCAATAGAAGCAAAAATAGGAATCCTTGAGTTAGAACAAGGCCAGCCTTTGGAAAATTCAAAATGATGGCTGCCAAAGTAAAATGCTCATAGGTTTGATTGGAAAAATAAGCAGGAGAGACATTTAAAATATCCAAAATATGTATCATAAACTAAGACCTGCAAGTCCATGTTTATTATGCTAAAAACTATTGCTATCAACAGTCTTCTCAACCAGTAAGGCTATACATATCCCCTTAACGAGATTCATTAACTACCTAGCTGAATGGTACAGTTACAGGCAAACTCATTTACTCAAAATTAACTGCTCTGCTCTACATTTTCATTTTCAATTTTGCTTGAAGGAAGAATGGAGAAAAGTAGAAAAAAATAACAACCTGTTACTCTTAGTAAAATGACTGGATGCTTTCTACAGTGTAAGGTCTATAATGCAAACTATCAAAACTGGGACTATACACTGTTAAATTAAAAAAAAAAAAAGCTATGAATCTATGAGCTCATCACATCTGATCGGGTCTGCCTCTCAAGATACGTGCAGCCAGTCCCGTGGTTTCTCAGGCCCCCTTCCCCTGGGGAATCTTCCTCTACTACTTCTGTAAAAGCTTGGCAGTGCCTGGTTTTGTTTTTGCTTTTGTTTTTCTTCTATCTGCCTCTTGACAGTTCAGGGCACAGAAGAGACATCACCCAGTGCTCTGGAAGGTTTTTGTTTTGATTTTTTCCTCTTTTATGGCACCCCCTGACAGCATTACGTGACTCTGTAAATCAGTTCCGTGCCGTGAGAATGAGGTGTGTGGTGAGAAGTTCCTGCACCGTGTTCCAAGATCACAATCCTGCAGAGGCTCTTTCAGCCTCTTCCTGGTGTGGCTCTGCACTCAGCAGACAAACTGAGCCCATCTGTAGCAACAGCCAAGGAGATTAAACAGCAGATCCCAAAGGGAACAGGAGGGCGGGAGGTGATGGGTTAGCAGCTCAAGAGAACTGCATAACAATAATTTCTATTCACTTCTGGATTTTTTTTGGCTGAGGTGGGGTACTGGGGTTAAGCACCTAAGCACCCTTAGGTGCTTAACCACTGATCCACATCCCCAGCCCTGTTAATCCTTTTTGAGACAGGGTCTTGCTAAGTTACTTAAGGCCTCACTAAGTTGCTGAGGCTGGCTTTGAACTTGCAATCCTCCTGCCTTAGCCTCCTGAGCTGCTGAGATTACAGCAGCTGTGGGTGTGTTACTACACACAGCCATGTTTTCCTTAATGCCCTCAAAGGTTCACTTTTTATTATCATGTAGGCTACATATAGAGAAAAAAAAATTTTAACTTTTGGAAAAAAGAAATCATTCATAATCTGACCACCCCAGATAATCATCATCATTGTTGTTCATTTATCTCTTGTCTCTCTAGTATACTAATTATTTTTAAAAATATATATGTGTACATATAGATACATGTGATATAGATACATATATAATAAATACTATATAAAATCAATTAAATAAGATTTGTATGAAATAATTTCCAGGCATACAAAGTGAAGTCCTTTAAAAATGGGATGTTTTAATGACTTCACAATATTAATGTATTTGTATAGAATTAGCCATCATCTTCTGAATGGGGGCTTTGCTCCATATTTTACATTGCTCATTTCTTCCTCTTTTGTCTATTTCCAGAAGAACAAGAATGATAAAAGTCAGCAAGGAAAAGGACGACCCAGGTCACTTAGTCATGGAAATGATTTTAAATTAAAATTAAGAACAAGAAACTTAAAAAACAAGAACTTAAAACTGAATGTAACACTGTACTGGTGAATTTCGTGGCTCTGATTCATACGACTTTGGGCTGAATGTAGAAATTGGTCACAGCAATGGGGACACCAGAGGGCCAGTGAGCCCCAGTGAAAGTGCTGCGTGGACAGAGACAGACAGCAGAGGCTGGGCTGCCAAGGCCAGCCCGTCCACGAGAGAGGGCAGGCAGCTGTGGAACCTCCATGAGCTAGGGAGAAAGAGGGAGCTGGAGAGGAGGAGTAAGGGGGGGCGGGCAGGGAAGGTGTTTGGGGAGGAGAAGAAAGCAAAGCCAGAGAGAGGGGCTTGGGCCAGGTGGTGTGCACGGCCCAGGGGGGCAGGTGTGAGGGGACCTGGAGAAAGCCCAGCCCAGCAAGCCAGCTGAGAGGAGCACAGGGGTCCCAGGTCCCGGGGAATCAGTGTCCGAGTCCTCGGACTCCACATGCTCTCACGAGCTGGGAGAAGGGGCCAGATGAGCAGGGCAGGAGTCCAGCGCTGGAAGTCAGAGGAGCAGAGTCACCAGGGCAAGAAATCCCTCAGCAACACCCCAGAATCCAAGGTGCTGGCGAAAACCAAGGTCATTCCGCAAATAGGAATTGATGAGTGATCCGCACGATAAGCCATTATTTGTCAGGGAGCATGAAAATATAGATCATAGACATCCACCTCCAAGAAAAAAGAAAGAAAAATGTGAAGGATTTGAATTCTAGAAACAAGGAGGGCAGTGTGAGGAAGGAGGAGCTAACAACCCCTCGGATACTGAGGAAGAAGACCTCAAGGAGAAGGGCTCTGTCCTCGGGGTCAGGTCCCAGAGACCAGGTTACACAGTGAGCCAACGGCACTGAGGTCTCAAGGCCACCCAGCTCACCTGGCTGAGGACAAGTCTGTGCACAGAGCGAGGAGCCAGGCTGAGCCTGAAGCCAAGGGGTTCTGCAGGAGGAGCCAGACTCTCAGGGACACCAGCTGGGACAGACAGGGATCAAAGGAACAGCAGTGGCTTCCCACCAGGAAGCACAACTGACTTGAAAACGACCCCCCGGGAGCCACAGGCACATCTGAGCAGCACATTCTTGTCTTCAATTTTAAGAAAGCTGGTATCTCACGAGAGTCTACACAGGTCTTAAAGATGTGTCCACTCACTGAGAAATTGCAGGGAAAGTGCCCACACTGTGCAGGGGGCTGAAGATTCACCTGCCCCCCTGTGAATGAACTGGATTCTTCCCAGCTTCTCAGAACCAGCTCCTTCACCAGTACACTCATGGCTACTTCCACTCTGTACAGTGGTAGCCATGGGACTTCCCACCTTCCTTGGGGCCACCAGCTCTCTGACCCCTGCTTCCTCTCCTGCCCCACACCCCCACCTGAGACATCCACAGGCCATTGGTCACTTGAACATGGCAAACCTTCTGTCCCTGGGACATCATGTGCTGGAACTCATCCGGGTTCCCATACCGTCAATTCTTTCTTCTTTTTCCTGTCTACTTTTAGTTATTGTGTCCTTACTTAGAGTGGCTACCACGGACAACACTGAAAATCTCACCCATGCACCTCTCAGATTTAGCTGTTTACTGTCTATATTTCCTCAAGTGGACTTTCAAAAGATGGGAACCTGTCCTTCTTAGCATGCCCACAGCACAGTGAGTTCTGTGTGAACACATTCTGCAATGGACACCAGACCAGGCCACACAATGAGCATATTTCAGAGAAGAACACAGATTTTAAAATAACGTTTACTTCCCATTTGATAATATTTTTTTAAAGGGGTTTCAGCAATAGGCAGGACTAATTCATCTAAACAGTGCCAAATGACCTTAGTTTAACATATTCGTCTCGAACAAAGGATAAACTAAGGATCCAAAAATAGAAAATGGAATACATTTGGCCAACAAGAATTGCTAGAGGCTTTCTACTCAATAGCAGCACATTTGTCTCACTCACATCTATATTATCTGTGCCAAGCAGAGCACCTGAAAATCAATAGGTGCTCAATAAATGAGCTTTCAATTAAAAGTTTTTACCATTTTAAAATGGTACATGGCAGTTATCTTTAAAAGTATAAATTACATAAGGTTACAGAAAAATCTCCCTTCCACCCCTCCAGACCAGCTCACTTTTCAGAGATACTCAATGAGAACAGGTTGGAACATATTCTTTCATAATTCTCTATGTATTTATGGCCAGAAATGTATATCAATATGCCATCAATATGCTGCTGTGTTTGCAAAAGCAGATAAGCCATTCTTTTTAAAAGCTTCTAACTTTATTTAACCGGGTCCCTACTTATGGACCTTTGTGGGGGGTCCACTATTAAAAATTCATAAAGCAATGAATATTTGCCATTGCACAATCAGGTGGACATCAATACAGGGTGAATCCAGAGGACTGGAATTGTGGGGTCCACCTGTGTTGACAGAGACATCTACACCACCACGAGGCTGGTATGTTTATCCCTTCCACACACTGCTGATCCCCATCTTCTCTTTAATTTTCAACCTCTGCCACTCTGACAGGTGAAAATAGGTGAGAGTTTGCGTTTCTCTAATTACAACTGAGGCTGCACAGCTTCTCCTGCTGATGGCTGCCTTTGTATTTCTTGATAAAAGTAAGGATACGTCTCTCTCCCAGGCGTGGCGGGGAGGGAGGGTGTTCCTCCCTCTGAGCAGAAGGCAATGTGGGGTCAGGGCCCCAACTCACACAGAGCCCAAGCTGCCTGTCGGACCAACTCATTCCTGACCTTCCCGGGCTTCTGCACGGAATGCCTTCTCACCTCTCAGAGTGTGTCCACCGCTTCTCCTTCACCGTCTACCCTACCTTTAAATAAGGGATAATCAGAACACTGAGGATCACTGGAAATCGCAGAGCCACTCAGGAGTGGAGGACACGAGAGAGCCACAGGGAATGGGAGAGACGCGGGGCACACCTTTCCAAGCCTCAGTCTCCTCGTCTGTGACTACGCTGACCTTGTTGGGAGGTCGTGTGGGTAGAAATATCTATGTCACCTACCTTGCACTTTAAGATGATCCCTAAATGAAAATGGTGTTGCTGGAAAATGCAGGAGAGCCTCTAAAAGAGGTTCAATTCCTCTTCAGGGGTATGTGGAGCACCCCAACCCCAAACCCAAAATGCTACAAAACGTTTTGAGTGCCAATGTGAAACTTCAAGTGGAAACTCCGCACCTGACTTCATGGGATGGTGCAGTCAAAGTCAGAAGCCTCACAAATATTGCATCCAAGTATCTTTAGGCTATGTGTTTGGGGCGTATATCATCCCATAGGTACCTCATTATGTAGATATTAGTACTCCAAGATCATAAAAACTCCCAAACCCAAAACACCTCTAGTCCTAAGCCTTTTGGATGAGGGATACTCAGCCTGTGTCTGCTGCATTCCCACCTCGAGCCATTAATACAATCCACTTGCCTGGAGTAGCGCCCTGGCCACATCCTCACTAGGAGGAGGCCGAGGGATGGGCTGCCTGCCTCCTCCACTACCAGCATGAGCCCAGCCAGGAGCCTGGGGGTGCTCAGAGAACACTGCCCGAATGACAGAATGAATGAATGGTCACTCAAGAAGCTCCCTGATCAATGTTCTTTCTGTCTTTTCCTCCTTCAAAATTTGTCTAAGCCTGGCTTCTCAACAAGCTCACTGACGGGGGAACCCGGAGCTCGCTGCTATGGGGACTGGACCTGTGCACTACAGGAGATCCGCAGCTCCCTGGCCCCAACACCAACAGCACACACACCACAAGTTGTGGCCACTGAAGCCATCTCCACACATTGCCCAATGTCTCTTGAGGCAAAATCAGCCCTGGTTTAGACTATGAGAAAATAACCAAATGTATATTTTTGTTAGTGAAAAAAAAAATACAATGCTGAAAATAGCTTAATTTTTATGATGCTCCTGAATCCAAAGCTGTTTTGAAAACTGAGCCAATAATATAAGCAAAGTGAGTCCACAGGACAATTTATAACTGATTGGAGAATATTAACCGCCTGAGGAAAACCAGTTATTAGCTGCTGCTGATCTGGAGGAGGACACAGCATTAATAATTCAATAAAAGAGAGACTGCAGGCAACGAAAACTTGGCGTTATTTATTTAGCCAATTAGACTTGGTTTTGGTGGCAACCCTGCTTTTGTGAGTATGAATGAGCCATGTGTATTCTTCAGTTAATCAGGAAAATTGTACATCACAAATCTGCTCTTATTGCCTTTAGGCTGGAAGACGTGCGGCACAAGTGGTCCTCGAGCCACGGAGGCCGGGACCTGGGCACTGAGAGCTCCTGACTCATGGGCCTCTCTGGGAACAGATGGATGCAGAGAGGCCTGTAAATCAGACCTCAGGCCAGGGTCTTCACTGCTTCTCTCCTTGCTCACCTTCTCTACTCCACCCAGACCCAGGCAGGGAGGGAGTACATCAGGTAATATCTACAGCCACTGACACACGGCCACACACACAGTTGATTACTATAGTGATGAAGAATCCTATCGCAGCCACGAAGAGCTGGATGACGTGCTATTACAACACACAACTCACGTAGCAAGTGCAGAATCAGGCCTGTCTAGACCTGGTGCACAAGTCAGGGTCTGAAACTTCTGTGGGTACTAGAGGCAGGTCTGTTTGGTAAACTGCTTGGTGACCTTGGCCTAGGTCACACTGTGGAATGCATCCCTGTCAACTTCAGCTGTTCAGTGGAGAGTCGACAGGAAGAAAAACTAACAAGCCGCTAAGAAGAGTCTCTAAACTTTACTTCTGTTCATTGAGACAAGCCATTAGAAATTCTGGAAATTTCTACCCAATCTGTAAGGTTGTTTTCTATTCACTTAGAGCCTTAACTCTTAAATTTCTAGTGTATATTTCACTTTCCTTTTCCTTTTCTCGTTCTTTCTTTTGTTGTTGTTGTTGTTGTTGTTGTTGTTGTTTGGTTTTGTCTGTTTGAATAAATGAGAAGAACAAAAAAGAACAGAAGCTAGATTTTGTAAGAATTGGAAGTACCTGCCTGCTCTGGGGTTATATAGAGGTCAGACACTCAGAGACCAGCAAGTGACAAGAGTCCACAAAATGTCCCTTGTCATTAACTGGTCCTCATCTAAGCACAGGACCCAGACCTCCCACAGGAAGAAAGATTTCAAATGCACATACTCATCTATTTCACCCTCTTCCTGAGACCTGAGGTCAGTCAAATCCCCTTGATGGGGGCACAACAGGAAATCCCTTCTCTAAACCAGGTTTGTTTTACTGAAATGCTGGTTCTGCAAAGAAAACAAAGAGTATCAGCTCCCCCGTGATATCTCACTGACCCCATATCATCTTTGTCAATCCAAACACACATCTCTTTCTCATACATTCGCACAGCTAGGCAAGTGCTCTAGCACTAAGCTAGAGCTAGCCCTCTTTCTTTTCCAATGTGCTCTTTTCACAGAGCCTTATGCATGCAAGGCAAGCACTCTACGAACTGAGCTATATACCCAACACTTAATGTGGTTTTGCTTGTGTTCAACAAGGCTGGTCCAGAACAGAACAGGAAGCTGATGAATGGTACCGTGAGCTGAGGGCTGACGACTGTCCTCACATTCCATCCATTGACTTTATAAATTGTTCTACTCCAAAAGACCAAGGCATTCAAATGTGGCATGTAGGAAACACATTCTGTGAATTCAACACAATCACAGGGTCTTGCAATCGGAGAATGGGAGGCCCTCTGGTGCAGAATAGAGGTTTACAGAATTGGAATTCAAATAAATTTTGATTGAGTGAAGAGATGGAAATTGAAAACAAGGCATTTCCCTAGAGTATGTATCCCTACAGGCCAGTATTTTGGGTGGGGGATGGGCTTAGCCTCTTGTGGGCATCCGATAACAAGTGATGAGGATGTTGGTCACCAGAGGGAATGGGGGGCACTTAGGGCGTGCTGGTCAAGATTTAATGTTTAATAGGCAGCTCTCTGGGAACAGAGACAGGGATCTGCCAATTTCCATGGTGTGAATATTCCCACTGTGGCTTCCTGCAATCTTCCAGCAGGATTCAACGAACACGGAGGTGGGGAGAGATGCCCAGGACTGGCTCTCACAACATGGGAGGAACCATTCCCGTGCAGAGCATCTCTGGCAAGGGAAGTGCAGGGGGAAAGGAACCAGGCAGGGCCCCAGGGTCCTTTCTATGTGGGGAGCTTGCTCTACCCAGGGCTTGCATCTTGATGCAGCTGGGCTTTTCTGATCATTTGTTCTAGAAAACAGAAAGGTGCTCCTTTCTTCATCTTTCCCAAGGCTTTATGAAATTCTTAGGAATTAAAAATTTGTGTTATGCTAAGTGAAGTCAGCCAATCCCCAAAAAAACATATGTCGAATGTCTTCTCTGATATAAGGGGGGTCACTCAAAATGGGGTTGGGAGGGAGAGCAAGGGAGAGAGATTACCTCTAGATAGGGAATAGGGGTGGGAGGGAAAGGGAGGGAGAAGGGCAATAGCATGGGTGGTGGAAGGAGACCCTCATCACTATACAAAATACATGTATGAAGATGTGAATTTGGTGTCAACATACCTTATATATAATCAGAGATATGATAAATTATTGTATAATGGTGTATTAAGAATTGTAATGCGAAATAAATAAATTTTAAAAAGATAAAAAAAGAAAAAAAAAATTTGTGGCGAGCACAAAGTAAATTAAATCCAAACCCCAAAGGACTGCTCATTTTTTTATTGTTGTGACCCTATTGAGTTAAATATGTATGAAATCAAATCATCATGTCATTGATTCAGATTAAGAAACACTTTTTTTGTGAGCTTATGGGGAACTCACCTGTTGGTGGCATTAATGGACACAGGCTTCTCACTCCCTTGCTCTCAGGCTCTCTCCAGTCTCCCTTCCTCTCTCTCTCTCTCTCTCTCTCCCTCCCTCCCCTACTGTGTTCTCTCCATTTTGGCTTCTCCCCATTCCTTCTCCTTTAATCTCTTTCTATTGAATTTCCCAGGAAGGCAAACATTTCTAAACCTGTCCTTATAAGTCACCTGGCAACCACAGGCCCTGGTTTCCAGTCACGTTGACAAGAGTGACACATTAGACTGCAGAACTACCAGGAAGAGATGAATAAATCCAAGAACAACAAAATACCACTCATATCAAAAGCCTGCCCAAGCCCTGGCTCTCTGCATAAAAAGGTGTGCTGTGCATTAGCCGAGCAGACTTAATATCATGTGTCAAAGGCAATATCACTCGGGACAGAGAGTGAATGGCTAATCGCTTACACAATGCTAGTTAAAACCTCAAGGAAGAACTCTGCATTTTAATTCTCCTTTAATTTCTGGTTACCCTGGCCCAGGTACATGCTAGCCAAGGCCTCAAATGACACATTCTTATGTATCGAATATTACAGAAAAGTAAACCAAATGCAAAGACTGAAATAGCTCAAGTTACAGAATGAGTGCAGTTTAAAAAAGTAAATACAAAAAACCTTGCAGGAAGAGAAAAAGCGTAGCTGTGAAGAGATTAGACAAAGAATTAAAAGCTACCACCATATGATCCAGCTTCCCACTGCCCTGTAGACATCCAAAGGAAATAAATCAGCAAATCAAAAAGACAGCTGTACTTCCATGTTTACTGCAGCACTAGTCACCATGGCTGAGATACAGAATCAAATGAGGTGTCCATTGGCAGATAAATAAAGAAAATAGGATGTGTGTGTGATGGAATATTATTCAGCCATTAAAAAAAATAATTAGATCCTAGAGGACATATGAGGTGAAATATGTCAGACTCATAAAGACAAGTATAATATGTCCTCACTCCTATGTGGATCTAAAGTAAATGATTTCATAGAAATAGAGAGGAGCATGGTGGTCATGGGAGGTTAGGAAGGACAGAGGACAGAGAGGACCAAGGGAAGTCCGATGACACACACCAAACCACAGAAAGGAAAAATAAGTAGGGTGAGTGAGGTTCATGATTTATTAAACATTTTATAAAGAACTAGAAGAGTTCCAAGGTTCCAAAATGATCAATATTCAAGGAGATGGGAATGCTGCTTACCTTGATATGATCTTGACACCTTGTACACCTGTATCACATTAGACTGCACCCCACAAATACATATGATTACTATGTGTCCATCAAAGTTTTTTGTTTAAAAACCTATTAAGGATATAGAAACTATCCGGGTCCATTCCTTCTTTCTGCCTAACACAGGCAGTGTAGCCAAGAGGTGCCTAAACAGGAGGTGAACCAGCACCAGACCTGACAGTTCCTGGGAGCTGACTCTTTACTGATAGAACCAACTCATCTAGTGGGGACCTAGAGAGGTACCAGATCAAGGCCTGTCCCCCAGACACAGAAGAGAAGGGAGAGAACAAACGCGGACACCCACAGAGTCTTCAGAGGAAAACAAGGATCAGATTCCCAATTTGGGACCTTCAACATGGGGACAACGTTTTAAAAGACTTCTTCCCAAAGACGAGGGCAGAGGAGGCCAAACCATGAGCTCCACATTTCTCTGCTAAATAAAAGCGAAACCTGTGTTTACACTTCTTAGGATCACTTGACAAATATGTCAACAATAATCCAGCACCACCCATATTTCATTGGCCTCTAGGGAAAAAAAAAAAAAACCTCCATGATCTCAATCACATTGTCTCTTACTTAGCCCATCACTAGGAGCCCATGAGCAAATGGTGAGCTCGCCAGCTGTCAGTCAACATTCAGCATCTCTCAAGTTCCCGACACTCACTGGAAGCCCTAGAAGTGTGATTGATTAAAGAGCTTGTTTAGCAATGCTGCAGAAGAATTAGTTTACATCTCAAAGTACCAGAAAGAACTCAGAGCACTGTGCGGAACCACATGAGAAGTGTTATTTATTGTGGTGTATCACTCTGTGTGTTGTTAGAAATGCAGTCACAATGAATATTATTTGGACCGTTCCAATAGTTCATTTTGGAGCTGGCATTAAGAAAGAGCCTGATTATTGCCAGGCGGGCCATTCCTGGTAGAACCAGAATGTCATTGGACCTGGCTCTGGGCAGAGGACACCCACTGGAGCCGCCACACTGGGACTCTTCAGAGGCCCACCATGTGAGTCCCTCCCTCCTCTGTCCTACCCAAAACCACACAAAGGCCTCTGGACTCTGTGCTGCATCTGGTCCACAGATGCCCCTGGGTACAGCTGCCAGACATATAGTAAATAGAAATACAGGATTTGCAATCAAAATTGAGTTTCAGATAAACAGCAGGGTTTTGTTTTGTTTTTTGGGGTTAAATGTAAATTTCAGAGTAAAAGGTTCCTTAGTATAAATACAAGTCAAATTATACTAACAGAATTATTCATTGTTTATTGCAAGTATAAATCTAACTGAAGACTCTTACTTTACTCTGCAAGCCTCCTGGGAGATCTGCGTGAACCCTTATCCAGGGCAGCGCCCACCCAGTGCAAGGGCCACCTGAGCACAGGACCTGCTCTTCATCCACCCACGAGCCTGGAAAGGACAGAAAGGTGGAGTGCTGAGAAGAAAAGGCTCATCAAAGCGCAGAAGACAAGAAGAACAGGTTGTTTGGATCAGAAATCTTGAGGAATCCCTAAAATACCAAAAACCATGAGAGAAACCACAGCCTCACACGGAACTGGAGATGTTGCTGGGAAATGCTGTGGCCTCAAGGGCCACTCCACATTCTGTGGCAAACGTCCCCATCAGCACGATGGGCTGCAGCTTTGGGGATCAAGTGGGAGCCACGTTCAGAACCGCTGTATAAGCACATCTGCCCACCTGCAGGCCAGAGGGAGGCCCCCCACCTCCTGCGAATATAGGAAGGGAGGTGCCCTATGACCACTGGCACTCCAAAGCCACCAGAACTCTAGAACCCTGTGGACCCTACTTGGTCATGCCCAGGCAATGAACTCACCATAAGGAAAGCAAAACTGCAACCAGGGAGAGCAGAGGCTCTAGGATGATCCCAAAGCCAAGAATATTAGGAAGAGCCACACCAATGCCTAGAGGGTCCCAAGAGCTGAAGTGGGAAGAGACACAGATAAGAAAGCAGCTGATGGACTCTACAGCAATGTACTTACTGTCCTCAGAGACTTAGGCATGGTATTGTATAAAGGAGAGAGAAAAGACTAGGATGGAAGAAATGTTTTAGGACTACAAAATAAGATTATCGACAAATAAATGTAAAACTCCATGGGTTAAACTGCAGAAGAAACACAGCTAAGTATCAAACTGACTAGCTGAAGAGGAGAGCTATAGAAAGAGAGAGTCAAGAGAGAGATGTGAGTTCCAGGGTCTCAACATGCGAGGAAATACTCAGAAGGGAAAAAAAATAGAAGGAGCAGAAAGAATTGAACACAGGGGAATAGATGCTTCTGATTACAACAGGACAGAGGGCTTTCCAAATCCTACACATAAGTGATAAAATTGGATAACAAAGAGAAGGAGAGAAACGTGAACAGCCATCTAGCAGTGGAGAGGACAAAACTAGTGATCTGCTTCTTACCACACTTCTCATGGGCCACTCTGGACGCTAAAAGACAATAGAAGAAAACATTATTTTGATTTTGAACTAAAACTCTTTAATCTGCAAACTAGTGTTCAATGAGACTTTCAAATACTCAGGAACTCATACAACTTTTCAGCCATAAATCCTGTCTGAAAAAACTCCTAGAGAATATACAGAACAACGCGGTCCCAAGAGGTGGGAGGGAATGTACCATAAGATACACTGGTAAATACGTAAGCTGATAAAACTGCTTTTAAGCCTGAGCAACTGTTAACTGGGAGTCAAACAGTTATTAACAATCTGGAATTAAGCCCCTAGAAGAGAGCAAGCTGATATTTATTAAGGTCTTTCTTTGTATCAGGCAATCTACACACACACACATGCGCGCGCGCACACACACAAACACACACACACACACACACAAAAAGCTAAAAAGCATTTTCTATTTTATCATCATTTCATAGATCGGGAAACTGAAGCCCAGGGAAGTAAAATGTTGGCCAAGCTCACAGAACTGGGAGTGAATGGGCTTGGGTGGCACACCAGCCCTGGGTATCTGCTTCTACAGATCACACACAACCACTGACCTCAGATGTCAGCAAGGCAGATGGCAGAGGGTGGCAGAAAAGAAGGAAGGTATGAAATGGGGAGAAAAAGGTGTTTGTTTGAGGGGGAAAATTAGATACTATGTCCACGCATGCATGAAGAGTTCAGTGCATGTTCAAGTGTAAAGTGAACTTCTAACACTTCCTAATAAGAAATATAATGGCCCAAACACACAGGCCATGCCTCCACCTACTCCTGTGCCTGCTCTTGTTCTCCAGGACCTGTTCTTCCCCATACGGGTGCCCTGCATTTTTTAAGTTAATCCTTGAGTATTTTGTAATCTTGTTGCTCCCATAAACGAAACCACATTATACCATTAGATAGATATTAACCAGCTTTTGCTGGTAAATGGAAAATTGTTGACTTCTGTACCTTTATTTTATATGCTACCTTACTGAGCTCATTTCGTCTATGCTTGTAATTCATCATCTGTATTTTAATGTGGAATAATTCTATATTTTCATTTTTAACATGCATTTTTTTCTCATCTCCTTTTTTATCCAATAGCATTGCTTATCACTTCCAGTACACCACCCATTCACAGTGGGATGGTTGACCTCCTCTTTTCCCCACCCTCGCAGGAACAAGCTGGCGACCCCAGGCACTCCTCAGCACCTGGGGTAGTTCTTTCTCTACCTCTTCAGCACAGCTGAAGGCTTGCTTACCTGAGAGGATGCTCAATTCCTACCCTGGCTCCCTGAGATTCTTGCTGATGCACCTACTCTTTCTTCCTTCCTGGGACAGGAAAAATCTGCCAGGTCACTGTGTCCCCATGCATGTGACCAGATGAAGGCAGGGTGACCACACCCCTAGATGACACCACTGCATTTTTTACATCTGGCCTATGTAACTGACATCTGCAAAATGCAGGTCAAAACATGTTGCCTTGCACAGGTGAACTTCCAAGAAAGAACTCTGGACCTTCATTCTGACCTCTCGCATTCTAATGCCACTCTAGTCTACTCTCTGTCCATGAGCGTATTATCCCTCACTGACCCTGGGTCAGGAAAATCAATGACTAATCTCAGCCCAGTGTCTGTTGAATATTGACGTCCGCGTGGGGTGTACGCCTGCCACACACCTACAGAACACTTTGTCCTCAAGCTCATCAATTCCTCAATTGATGTGCTCCGTACTCTGTGCTAATATAGCATTTGCGTGTCCCCAGACTGCAGGTATTTACCGACAACATTTACTTGTTATGTGCTAGAATAAAATTTGCCCATGTGGGGTCTTTTCTGAACACAAAGACATTTAGAGCTATTCAAAATCCATCATCAGGGTAAAGATTGTGGAAAGGAGAATGTTAGAAATCAATGAAGTTTCTTCTGATCCGAGAGAGTTTTAATGTGAACTATTTTCCTGTGTTCTTTTGTATTTTAAGTCAATATTGTCTTATTCTCAAAAATGTCATCTTTTAAAATGCCCAATGATTGGTGGGTTAGATTGGATTGGTTCGGGGTTGTTATTTACATTCTGGTTAGTTCCAGGGGGAAATCAGTTAACATTTTCATATCAGTTCTCTTTAAGCAACCTGAAATCAAAGGTGGGGATTGCATTTTCCAGAAGCCTTCCCTAACATTCAGACAAGCTGGCAACACATACAGCCTTTACACCCAAAGAGCATCCTTCAGCTGCTTTGGCCCAACTGGAAGAAACTAGATAGGAAGGCAGAAATGGGCCACCAGTGGGTTCCTCATGAAAATTGTTGCAAACAGAACAGAAGTTTGGCTTCTTCACAAAACCTGTTTCAGAATAATGACTAAATAGCAGATGCTACACTAGACCTGCAGTACAAAGGTTTCTCTGGTTCTAAGCAAAATTATGCAAAGGAAACAAAATGTCAACTTTCCCACCTTCAGCATGCCTCTGAGGAGGACCCTGGGTCAGGCCACCAAGGCAGGGTGGGTGGCACATGTGTTTTGCCACAACTGTGTGGAGTGGGCCAGACACTGTGGATTCCACTGGGAATGTCTGGTCCATAGAACTCACTTTACCACTCTTCAAATAGCACAGTCAAAGAGATGCAGATAAAATTTTCAAAAGTGAAGTAGGTACTTAACACATAAAACAAAAATGCTCTTGAAATGGGACTTGGAGGAGGCCAGCAGTGGTTCTAGATGGGATGGCTGTTCAGCTGTGTACGGAAGGGCACATAATTTCCAGCATCACCATCCATGACAGTCAAAGTACAGATTTCTATCTGACAAGCTGCCCAAGTGAGCATGTGCTTCATGAGTGCTGTCTCTGAGTGCCACCGGGAGTTTCTGGATTTTAGCTGTGCTGCTGATTTCCCATGCCGCCACTTTGCCCCACTTCCTGTGGCTCCGGCTTTTGTCACTTTCTCGTTGCTACGAAGTCTTGCAAAAGACACACCATTGGTCTATGCAGCAAACTTTTTGAAATCAATACACAGGCATTTCTAACTAGAGAAGGGAATGGTCTCATCTGCTCCCAAACACACTGACTTCCTTAGTAAGACTGTATGTAGGCAAAATGATCAAAGGTATAAAAAATGGTTGGGCTTTTTTTTTTCAAACTACATAGACTTAGTGAATAAGATGGCCAAGTCTCTTCTGTTCATTTACTTAAAACAAAAAATTAAAGAGCCATGTCTGAGAACATTAAAGGGCCTAATTTGAGTTCAGGAAAAGATGCACTTAGCAAAGGTGGCCGAAGGCAAAGGTAAGAAATAACATTGATGTGGACACAAGCTTTGCTTTGGCACAACCCATCCTTAAATCAAAGCTTCTGAAGACCGCAGATCAGATTTTCAGGAATAAGAGACAAGAAAAGACCATTTTCTTCTCTTCTATGACCCCATTATTTATTTTTCTCTGTCTTCGAAAAGGAACCATTTAAAATAGTTTTATACTAATGTTATGCCTTGGTCATCAGTATTTTATTTCATGTGATATCAGAAGCATTCATTAAAGCACATATATAATAAATAAATGAATGTGCTCCTCTTTCAGGTCGGTATCCAGTTACTGAGCTCACGGGGTCCACCGAGGGCTCATGCAGCTCTCAAAATAACAGTCCACAAAGTTCTGGCACTAGCACCTCATCCTGCACCTCACCCAGAGAATGGGACCTGCGGACCCAGGCAACCCTGCAGCATCTCAGAACCAACCCAGAGAAGACTGAGGGGTGTCACCAAGGGGATGGAGTCCTTGACCACAACCTTACCTGAGACCTGACATTTTTCTGTTCTCTCTCAGAGCCAGTAAGTGGCAACTACTCTACAGCCAAGGTTAATAGTGTCCCCCACTGTGGCTCCCACTGTCTTCTAGATAAACAGAGATTACAAAGGACTGTAGGCCCAGTTTTCTTGTTCCATTCATGGAGGGGCTTATAAGCTAGAAGTTCTCCAAACCCCCTGGCAGATGGACAGACTGGAGTAAGAGGCCTCCACCTAGGGACAAGTGGTCCTCCTGGGTGTCTGAAACATGGGCCAGCACTTCCCTTACCTCAAGTTCAGCTCCACTCAGAGTAGCAACACTTGAGTGACACAATAGACCTGACCGGAGAACTGGAGCCCACGTACATCCTCGCCCCAGGCCCACCTCAGTGTTCCACCCACCACCAGCCAAGGAACTCATATAGGTGCCTGTGAAGTGATTTCCTATGTGTATGACATTATATATGACTCAAGGACTGGAATGCATGCTAATGCAAAGAAAATATTTAAGAAAGTAAAAGTTTTACAAACAAGTAGCCAGCACTGGCAAACCCCTGACTAAAGTCAAGTTTAATTTTGTATCATAATTTAATGTTCCACTTCCATCCAATCACCTTTACATTGCCACTGACAAAACAATGCCAAAAAATAGAAAGAAAAATAAACACAAAAATAGTTTTACTAAAGAGTAAGAAAAACATTCAGCTATCACTCTCATCTTACCCACCAGAAAGGGACATGTATGTGGGGCTGGGAACGTGGTTCAGTGGTAGAGCACTTGTCTAGCATGTATGAAGCTGTGGGTTCAATCCCCAGTGCCAACTAAAAAAAACAGAAAGAAATAAAAAGAGATGGTACCTAAGGTCCTGGGGCTAAACTAGATAGTCCTACAATCATGAGTTGATATCCTAATTCAATGCATTTATTGAAGCCAAGCATGGCAGTGTGTGCCTATAATTCCAGCAACTATGGATGCTGAGGCAGGAGAATCCCAAGTTCAAAAATAAAAATAAAAATGGAAAGGACCAAGGATACAGTTCAGTGGTAAAGCATTCCTGGATTCAATCCCCAAACAATATATGTTCAACATATGAGATATATATGTGTGTGTGTGTGTGTGTGTGTGTGTGTGTGTTTGTATACACATATATATACATATATACAGAGGGGGGGAGAAAATGAATCGATTTGTCAACTGTGGTCCCTAATTAACAGACAAACCCTTCCTGCTACTAGTCTGTCTTCCTGTGCAAATCTGTGGCAATCCTCCAGGAATATGACAGAAAGCTCACTGTCACATCTATAAATCCCATCAGTTCAAAAGCTCTTTACCAAGGGCCTACTGTGTGCCTGTCATTTTGCTGGGCACTAGGGAACTATCGAGTTCAAATAAACATATTTCAAGGGGCTCAGGGTTTTGTGCAGTTGGAGTAAGAGGTTAGCACATTAAATCTGGACCATGATGACCATGATGACCATGATGACCTCTTTTCCTCCCCAGCACCCAAGCTCCTCCTCCTCATCTCCTTGATGTCTGTAACACACAACTTCTTTTGTTTTTTCATTTTTGCAAAAAAACTTGATTTAAAAGAAAATAAAAATCACTTCCATTCTTGCATTGATGCACAGTGTCTTATTCATAATTGCCAAAATATGGAGATGACAAAGATGTCCTGCATTAGGTGAATGAATAAAATGCAGTCCCTCCAGATAATGGAATGGCATTCAGCACTGACAAACAATGAACTATCAAGGGATGACAAAACATGGAGTGACCTTCAAAGCATATTACTAGGTAAAAGACGTCAATCTGAAAACATACTATATGACTCCAAGTACATGACATTCTAGAAAAGGCAAAGCCACGGAGACAGGAAGAAGATCCATGGGGTGAGGGTGGGGAGATGAGTAGGTGAATCACCTGAATACAGTTCAGGACAGTGAAACTGTTCTGTGTGGTACCATAATGGTGGATATAAGTCATTATGCAATTGCCCAAAGTCACAGCATCACAGACCTCCAAGAGTGAGCCCTAATGTCAATCATGAACTCCATCCAGATGGTAACAATGTGTCCATGTAGGTTGATCAATGGAGACTGATGGATTTACCATTGTGGCAGGGGATGCTGCTGACGGAGGAGCATCTGACACAAACAATGATTCCATAAGAAATCTCTGTGCTTTCAACTGGGTTATGAAACCAAAACTGCTATAAAAATAAAGGCTAGTGATAAATACTAAAATTCATGTGCATATAACACTAAAGAGCATACTGCCTCACCATGTATTCAGGTGTATTCACAAAGCTTCAAAATCCTAAACTGATATTGTTTTTTTCAAAATGGCTTCCTTCCATCTTAACCCCACATACCCAGTTTGATCACGGCAAGACTCCTCAGGAATAGTGCCCTGGTAGCATTAATTATTAATTATTAACTTATTATTTCTATGGGGAGAATGCCAGCACAGTCTTTCTATTTATAAAGCAGAATTGAAAGCCATGGGGCAAGGGAACAAGAAAAGAAAAATCTAATTAGGGCCTGACAGCCCTTGATAATGGGATTAAAGTTATTTACCTCCTGACTACAAATATGCAAAGTCCATATTGTTGTGTTTTCTCTCCTTAGAAATATGTGCTACATCCCTGCAAGTAATTCTTCTCATGTTATATTGTCTGTGACTCCCAGGAAACAAATACAGCGGTGCTTCAATATTGTGGAGTGCAGAGGGATTAGTCACAGTACCCACTCGCAGATATGCTCAGAATTATACAAAATAGCAGAACTGTTGGCATGCAACCTGCACACATCTTCCCATGCATCTTGGATCCTCTCTAGGTTACTTATCATAACCCATGCAAAGGAAACATTCTGTAAACAGTTGTTATGCTGTGTAATTTAGGGAATAATGGCAAGAGGAAAAAAGGTCTGTGCATGTTCAGTACAGGTGCAAACTTTTCCCAAAATATTTACACTCTGCAGTTGGTTGAATCCAAGGACAAGGCACTGTGGCACAGAAGCCCAACTATATGTGCCTTTTGATGCAGTATCAGCAAGATGGCAGCCTCCTAAAAAGCGAGGCAAGCCAGCAGCCACTTAGAACTGACCTTTACAGACTTGGAAATCTTGAAAGAATGTTTTTTCAGCAGTGATTTTATCTCTTGAAAGTTCCAGGTTCAATGCAACAGATGTTAAGGTCACCAAACCCCAACAATAGAATCTATTCCTAGCATGTGCTACAAATTGTATCCATTAGTTAATTTTTAAAAATACACATCTTGCACGACTATGTGCTTTTCTTTTTTCTTTTTTTTTAATTTTTATTATTGGTTGTTCAAAACATTACATAGTTCTTGATATTTCATATTTCACACTTTGATTCAAGTGGGTTATGAACTCCCATTTTTATCCCATATACAGATTGCAGAATCACATCGGTTACACATCCATTGATTTCTGTCCTTTCAAACGTTGGCCCTAAAGATTGAGTTTAATAATACCTTTTTAGTACAACCAAGTTACTTCTTCCTTAGGGTTCTTTTCTTTTGTATCATTAGCCAGGTACTGTGGTGACACAAAACATAATAGAAATTCAAGAGACAGATCCTGACCGAGAGGAGCTTATTTATGTGGGATGCAGAAATGACCAAAAAAAAAAAAAAAAGATGAAACAAAGTGAATCATCTAATCTCAAACTCAAGACAATCATTGAAATGTGACGTCAAGGCAGTACATCCTAACACTGACTAAGGATATAATGAATGAATAAAGTAGATGCACTTTCACTTCTGATAGAATCTCCGTTTTCTAGGTGTGTTTCCAAAGATCAGACACTTGATGAGCAGAGTCTATTGAGGACACATTGATGATACCAAGCAAGTGGCTCCCAGACCTAGCTGCTCCTCTGAAGAAGGTGGGAAGTTTTCCAACCCCCAGTATCCCCAACCCCAGCTATGACCTGATTCAGTACAACACTGATGAATTGGCTTCTGCCAATCCCCCTTATTCACAGCCTACCAACCTAGGATTTGTACATCACTTTCAGGACGGCAAGATATCCTGGGTATATTTATCTTTTAATTCTATATAAGATCATCATTGCAAGTCATCATTTCAAGGAAATGCAAGTTTTATGACATATTCCTGTTGGCAGTCAGTAAATAATAAGCACCACAGATTAAATTTAATATCAGCCAAGTGATGCCTCCAAAACAAATATTTTATCTTATAGACCAACATATATTTGTGGCATCAGTTCCCATACCAAAAAAAAAAAAAATATGTTATGCTTTCCCAAATATCTGGCTAAAGTATGCAAGGCTCTAAGAAATAATAAGTGCATCCTCTGGCATTTTTAATGCAAAATTATTGAATGGACCATCTATATTAAGATATTTATCCTGAAGTTAAAACTAGGAATTGCAGGAAAAGAACAAAACTTGTGCATGAATATACGACAAAATCAAAGTAGCAGTAGAACATTTCAAAGTGTGTAAGTTCTACTTCCCCCCCTTTGAGGTTGCCATTATTTTAGGTAAAACAAGTGTCTGTTCCTTCTCTGCCAAGAGGCTTCCCTGCCTTCTGCCACAGGGCAGGGGGTCCCTGCTAACAGAGTAAAGAGGAAAAGGAGGCAGGGATTAAACTGGCAGTTCTCCAAGTCAGCAGGTGGGCATGCCAAGGAGAGGAGTCTTCAGACAACATCACACAAGAGCAAGTGCAGGAGCTACCTGGGGCGCTTGTCTTTAATTCCACAAGGGTCCCTGCAAGAATATTTTGTCGTTTGTTTGCCATAAACACCATACCTAGAAATAAAATCCATGTGTCCCACTTTTAAATACATATTTACGGAATCCCTACTAAGTGTCCAGCTCTGTAGTAAGTACTAGGATGTAAAAGATCAAGACAGAGCTGAACACTGAGGAAGTTTATACGATTGAGTGACCAGCCCATCAGTGTCACCACAGTGAGACAGGGTACACTCAATGGGATGTGTCTTTGTGAGGGTCAGCAGAGAACCAGAGGGGAACAACTAAGCCAGGGTACTCTAAGGATAGTCATGAACTTTTAAAGTCAAGAATTCTACACAAAAACTCTTTTTTGTACACATTAGAAAGTGAACAGTAATGGGTAAATAATAAATCAGTCTAGTCCTTTGTCCTTACCTAAACGACACTAATAAGAACTAGGAAACAAATTTTGAATGTGATTATCTTAGTTTGTATTTCTGAACATCATCTTTCTGTTCTTCAGTTAATACAGAGAAGGTATGTAGCTCATTCTGAAATAAAAATGCAATAATTATGCCTTACTAAAAATTTTCAACTTGCCAGTTCAAAATATATGCTGTTGCAAAGATTTTTCTGGGTATTTGCATATGGTTTTAGCTGAGAATTGATGTCTAAGATTAAAAGTAAGAGAAATTATTTGAAATGTAAAGAGCAGAAGCATGATAATAATAACCTGAATTAGAGGAAAGCTTTTAGTCACTATCTGGCTCACCTGAAGAGCACAGATATGCAGGTCACTGCAGAAAAGCCATCAAAGGCACTTTCCTCTTGCAGTGTTGAAGAAGGTCATCAGTCATAAGAAGCAGGTGGCAGCTCCTACCCACCCAGTACTTCATGCCCATCACTTCAAGAGGGCAGTGGTGTTAAAGTACACAGTCTCCTGAGGTGGGGGGAGCTATGTGACATCACCAACACAACTGCTTCTTAAATCTCACCAGATCTAAGATTTGTAGTTGAAATACATTTGCAAGTGTCTGCTTTATTTGTTCTTTGAATTAGTAATATAATTAAACAGTGGAGCTCGACATTTTTCTTGATGCTAATAAAAATCAAGAACACATTTATTCATTAATTAATTCAACAGAAATTAATTCCTATGAGCCTCCTAAGTAGTAAGCACAGTACCAGACTCCAGATATAAATGCTCTTGGGGTATTTATGTTCGAAGAGGGAAATACATTAATTGATGTGAATAAAAAAATAAATACATACTAAAATGCAGTGTTGAGACAAGGAGAACATATATAGGAGAACAGGAAGAAATAACTCATAAAGGTAAGAAGGAATATCAGTTAGATTAGGGCAAAAATGTATGAAGTCACAAATCTTGAAGCTTGCAAGAAGACATGAATCCATCTATGCGAGTGTTGGTAGAGTCTGCCAAGGACACCTTGCACTGAGCAGAGGTCCCACTGCCTTTGTCCTATATTGTATTTTCAAGGATATTTGTGAAGCAAACAGTCTTGGCAGACAGAGATAGAGCCTCCTTCCAGTGTAAAGGGAAGATTTGTTCACCTTGAGGATAATAATAATAATAATGCCTCATTCAGGGGCCAAGATTGGGTAAGTTTGAAGCCATTATAAAAGACTTGGGTTTCTTGAGATGGGTCTCCTCAACTTGCTATGGTGCAGATCTACGGCATGCACCATATTCACTGGGCATTTGGATGGCCGCAGGAGCCATACAAGCATGAGGCTCACGCTGCCTGAGGTACTGTGAGGAACAGAAGTCTTTGTCTCTGATCCAGGAACTCGTGTCTTCTTCCGGCATCTATGAAACTGTGGCAGTCTGCTGTCTTTCAAGTGGAATCAGATTTCAAATCCTACAGTTTTTGACAGTGAGTTAGTGACTGCATTCCTTAACCAACATTTCCTATGCATAGAACACAAGTTAAAACACAGGCATAATCTCCTCATTCATATCCATATAGGTGAGAGTTCTCCAGTCACTACACCCCGCAGAGTGTTAGCATACGATGTTTGTTAAGCAAAGTCAAATTATTTAAAAGAGAGAAGTTGAGGATGAAAGAGAGTTACTACTTCCTTTCACTGGGCACAACAACACTTTTAGATAAGAAGAAATATGATTGAAAATGGCAGGTCACTAATAGACAACAAGTACTGGGCTCTGTTGTGTGTGAGGTTCACTTGGAACTTGACACATTCCCGTTGATGCTAAAGAATGACATTATGTGGGTGTCATAAAACATTCTTGGTTTTCAAACAAAAATGCCAGAGCTAAAAGACTAGTTTTAAGAACATTCTCCACAATTGTGCCCCTTTGTATATAAAGGCACCATTTTTTTTTTCAATACTAGAGGAATCTGTCCAGGTTAAAGGAAGAAAACTTTGTGAAAAATGAAAGGCTTGTCCCTCTTGTAAATGGCTGTCCTCTGGAATAGTTGGTGCTTTCTAAGAAATGTTAGTGGTTTCAACAGAGAGCATGACAAGGGTGACTTTAGCCTCCACATCTAGTGTTTCCTTGCATGACAGAATAAAGTGGATCCATACAGTTCCTCTAAGAGTGATGTTCACAAGGATGTTTTTAAAGGAGAAGTAGGAGGAGGTAAGGGCAGGTAGCCACTTTGATGAGATGAGCTACCCAGACTTTGAGAGGCTTGCCCAGCACAGGCCATTTACCATACAACCTTAAGATCCAAGAAGGAGCAGACTGCATGTTAGTAGACCGAAGCAGAGACTGAGCCTGACCCAGATGCCCACTTCCCTGCCCACTCCCCCCACGCAACTAATGTCTTGTCAACAGGAGGGTCTCCCAGATTTTAAACTTGTTTGTTAGAGGAATGACTCCGGGGGAAATATACAAACAAGATCGGTAAGATTGTTTGAGACATTTTTACCTAATGAAACAAATCTATTATTGTGCTAAAGTAAACGCCACAGGAAGCCCACACCATCTCCACTATTTAACCATTTATAATGTTAAAGGCAAAAGAAAGACTTTCAGAATAGATTTAACAGCTCTGATACTTGACAATATTAAACCCTAGCAATTCCTGTAGAGACGAACATAAAATGTGATTACTCTCAACTTAATCAATGGAAATACTGTGCTTCGCTAAGAATATCCAAATTAATTTCATTCAACCCTCCCCTCCAACTCCGTGCCAGTTTTTATCTCAATAAAGGGACAACTGAGAGCACAGGGTATTGTGGGTTAGGGCGGGGAGGGGAGGAGTGCTAATTTAGCCTGCTTAATTTTCCTTCACAGAGTGAGCTTGTGAAGGAAACACAGAATATTCTGATAAACAAACCGGATACACAGAATATTCATTTGTGTGCTGGTTGCTGACCCGCTTCCTTCCCAGGCATGTGCAGGGAAACCCACGCGTCCTGAAGATGGAGGCTTTTGCCTGCTGTATCCCCAGAACCACTGGTACTTACTGGGACCTCGGGAATTTCATGAATGGATGTTTGAGTAAGTCCAACTAATGAAGAATGAACACAGGCCTGTGTTAGCCAGCTCTTCCTCACTGTAACCAAAATACCTGGCAAGAGCAACTTAGAGGAGGAAAAGTTTATTTGGGGGCCACAGTTTCAGGCCTATTCTGTTGCTCCCGGCACAAGGCAAGGCAGCACATGATGAGGAAAGGGCAGAGTGGGGGGAAGCTGCTCAGCTCACAGCAGCCAGGAGGAAAAGAGGATGAGAAGAGCCAAGGTCAAATACAGTCCTCAAGGGCACATGAACAACCCACCTTCTCCAGCTACCTACACCCCATCTGCCTTCAGTTATCACCCAGTAACCCATTCAAATCACTAACCCATGAAGTGGATTAATCCACTGATTCGGTTATAGCTCTCATAATCAGATCATTTCATCTCTGAACATTCCTGCGTTGTCTGGCACATGCATTTGGGGGGGAGGGTGGTACCAGGGATTGAACTCAGGGCCACTGAACCACTGAGCCACATCCTCAGTCTTATTTTGTATTTTCTTTAGAGACAGGGTCTCACTGAGTTGCTTGGTACCTTTGCTGAGGCTGGCTTTGAACTCACAAGCCTCCTGCCTTACTCAGCCACCCAAGCTGCTGGGATTACAGGTGTGCACCACCGTGCCTGGCTAGCACATGCGTTTCTGGGGGTGACATCTCATATTCACACCACAGCAATGCACATCCTGATAAAATTTAATGAAAATACACTAATAGAAGTTTGTTTCATAAGGAGGCATTGGAAACTCTCACCTAGAGGGTCCACAAAAGCCATGAAACTGTTTTCAAGCAGCTACCACTAACATCAGAACCTCAGAAAACACAGCAAAAATAACTATGATGACATTCATTTTTCAGATGGGAAAACACGTTCAATTTAACCCATACAGTAAGGGGCAGGGTCAAAATGTGAAATGCAGGGTTGTGGAAACCTGAGACATCCCTTCTGTTCACTTAGTCCCCAGTTTTGCCCCACAGTAGTCAACAAAAGTCATTGTACTAATGAACTCAATCAGTTACCTAAAGAAGACTGGTTTTATGAGAACCACCTTGACTCTGTGTTTTAGGTAGGCATTTCCATAATTTAGAGATAAGTCTATGGGACTCTTTTTAAATCCACAAAACCATGCATGCAACCTGCTATTCACAAAGCTGGAAGCAGACCATTTGAGATAATCACTGTTCATTTGTGTTTTAATATGCATGAATAAAGAGTCCTTAAAATAGCCTTTCATATGAATCCAATATTTGTCTTTTGAATTGATTAGTCTGCTAATGGCCTTCCAAATGCAGTGGTTATTAAGGAGAGCATAAATTGGTTGGATCTCTCCTTCTCTTTACTCTAATGTGTTAGATACTTACAGGGGCATGCTATCTCTCCTGGAAACATTGGGAAGCCAGTGAAGCCACAGAGATATGAAGACAATCAGGCTTCATGGCTGATGAAGAATGATGAGTATCTAAGGGTAACTAGCCTACATAATACTTGACTTTGGTGGTTTCTCTAGACAAGTATCAGCACCATCTATGCAGCTTCCAAAAGTATGCTCCAAAAAATGTGGCATGTGTAAAAATGTAATTCTATACAGCCATAAAGAAGAATAAAATTATGCCATTTGCAGAAAAAAAATGGATAAAATGGGAGGCCATAATTTTGAGTCAAACTCGGAAAGAAAAGTATTATATGTTTTCTCTCGTATGTGAAAGATAGAGGGAAAAAAACAGAAATTTTAAAAGGATCTCATGAAAGTAGAAGGGAGACCAGGTAAAGGAGGAGAGGAAGAGGGGGAGGTACTGGGGGTGAAATGGATCAGTTGTGGTTTTAAGTCTATAAGAAGACATCAAAATATAACCTACCATTCTGTATAATTAACATACACCGATTAGTTTAAAAAACTTAGAAATAAAATATGCTCATGGGCTGCAGATGTAGCGCGGTTGTAGATTACTGACTTGCCTAGCATGTGAGACCTTGGTTTTGGTCCTCAGCACCACATGTAAAAAAGAAAAAAATTATATTCAGTCAAGTATTGTTGTATTTAAAAAAAAAAAAAAAAAAAAACACCTCTGCTCCCATCCTGAGATACTTTCAAACTCAGATTCCACATGTTTGGACAAACTTTCCTGGAACAGAGGCTGCTAGTGGGTGATGATAGGGAACTGGCCAGAGCCCCAGAGAGTGGCTTCCTAGTGCATCTCAATCACTGGGCACACCTTGCAGTATCTGAGACTCGATGCTCTGTGTCCCAACATGCTCTAGAAACAGCTCTTTCAGAAGGACTGAGCCTGGAGACATTCAGCCAGCACTTTAAGGTACTACACTTCTAGTCACATCAGATGGTGATGGGGAGTTTCAAAACTGCCTAATGGGGAAGTGTTATCACTCCCCTCATTGTGCAGATGAGGAACGTGACATACCAAGAAGTCAGGATCTCACCAAGGGATGGAACCAGGCTCAGCATGAAGCTATAGCTCACAAGCATCAGGCTGATGTGCCAGCGCTGATTTCTCACCAAGGCTGCACATTCCATACCAATCCCTGTCCCTTGCCCTCTGCTGGCCTGCTGTTTTAGTCTGGCTGGTCCTCAGAGGCATATAACTCTACTGTATTGTAACACGGTAAATCATGCATAATGACTTAGGGACAGCATTCAGGTAAAGCACTGTACAGAGATGTTCACAAAGGCACCATCCTAATTAAATCTATCCATCTGACCCGGCATAAGGGTGTCTTATCTTTTAATATTTCTTATATCACAACGCTTTGACATTTAACAAGACCTTTTTGGCTGGGGACACACAGCCCCTTCCTGGGCTACCCAATTCTTAAAGATAGCCAAGGGCCCAGCCTACAGCACATCTGTGATATAAGGCTCCCTAATCCAGGACTGCACCTCATCTAGCTGGCCCAGATGCTCCAGGAAATGAAATGGCTCAGCCTTAATCACCCTGGGGCTGCGCAACTGGTGGCCGCCCCTATAGCCCACGGTCCATCTAAATTTTCAAGCTAGCCTAAGCTAAGCTAGCTGCTCCTCCTGCCCTCCCTGACTGGACCTCTGCTCACTCCCGTCTCTGCCTCCTGACCACCCAGTCTTTCCTCATGGTTCTGCAAGGGTGGCTGCCCCTCGTGTCATTAGGACCCATGACTGTAAGAAACTGCTTGCTGAGCTCCTCCCACACTGACCCTCTCACACAAGAGCGCAAAACCCCAAATGGCAGTAGCCAGTGAGATGCCCATTTATTCTATTCAGTTGGAAAATGACAGCTGATTTTTAAGTAGCCAAGTCCCTGGAAAGAACTTCCGTGCCTTTAACTAATTTCTATTGCCTGTTTACTATTGGTTTTATTTTCAAAAGTTGATGTGTAAAACTACGGCAGCTGGGGAGGACAGTTTTCCACCACTGACTGTCCTAGGAGATCCACAATGGCCTGGGTGTGCCACGGGCTCTCCTGTATCCCTCACCAGAACCCTCACTCAGGATAGGGTGGAGCTGGGTGGAGATGAGGAATGGAGGGAGGGCTCACCTGGTTCCCAGCACCTGTGTTCCTACCAGCTCAGGAGTGTGCAGGTTCAAAGCTGCTTTAAAGGGTATGTTCCAGGAACTGGAGGCCTGGCCATGCTTTGGGAAGGTGCTTCTTTTCCATGGGGGCTGGACACATAAAGGGAAAAGAGGATCTATAGGGTGCTGCCTGGCCAGCAGCTCCAGGTGGGCTGTGGGCTCTGAGGCCTCTCTCCCGAGCAGCAGCCATACCCCATGCTCCATGCCCCAGCATGCTCCAGAAACAGCGCCCAAGCTGTGGTGTGGACCCTGAGTCAGAGAATTCCTGAGCCCTGGCAGCTACACTTGTCCCCCTCTGTGCTCCCATCTTTCTGTCTCTCCTGTAGGAATGGAGGATATTTTTCTTTTCCTGGATTGGCCTTTCCTCACCAGAAAACATATATGATAAAAATTCAGGTGGAGGTCTGCAGGGAAAGGGTGAAGGAGGATGGAGCCCCTGATCCAGAACATCCTGCCTTGCATCTGACGGGGTGAGGGGTGGAAGGAGAGCAGAGAGGGCTAGGGAAGCAGAGTGCAGGCCAGGGTGCAGTTGGGGTGAAGGCCTCACTAGCATTAGGGTGCTGCTCTGCCTGGTGCTGGCCTCAGCCCTGGGCTCCTGTGACCTTCCAGATCCTGGGAATGGTGGATGCTTGGAAAATGGATGAAGTTTCCCGGAACCTCCTTCCATCACCCGTCGCATTAACAATATTGAGCATGAAGTCAACATGATGAAAGCCCTTATCCATTCATCTAGCACTGAGAAACCGTTCCTGAACAAGCCTGCAATCACTGCCCGTGGAGTACAAATTCTGGGCTGACACTCAAGCATGTAATTGTTATCTATAGTACACAAGAGTTCCAGAATAACAACACATTCATGACAGCATAGAGAAGAGCATCATTATCATAAATAAACACAGACTTTAAAATACAGCAGTGCCATTGTGAGGGAAAATATTCACCATCCATCCAACTCTTTGGAGAAAACTATAGCAAACTTTGTGATATTTTTATTTCAGTTCAGGAATTAATTTTAGAAACTTTAAACTTCTGGAAGTCATCAGAGTTTTAAAAGGCAAAGTTAAAGACATGTTTCATCAACTTGCTCAGATTACCGCACGGTTTCTATGTGGAAGGGACTTTGCCACTGAGATACCACCACTGTGGACCCATGGGGCCTGTTCCCTGCCCACCTTATGGCGCAGGGGGACAAACACATGCAAGGGTAGCAAACCTCATATCCCACACTCCCAGCACTCTCTGTGGTCATGTGTTTCCAAGGGTGTGTCATACAAAGACTCTGACCCAGTAACCTTGTCTGGCCTGGGCTCATGAAACTCAAGACTGGAAGCCATGAAGACACAGGCATTGTTTGGAGCGGGCTGGGTTTGGAATGGTCAGCACGTGTCTTCCTCCATATTTATTTTCTTTATTTGTTCTGGATATAGGACTCACCAATATAGAATTTATTCTACCAAGCAGATATATTAGTTACTCCAAGCTATTAAAAGGGTAATGAAAATATATCCATGTTGCAATTACAACAACCCACGACTCAAGGAATCAAGTCCAAGCAGTGGGACGAAGGTCAGCACAGCTGGGCCCCCGGGATCCCCTGGGCAATCACACCCATACATAGGGGTAATAACATTCATCTCATTCTACCATCTTCCCCCCACACACTCCTCCTCCCCTTCCCTTCCTCCCCTCTCTCCCCTCTGTGCTCAATCTAAAGTTCGTCCATTCTTCCCCTGCCCCCTGTCCATTATGGATCAGCATCCACTTATCAGAGAAAACATTTGGCCTTCGTTTTTTTGGAATTTGCTTACATCACTTAGCATGATATGCTCCAACTCCATCCATTTATCCATAAATGCCACATTTTCATTCTTCTTTAAGGCTGAGTAGTATTTTATTGCATATATATCATAGTTTCTTTACCCATTCATCTATCCAAGGGCATCTAGGCTATTTCCACAGCTTAGCTATTATGAATTGAGCTGCTATAAACATTGAGGTGGATGGGGAGCAAATTTTTACCAGACACATCAGATAGAGCACTAATCTCCAGGATATATAAAGAATCCAAAAAACTTAACACCAAAAACCAAATAACCCAATCAATAAATGGGCTAAGGAAATGAGCAGACACTTCACGGAAGAAGATATACAATTGATCAAGAAATTTATGAAAAAATGTTCAACATCTCTAACAATTAGAGAAATGCAAATCAAAAGTATTCTAAGATTTCATCTCACCCCAGTCAGAATGGTAATTATAAAAAAAAAAATCATGCAACAATAAGTGCTGGTGAGGGTGTAAGGAAAAAAGTACACGGATTCATTGCTGGTGGATTGTAAAATGGTATCCACCTCCTAGGTCTATACCCAAAGGACTTCAAAGCAGCATGCTATAGCAATGCAGCCACCTCAACGTTTACAGCAGCTCAATTCATAATAGCTAAGCTGTGGAAACGTGTGCATCTTTAATCAATCTGCTCCCTGTAATACGACTGAGATGCTCACTTTCACCTAACTAACCCAGGAATCAGTCCCCTCCATCAGGAAGGACTGTTCTGAGCTGACCCCAGCGATGGACCAAGCAAGGCACCGTGAGGACAGGTCAGCAGAGAGAATGCAGGACCCCCAGTAATATCTGCAATGCAGACAAACAGAGAAGGAGGTCTTGGTACAGCTGCCCATGCACTGCCTGGGGTGTGCCACCCACAGAGCCCTCCCACAGAGCACCAGGCTGGGGCCCTGCTGGCCCTCACCTTGGGGGACAGGTTGGTCTCAGTTCCCAGCTCACCTGCTCTCTCCAATCTTACCCACCTGGGGCTCACAACACATCCCTTCACCTGAGCCCTTACTTCATGAGAATCTTTCAATATCTTCAGAAGCTAAACTGTTAACTAAAGATCAAACTAAGTTAGTACCTAGGCAAAAGAATGAACTATTCTTGCCTTCCTGAGCAAAGTCAAGCCCTGAGCTAACGGTCCCTGTGTGGGACTAGAATTTGTTACACTAATGTTCTTGATATTTAAAATGATTTTTCTACAAATACCATGGGAAAGATCAACAATATTCTGAATAAATCTGCTTTTCACCAATTAAAATGTGCTAGAGTCACAAAATACATCAGCAGTTTCATTTAACTGTGTCAAAATGGTTAATAACACAATTTAATCCCTATCTCCTGTTGCAATTTAATATATCATAGAAAGCTAAAATCTATACATATTGATGTTGTTTGTGATATAGGAAGCTAAGACAAAAGAACTTAAATTGCCGATAAACTCTCTTTAAAGACAAATATCAGAGTATACATGTGTGTATCCATGTGTGTTTACATACATGCACATGTAATAGATAATATATAATGAATAGAACTTAAAATACATACATAAACATACACACATTCTTCTGACTTTTCTCCAATGCACAGTACTTTATTTTTTTACTAGAGCTGTATAGTTATACACAGTGGTTGGGTTCATCCTGAGAAGCTCATGCATGCATGGAATTCTATGTCAGTTCAGAATCTGCCCCCTCCAAGTTTTCTCTTCTCTTTTTCCCTCCCATCCTCCTTCCCCTCTGCCCATCTCCTTCCTCTACTAGACTTCCTTTCATTTGTCTATTAAATTATATCTGGTGGGTCTACCTATACGAGAAAGGAAAGTTCCCTGTTGTAGGTTTACATATGCATATGACATGGTTTTCTAAGAATGCCTTTCGCATTGCCTGAGCTTACCCATTACCCACTCTGCCTCTGGATCTCCCTCTACATTAAATCTTTCTGTTAGCTGATCCTTCCCTCTCCCTTTTTAAAATTTTACTCTGGCTTCTACATATGAGAGAAAACATTCAACCTTGGAGTTTCTGAGTTTGGATAATTTCACTTAGCATGATAGCATATTCTCCATTTCCATCCATTTATGATCAAATGTCATAATTTCATTCCTTTTATGGCTGAGTAAAACTTCATTGTAATAGTATATACCATAATATTTTAATGCATTCATCTATTGACAAGCGTCTGGGTTGATTCCATAATTTAGCCACTGTGAACTGTGCCGCTATAAACATCGATGTGGCTGTGTCGCTGTACTATGCCAATTTTAGATCTTTTGGGAAACTACCGAGGAGTGGAGTTACACATGACCGTAGAATGTATTTTGATATTTCATACATACACGAAGTAGAACTCCTCATTTTTGTGACTGTACACTTTGCTGAGTTACACTGGTCATGTACTCACATATGAGACCCTATGTTTTCTTCTAGCAGTTGTCAAAATTCTCATCTAATTCCTAAGTCTTTGATCCATTTTGATCTTTGTGCAGGGTGAATGTGGTCTAGTTTCATTTTTCTACATATAGCTATCTAGTTTTCCCAGCACATTTGTTTAAAAGGCTGTCTTTTCTCCAAGATATATTTTTGGCACCTTTGTCAAATATCAGAGGGCTCCAGGTACGTGGTTTGTCTCTGTGTCTTCCGTTCGGTTCCATTGATCTTCATGTCTCCTTTGATACCAATACCATGCTATTTCTGTTACTATACCTCTGCACTATAACTCCAGATCAGGTATTGTGATGCCTCTTGCTTTGCTTTTCTTACTCAGTATTTCTTTGATTCTTCTAAGTCTCTTATTCTTCCAAATAAATTTAATAACTGTTTTTTCTATTCCTGTAAAGAATGCCATTGGCACTGGATCTGCTTTTGGTGGTGTGACCATTTTGACAACATTGATTTTGCCTATAGAAGAACATAGGATGTCTTTCCATCTTCTAAGGTTTTCTTTTATTTTTTTCTTCAGCATTCTGTAATTTTCATTGTAGAGCTCTTTTATCTCCTTGGTTAGATGAATTCCCAAGTATTTTTTTAAAGGTCATTTTGCATGGGATGGTTTTCCGATTTCTTCCTCAGTTGAATCACTGTTGGAATATAGGAAAGTTATTGATTTGGGGGTAATTATCTTGTATCCTACTACCTTGATAAACTCATAAGCTCTAGAAGTCTCTTAGTGGAGTTTTTTTGGTCTTCGAGACATAGGATCATATCATCTGAAAACAGAGATTGTTTCACATCTTCTCTTCCTCTTTGTCCTTTTGATTTCCTTTTCTTGTCTGATTGTTCTGGCTAACGTTTCAAGGACTATATTGAACAGGAGTGCTGAGAGCGAAGATCTTGCTCTGATCTTAGAGGAAATGCTTTCAGCTTTTCTCCATTTAGTATGATGCTGGCTTTGGAGTTGTCATAAACAGACATTTGAGGTGTGATCCTTCAATCCCTGGCTTCTGCAGAATTTTTAACATGTATGGGCCCTGGATTTTATCCAAGGCCTTTTTCACATCTATTGAGATGATAATGTGATTCTTGTCCTTAATTTTGTTTAAGTGGTGAATTACAGTTATCGATTTGTGTATATTGAATCAACCCTCTATCACCGGAATGAAACCCACTTGATGGTGGTGTATTATCTTTTTGATGTGTTTTTGTACGCAGTTTGCTAATATTTTATTAAGGATTTTTGCATCTGTGTTCATTAGGGATATTGATTGGGAGTTTTCTTTCTTTTTCTGCATGCACAGCACTTTAAAAGGAATATGAAGGCGACAAAGGAAAGCAACCAAAACACCCTTTCTCCCTCAGAGCAGGAAGGGCCCTCTTGCCTGGCCCTTGTCTGCTCCCCTTCCTCTCTCCTGCAGCAGCACAGCCTTCAGCTGGACGTGGAGCAGCTGGCTTCCACCCTCTGTCAGCCCCACAGTGAATCAAAGATGCACACCAAGATACCGAGTGGAAAAGACAAGAAGCCTGAGTTCCAAAATCACCTCAGGGCTCTGGACATCAGTTTGTTTTGACAAAAACACAGGTCTTACTTGGCTAGTCTCCTGGTCTCCCATAAACTGAGTTTTCAGACATATACAGCTAACCATCTTTCAACTCTTAGAAAAAGAGAAGCAAAACTTCCCATTAACCACCTACAAAACATATAACTTGTTCAATTTCCAGACTGTTCCATTGCAATCACCAAACTTGGTTTGGAATTTAGGCATGCACATGTTGTGTTCTGTCATGGCATGAGAGTAATATTTAAAATGATCAAAGCTACCACAAAAACCAAAATTTTTTTTTAAATCAAATTATGACCATTCTTGGTCAACTCCCATTCTTTGTTTCTAAATTTTTTTTAGTGCAAATGACAGTATTCAGGACAGAGATGGAAGATATGGGTTAACAACTGAGGAAACACAATATTCTGTGCATTCAACATGAAAGATTTCTTCGTGAGAGTGAGGTCATTGCTTTGTACCCATTGAAATGGGAAGATGGGAATAATTTCCACACACAAATGGCATTTACATTGGAGCAGAAGAGCCGCATGGACCAAGTTCTATGTCCTTACATTTGAGGCTCCACTTGGCCCAGCATAAGAATGCCGTCCCATGCCAGTGACGATTTGTGCATGTGTAATTTGAAGTAACTGATATCCATGACAAGATTCAACAAGGTCTCATGCCAGAGACAGAGCATCTCTGGAGTTGCTTTCAGATAGGGTGTCTCCAAACATCCTTCATCTCAGGCTGGCAGACCTTCCCAGGCTTCCTCAAGTGTCAGCTGTCCACTACTGCCCAAGGAAGCACATGCTGCACTTGGCATTTGGCACCTGGCATGCCCCCAGAGCATCCAGAGAGCACAGAGGCACTGGGAGGCCCTCAGCTACGCAATCTCAACTCCAGCAGGGGACGAGCCTGTGAAATCCATCTCTTTCCTCTGTCTTTCCTGATTAGAACCTGGAGGAGGGTATTTACTGGCAGGGAGGCCTGTGAACCCTTTCCCTGGGGACACTAGAACACCCTGATGCAACCAGGATCATAAAGTTTTACTCCGTAGGAGACACTCATCGGGTGTGGGGAGCACATGAGTAACCGGAATAAAGCTGCCAGTGAGAGGACACAGCCTCTGGCGTCTCCAGTATTTCAACCAACAAAAAGAAGCAAGAAAGGGAGAGAGTGCGTGTTAAAATACTCCATGATCCCTCTCACCCTCTTGCCCAGTGAGGAGCACCTAGCTCTTACGGTATCCACCACTATAAGGAGACTTCTCCAGCTCTTCTTTGCTCAGTAAGAACAGTGACCGAGACTAAGGCTAAGAGGAAACCAAGGCAGCCCCCAGCACCTCACTGCAAGCGACTTCTTAGAGACTCAGGGCGGGCTGTTGGAGAGAGCCTGTCCCACGCCTGAGAGCTCGTATCCCTGGAGTGACATATTCCCACAGAAAGCTCCCAGCAAGTGCACTTCAGAGTCAAACAGAGGCTGCGGCTGCAGCACCTCCCTCCATTCACTCCCGAGCAGACTCATCCTTAGCTGGAGCTAACCTTGAACAGTGGGAGATTCACGTGGGCCATCTCCATTTGCTCTAAATAATATCCTAAAGTTGGGAATGATCAAAATTGTCAAAATGAACATTTGCAACATTGGACACCTGGTGATGGATAAAGGCCAGCTCCGCAGAGCTGCACTTAAAATGAGGTCACTCTTGTCCCTAAGGGTGGAGGAACTCACCGCCCCAAACACCAAACACACCATAAACTGCTTGCTGTAATGGGACAAAAATAAAAGTCACAGTTCTCTTTAGAAGCCAAATATTTAGCATCACTCAAGACATTAAATGTCCAGAAATGCCCAACACAGAAAAAGGGCTTGGTAAATGACGGCCAACAGTAACCATGCCTCATTATTATTAAAGGATTTCTACTGCTTACAGATTATAAACTATATTCTTCTCCTTGCTAATGTCAGGAAACCAAGAAAATGCAAATATTTGTTTTTAGTTTCCACAAAGTTTTACTTTCCTGCAGCAGAGAGCAGGATGGAGCCTCCATTCTCCAGAGATGGAACGCTGCACCACAGAGTAGAGGTGCCACAGGACACTGATGGTGTCAGTGGTTACATCAGGATGATAATGATGAAGGGCACTGTTCAGCTCCTCTACATCACAGCCTCATCTTTGAGTCTATGGTGCCTTCCAAGGCCTTCCACTTCCCTGTTCCCTGCATAACCCCGCCCCCTTCACATGGTGCAACAGATTCCCAATCACAGCCTGCAGTCCAATAACTGCATTTTTTACTAAAATAGCAATTCCTCACCTTGTAATTATTCCTGAACAGAAAATCACAACAAATTCAGAACCCTGAACTGAATACTGTCTATCTTGCATTTAGACAGAAAAGATATTAACTGGAGGAGAAAAAGTGTTCTGGAAACATCTAGTGCTACCACAACAATGATTCACCAATCTGACACGGAAGGGACAAAAGATGTGACACCCTGTTTCTCCTCCCACCCTAGATCCAGCACACTTTGCATTCATTCACAGAAGGTAAAAAGCAAAAACATTTGTTTTCAGCAGAAAGACCGTGTAGGATTGGTTTATCCAATGAGGAAATCTACTTGGTATAATTTTTTTAAAAATCATACTTCATATGTCTCTGACTCAAACTCTGAACTCACACCCACATTTCATCAGTTATTTTCACTAATTACCAGAGGGTGATCTCAGATACAGCCTGACTATTTGGGGAACAGGAAAGAGACTGCTGGATTGCAGTCCTGTAATCCCCTTGAGGTTAGGTCCACAGGTCGTCAACCCCAACTCTGATTCCATGGTAGAGGTACTAGAGTTGGAGTAAACTCCCCCTCTCCATTTGGCTTCTCTGAATGACTTAGAGGAAAGTCACTTAATCCTTCTGTTCGCTGCTGCTCCAGTGACCAAACATCAGCCATCCCAGTCCTTGGGACCTAAGAATTCTGCTGAAGCAGAGCCTCAGTAGTCACACCCAAAACACATGTGTCAACAGCCTTCCCAAGAGGGAGACCAGACGCTAAGGCTCAGATGGTGACACACTTCTAACTGCTATGAGGAGGTATCGTGCCTGGGTATAGATCTGTATCATGGTTTTCTTCATGGTATTTCACTTCCTGCTGTATAGTAGCAAGGATCAATAAGAATTGTCTCAAACAGGAATTTGTCCTGGTAGATTAACTGAGACTCAAGCAGCTCTTTTCGATATTCACCAAGAGCAGAGTCAAACATTTGAAATATGCTAAAAATAAAACCAGAGAGAGTAAGGAGAGAGAACAAGAGAAATGGCGCCCTGCATTTCTGGTCTTCAGCTTCATGCAAAACTTTCAAATATAATTAAATTAATGCATCCACCCAGAATAATTTACATGATAGCTGCAGACAGATAAGAGAATAGAAGTGACCAGATAATTTAGGCTTCCTTTTAGGATCGTTTTAAAATTGATTCAGCATTAGACAAGGGCCAATTTGGCTGTAGAGGTTTAATTTTATAGTAGATATAATGGGAATACTCTATTAAAAACTACATAGATTGTTTTAACTTCAAATTTTTGGTTAGGAGTTGCTAAAATTACCCGATCTTTTTTTTTTTTTTTTTTTTTTTTTTTTTTT
>NW_026000068.1:7349393-7389928 GCF_001458135.2 Marmota marmota marmota
TTTTTTTTTTTTTTTTTTTTTTTTTTTTACTTTGTTCGTATCTACATTTAGTTGCTATACAATGTTTTAATATATACTTAAGGTTCCAATAGACAGCTCTTATGTTCACTGTGACCAAATTATTAAACCAATAATTAATGTAATGGGCATTTTTTTTTGAAAATCTTTTAGGGTGGGTTGCAATTAACTGCAGAGTCTTGAACAGTTCAGTGTTCAGAGATACTGCTGCCCAAGGACCCCCTCTAAGGAGGAAGCAGTAATTAATGTGCAGCTCAGAGCATCCCATGGGATAGAGTCAAAAGGGAAGGTCCTGGATTTCTTGCACCATGAAAATAAGAGGAAAGAAGACGAGGGATGGGAGAGCTCCCTGTGGCTGTGTTGCACTGTTGCTTGCTACTCATGGATGATAATGGCTAGAGGACCTGTTGAGAAGTGAGTGGGATCCATCCAAAGTCCTTAAAATCCAAGGAGCTTCCAGAACAGCAGACCCCAGGTACAAGGACCCACAGCACAATCCACTTCCATGAGTTCACACTCTGGCTAAAGTCGCACCCGCTCCACGTGCCATCCCAGGATCACTTCGCTTCTCACAGAGAACCCCCTCCATAACTACCCACAAGCAGAGCTTAGGTCAAGGCAACTTAGAATTAAATAATTACCCAGTATTTGTTGATAGCTGATCTTAAGTTGTAGCAACAACCAATGGTAAAATCAACGGATGTCAATTTGTCACAGAACAATGTCTATTCTTCTTAGAGAAGAGAAGAATTAGGAAGGTAGCCTAGGTGCTGCTTAACTAGAAATAAAATAAGTTCTTGTAAGTTACTTAGGTATGTTCCATCATAATTAGATTTAATGATGTTTTATCACTGTAATAAAGGAGCATTTGCATGCACATAAAGGGAGTGACTGAGTTTCCACCATTGTACAAAGGTAGAGGTCTCCATCTCCATCATCTTCAGGTTAAAACAAACCCAGGAGAGCTGGTACAGATTCACTCTCGACAGGACACACTCCTGAGGTCTTTCCACATACCGTGCCACTTCCTAAACAGTCCTGAGACCCACCCTCAGCCAGGCTAAGAGGGAAGGACACCTGCAAAGGACAAATGATGACCCAGGCAGAGCTCTAGTTCCAGCACAGAAGTAGCCACCCTAGAGAGCTGTTTTAGCACAAATGGAAACTCCAGAAATACAGCACAAGGCAGAACTGCCACAGCGTGATCATAAGACTCATAGCAACTGGGGGGAGATGAGTCACTGAGCAGAGTCTCAGGATACAAAGATTTGAATTTATCACCCCATATGCTGCCCACACCAAGGACTAACATGGCTTCTCCACTGTGCTCACCTTGGAGACCAGAGCACCCACTCTGCTGCGCCTCTAACAAGAAGCTGGTGAGCCTCCTCCCCTGCCACACCCAGGAGTCATCCAATCCTGTACACTGGCTCCTAAGTGGAGAGATCTGACTGCTTTCAAAGGGAAATATGGTAGCTGGTACACCCAGGTAGGAGAAAGTTTGAAGAGCAGCCTTAATAGAGAGGGGAGGGAGCTAGACTGGACTAGGAATGAAGAGTGGAATTGAGGGTGTTAGGTGCAGGACAGGCTGGTCTGCAGGGCCTGCAGGGCATGCCAAACAAAGTTAGCTGGCCTCTCAAACCCTCTGTCTGTTTCTATGTCATCTGTTTGCTTCAAGCCCAAACGCCCAAGCTCCCGCTCAAGGCTGAACACTCAACCCCCTGCTCAGGGTTGAACACTTAACCCCCAGGCAGCTTGCAGACCCAGAGACCCCATTAGATTTGGGCTATATAAACTCCCTGTGCCTGTTCCTTCCCTTTATCATAAAGTTCATTCAGACTCAGGTGGGTAAAATTTCTAGTCAAGCTTTTAACCAGCTTCTCCTCAGGAATTACCAACTCCTGGCTACTGATGATACCTCCAGTCGAGACTTATGCTGAATGGACTGACGTCATCATGGATCTGTGGTGGCAAGAAACCTTCGTTGATACCGGTCTTCTCTGCCCTCCTGTGGGGGCTCCTTACTTCCCTCCTCTTTCTCCCACACTGCCCCATTTCAGCAGGAAGCAGCCAGAATGAGTCAACGCCCATTCTCATTTAATAACAAAGAGGCGGGGGATGTTGGGAGTCGCCCGGGCTCCAAAGACTAACTTCCCCATCCCCGAAGAAGAGCCGTCCAGTGGTGAGCCCTGCTGGCTCACGTGATCCTTACCCACCAATCAGAGCCCTGCTGGCTCACATGATCCTTACCCACCAATCAGAGTCCTGCTGGCTCACATGATCCTTACCCACCAATCAGAGCCCTGCTGGCTCACATGATCCTTACCCACCAATCAGAGCCCTGCTGGCTCACCTGATCCTACCCACCAATCAGACTAGCCCTGCTGGCTCACCTGATCCTTACTCTCCAATCAAAAAGCACCCCATGCCAACTGTCAAACCACCCTGGCTCTATAAATATGCAGAGCTGTTCCTCAATAAATGGGCATTTGCTCTGAGGACAAGCCTTGTTCGTTCTTTCACTTAGTGCCTGTTAGGCAGACCCCTTTCCCTCCTGCTCCTCTACTGCCATTTGATAGAAGTCCCCATGGTATCAGGATTAGGCTCCAGAAGAGGCTCCATGACTTGTCTCCCTGCTGTGGACCTTTCCTACTTCCAATCCATCTTCCAAGCTGTGGAAGGGAGGCTGGCATGGATGAATGCCACTGACTGTGGGGTGGTCTCTAGCCCAGAAGAATGCTCCCAGTCCTGGTCTGAATATTCTAAATTTCCTGCTTTCCAATAAGCATGTCCCTCTCCTAGAACACCTTTCTCTTCCACCCGCTAGGCCTCCCTTCCTCAGGTGTCCATGGGCCCTCCTCGGTAAGTGCCGTAGTCCAGCTGGGCAAAATAACTGAGAGGTGACAAGCAACTTGAAGGTTGAAGCGGGAACTGAGCAAGAACTCAAAGTAGCAGGCACCCGAGGTAGCAGGAGCCGCTTCTCTGCCGGACAGCAGAGGTATATATATACCTAACTAATTGACTCAGTTAACATCATCTAGATACAGCAGTCAGCCAATAAGGAATCCTCATCATCTTAATGGCTCGCTGGCGTTGCTTCACAAACCACTCCTCCTGGCAAACTGCCAGGCGCCATCTTGACTTGATTTGCATCCCCAACAGATAAGGCCCTCCAAGGCCCCTATGTTGCCACATCCGTGTTGTGTGCTCCGGGGGTCCTCTGTTTCTCCTTCCACATCCCTCCTCCCACTCCCTGCAGCTACTACTATGCAACCTCCCACCTTATTGGGCATAATGTTATCTCTAGAAGGTTCTTCAACCACATCTGTCTTGTCCATCACTTAATTCCTTGTAGCTATTACAGAAGAACTGCTTAAAATACATGATGAATGAAAAGGGAATTTATAATGATGGGCAGATTTACAGTGTGGCAACCCTGAGGATACTCGTTAGAGCCCTCCAGATTGAACAGTGAAAACCCAGAGTGTTTGACCTATCAGTGGCTCCAAACAACAAGACAGGCCAAGTAATAACCCACCATTGGCCAATTCTGGCCAAGCAGAAGGCATGAGTGGGGGTAGGTACCTGGTGGAGCCGGCTACCACTCTCCAGGCCTGGGAACTTGGGTCAATGGGGTAGTGCCTTTGAAGGGGACACTGGGACCTGGCCCCTCTCTCATGTTCTTTGCCTCTTGACCTCCAAGAGGTGAGCAGCCTCATCTGCCACAAACCTCTGCCCAGAAAGCATGTCATTTTCAATAATGACACAAGGAGAAACCGAATTGAGAAAAGAACATTAGAAGAAAACCCCTTCTAACTGGAATCCACACCACCTGAGCCTCAGGGCACCCACCGGCACAAGGACTGGGTCAGAGGCTTCACTCATCCCTCTCTGTTCCCTACTGTCTCATTCTTCCTTCCTTTCACAAAGCTCCTGAGCATTCACAGGACACCAGACACTGGCAGACGATGAAAATATAATGCCAGAAATGTGTTCTTATTCTCGAGCATTGCTGTGAATCTGGGCACATTCTAATCTCTAATAGTTAATAGATTTTGACCTAGGAATGGCAATCTCCTGTGATTCACAAGTGATGTTTTATTTCTAGATTGGCAAATACAAGGTATAGGGAAATAAACACTTTTGAGACACTTGATTTTTCAAGACCTTTTTGTGTTCATTTATGTATCATTACAAGATGTTAGTATTTTTAGTTTTAAGAGAATCTCCTCTCTGAGTTAAGGAAAACATCATTTAATTGTTTATAAAACTTGTTTTATTTAAACTAAACAGTTAAAATAACATGCTCTTAAAATATACTATACTTCCAACTCTTCTCCCAAGTTAATGCAATTTAGAATATTTTACATGTGTTGGTATATATTGGAATTCTCTCTCTTTTCTTCCCAATGAGAACTTCAAATTAAGGTTATTTTTATAATCCCTTGGGAGAAAAATGTTTTAAAATAAAATTTCAGAAACTGATTAAAAAAAAAATTAGAGCATATTTTTGGTGACAACCATTAGACATACAGAAAACTGCCATAACAAATACATGAATGCCCATTCAGCCTGCCATACCAATTCCAATGGATGTGTGATTAGATGCTGTCTTAGGTCATTCAGATTTCAGTCTACATGAATATCAAATATCATTTTCCCAATATCCACCTTAAGAGTTAGTAACATCCTGAATTCCCTCAGTTAGTCATTAATGTCTCCTGATTCATAATCTCATCCAAGCCCCTATGGAATTCATGGAAGTACACACTACAACATAATCCCTGGATGATAAGTTTTATAGGTGTTTTTCCCACTATGCAACGCAGTCCTTCTACAGCTTGTCAAAATTCTATCACATTTGAGCGAACTGGTGATAAGGTCAATGGAGTTCCTCTGACCTCTATTATTCACTGTGATATAGAATTCAAATATGTCCTGTTTTCAGTTTACACCATCCTGAGTCAATGAGATTCATTCTTTATAAAACAGAGCCTAACTTTTTAATCTTACTACTTCAGGATACAGTGATAAGGGTTAAAACTATCTCAAGTGGTAACTACTTGTGCAATGCCATTCCATATTACTCAAAACCCAAGAAAAAGTATCTAGCATCCTGTAGAAATCAGTTCTGATGAAAGAACCTGAGAGCACCCTGCCCTTAGAAGACCTCTCCAACCAGAAATCATCCCGGGCTCATCTTTCCACCAGTAGTGTCCCAAGAAAAATCTATAAGCAAAGTCAAATTACTCCGCTGGTCACCAGGAAGCAACCCGAGGGGAAGTCATAATAAATTATATCCTCAGCACCACATAAAAATAAAATAAAGATGTTGTGTCTACTGAAAACTAAAAAATAAATATTAAAAAATTCAAAAAAAATAATAATATAAGCACCACCAACACAACAGCACCATCCTGACAAAGTGTGATTTGTCCTCCTCTCGGCTGATCTTGGCACAGACATCTTGTTCGCTCTTAACCAGAGATTGAGGAAAAAGAACCTTGGGAACACCATTTGCAGTCTGGATGAACGAAGGCAGAGAAGTATTCATCAGCCAGGTTTCTGGCATCAGAAGGAAAAAGAAGTCACAACTGAGACTTCCAGAAGAGAGTAGAGCTGAGCAAGCCCAAGGTCTGCCGCCTTCGTTTCACAGAAAGAGAGCAGAACTGAATCTTCTTGACCTCACCCAAAGAACAAATAGTATGCAAAAAGCTTATCATTCAATTTTGGCCAGGGCCAAATGCCTTCCTGATTAAGCACTTCCTTTCTTCATCACATATTTTCTTAGTGTTTCCACATACATAATCTGTAGATCCTCCAGAGCCCTGAATGGAAAACAAAGCAGATACTGCTGTTTTTCAAAAGAAGAAGATGAAACTCAGTGCATTGAAGGTACTTGTCTAAAGTTAAATTGGTAGGAAGTGATGAATCCAAAAGTAGGAATCCTGGTCTTCTGATTCCTAATCCAGGGTTATTTTCCTTCCTTTCTACTTTTAATCAGGTGTCTGTAGTAATTGAGCTCCCTCTTCATGCACACAGAATAGTTTTAAAAGTTGACATTCAATTCTGCTGCACTGTGTGGAAGATTCTGGAAACATCTCAAGAGCAGCTGGGTGCCATGCCAACAACAGCTCTGTTTTGCTTCCTGCCTTTCCTTTTAAGGCATTTTAAATTAAAGGAAGGCTTCCACACCATCCCTTTCTGCACTGTTGACAACCAAGTCCCTTCAATGAAAGCATCAATTTGGTTTAGCTAGAGATGATTTGTATCTAATTTTGAAAGTCACATAAACTTAACCTGAACAAATATGTTCTGTTGCATGTTCTTCCTGAATTTCAGTCAAAGTTTTTCAGTAATTAAGCATTTTTCCTGGAATGTTGTGCACCAAACAGACCTGTGTGCCAACGCAGGAAAAGCATTAATGAAAATGAAGAATAAAGTGAAGCCAAATTCAAGTAGTAAAAATATTCTGCCTTGGTCCTTGGAAAAGGAATTGGAAAAGCAAACTACTCAAAGCACGAATTTAAGCCAGCTCAATGTTGTCACTGTGAATTCTTCCATTAAGGTCTCTTAGGAAAGCACATTTCTCCTTTGCAGTAATTAAAAAAAAAAATGCACACAGGGTTACAGGTGTGACCTGGTAAGTTTAAGGACTTCAACCACTCATGTCTATGATGCTCTCCACCTGGAGGAATTCATATGCATGTCTACGATGCTATCCACCTGGAGGAATTCATTGCCAGAGCATTCCACCATACATTTGATCCAGAAAAGGCATCAAACCCTCTAGACCCCACCAGATTTTCTTAAAAAGAAAAACATGCTTTCTTCTTTCCGGGATGTTCTCTAAGTTTCCATTAAAGTGAAAAGTAGATGCATGCCAGAGAGTGTCTACGAGAAAATTTCACCTGTGGGGAAGACATGCATGGCTGGGAAGAACAAGGGAGAGAAGGGGATTGTTGGAAAGGGGGAGACCACAGGGCCCCAGAAAGTTCACAATCACTGACGGTCCCCTGGGTCGTAGCAGTTCTCTGCACTAAACCTGGTGCACAACAGCCAGAGCCTGACAGCCAGGAACTCAGGAAGCCCGTCTTCTCCCACCACAGCCTTTCCAAACAGGTTATGCCCCAGAGTCTCTCCAGAATATTTTTGCATTTTAATTCTCCCCTTATTTGACACAGTAACTAGCACAGCTTGGCACAGGCTCATTATACACTAGAATATCAACTGTATTTTTAAAAACTCAACACCTCTAGACCAAAAACTTACTAGTGAGTGCAGTGGTATAATAGTTTCCTGTGTAAGAAACTAACAGTGGAGCTGATTACCATAAACTCAGACTATTCCCTTGCTCTTCTAGAGGTCAGAAATCTGAAGGGGTCTCCCTGGGACAAAAGCAGGACAAGGAGAGTCTGGAGCAGCACTCTCTCGCCCCTGGCTCAGGTCTTCCTTCCATGCACAAGGCCACGGCAGAGCACCTGCAACCCCACCACCACCAACAACCCCCATTTTATAAATAAAGAAACTGAGCACAGACAGGTTAACTCTTCTGCCCAAAGTCACACAGCTGGCAAATGGCAGAGCCAGTTCCAGACAATTTATGTCCATAATTTATGCTTTTAACCCCTACCTTTAGCACACAGAGTTGGTACATAGAAAAAAACTGTAGACGTTTAAACTAATGGAATAAAACCTAAGTAGTAAGTAAGCACATAAAAGTACAAAGGAGATAACAGGTTAGTGTGTAAGGAAAATTCTAGTTGTAAGTTTATATTCATCCCTATCATACAAGACGAAAATCTCAAAATTACTTATAAAGGCCTCAATACAAAACTTCAGCTTTAAAAATGGAAACACTTCAAAAGGTTCTTTTTTAAAAGTGATATTTCAAATTCCATTCACTTACATATATTTAAAACAGAGTTCTCAAAATAAAGTGAAATATCATAAAAAAAACACTTAAAAATTGAATTCAACTTTTAGCATATGATTTAAACACTTAGAAAAACACATATTAGTTTTACTCTAAGGTGTGACACCTCACAGATTCCTAATCCTATCATTGATTCGGCAAACACCCCGCTTTCCCAAGCTGAGATTTCTGAGATTTTCATTGCTGAAACACACAGCAGAGGGAGTGTCCACCCTGAATAGCAACAGGATGGGACAGGACACACAAAGGCCTGGAAACCCAACCCCTGCAGGTTTCAGAGCACCTCTGTGGCACTCTGTCCTGTGGACGGTGGAAGACGGGAAAGTGCACTAGTTCCAACTTCATTTCTCTCCTAAACCAGCCTTTCCCAGTTCCCAGGGGAAGGAACTGCCCTGGCACCCACCACCCGAAGCAGGGCAGCTTCCCACACAGGGCCGCAAAGCCCCAGTAGGGTCAGCCAGGCCGCACCTCTTCACCTGCCAGGCCAGGCCCTGCAGAGCGGCCCAGCTGGGCGCCTGGTCCATCTTACCTATCACCTGGTCTGCAGGGAGCCCAGGAACTGGTGAGACATTATTTTTGGTTAGCCTACATGAGTAGTCTCTGAAGGAGATTAGCAATTGAATCAATTGACTGAGTCAAGGTCTGCCCTTCTCAAGGGCTTTCCAACCCTTCCTCCAGCCCAGCCCACCAGTACAGAAGCCCTCTCAAATTATCCACCCACCAAATGGATTAATCCAGTGATGAGTTACAGCTCTCATAATTAATCATTTCATCTCTGATCATCAACACAAGAGCTTTTGGGGAACGCTTCATCCAAACCAGGACTTCACTCAGAGGGTCGGGTGTATGAGGCTATGTTTCCAAAACCCACTAGTCCATCAAGGGGCTGAAAATTAGGAACTCCCTAGAGAGGTGATACAGGGCGGCTTACCCAGCATCAAAAGCACCTGGAAACTTGAGATCCATGAAATAAGTGTGAAAATGCATGTCTAATATGGCTGTGGCAGTGAAGGCTTAACAGTCAATGCTCCCAAGGAAGCCCAAACTCTCCAGCAAAAGGACAGATGTGCCACCACTGCCCTGGCCAGTGCCAGGTGCAATGCAGCCAACCTTATGGCTTTGGGGGCAGCAGCTCCCAGAAGGAGCTCTCCAGCTCAGACCTGGCTCCTAAGAGCAACTGATTTAAAAAAGAGGAAGAGAAAATGCTTCAGTGTCAGCCCCAAATTCAGAATTCACTGAATCATGTGTGTTTAATCCCCTAGCCCCCCAAAACTGTGTGCTGAACATCCAGCAGTGCTCCCCAGAGCAGGGATGGAGGTCCGCAGAGCACCTCACCTCTGTATCAGCGGCAAGCCCAGGAACTTCACAGATGAACTGGTGATGGGAACTCCTGTATGGAATAATTGTTTATTTCAGAATGTGGTATTTGACATTTGTATAATCAATATGAAGACAATCCTTTTCTTCCCATCAAACGTGGCACTCTTGCATTCCACTGAACTGAACAAGTTCACTGAACACCAACTGTGTGAATCGTGCTTTACAGCAGCCACTGCAGGGGACAAGCCAACTTCAGCTGGAACCCTGCTTTACGGAGGGTTTTCCAACACAATCCACGTCCTGCCTATGGCAGCAGTGCACTGCCACATCACTCCCACATGCCACACCTTCCCTCACATACACACATGCATTTGCACACACAGATGCACACGCACTCACACATGACACAGACACGCAAGCACTCAAGACACATACACATATGTATGTGCGCGCGCGTGCACACACACACACACACACACAATGCCTTGCACAAAGAGCAAGACTTGGGGCCCTGAGGGTGAGGACTGGAAGTCCCACACAGATGAGGGATTTTGGAGCACCACTGCTTAGGGACAACACTTAGCATCTTTAGAAAAATATAAGGCTGCTCTTCTTAGCCACTTCTGCATCCTCACAGAGATCTGTCCACATACTCAGTTGTCAAAGTGACGGTCCCCATTGGCCAATTTTTTTTTGTTTTAATTTAGAAAGTGGCCTTCATTTTAGTATAAAAGGAGAATCCTTGCACTCCCTCCAGAGAGAACCCAGTGCTAGAGGCAGGGTGGTTTGCATGCAGGAGGGACGAGGGGTTAGTCATTTCCCAAGATTCTGCCTCCACGCAGCACCTGAATCCCTCAAGAGCACAGCCTCAGAGGAAGATGGAGCTTCCGGGAAGTGGAATCTCTCCAGGGGAACCCCACAAGGACAGCCATAGAAGCAGAGAATTGTGGGGCCTTGGAGCAACAGGAGGGTGACACTCCAGGGGACAAGGGGACAGCACTGGGAGGCATGTAGGTATTTAGAACCCTGACCCACGAGTGTGCCCCTTCACTCTGAAATTCATATCCTACCCCCGGGGGAGGGCAGAATATGTACCACTGAGTCGAAAAGAACCTCTCCTACCCAATCCCGGAGTTGTCACCCCAGCTTCTTTCACAGGAAGAAGAGGGAAGTGTTGATGTGAACACAGTCCCCTCCCTGCCTGTGGCATCAGTTCATGACTAGTCCCTGGAAGCAGCACATTAACATAGGAACATTTGTGTCAAGAAAGTACAATCTGTTCTTTTCAAAACAAAACCCTCCAATCTGGTGTGGGTGGAAAAAGCACCTACCAGGGTTGTCAGAACGCCATGAGCAACACACCCACGCAAAAACAAACTCTGGAAGGTATCGGCAACTCTCATATTTTTTCTAAATAAAGCCCCATGGAGTCAGTGTGCATTCTGCACAGCCCGCTCACCTAATGTCAAGAGAAAGGGGACTTCACCCAGGGGCTCCGCTGCCCTGGGGCTCTTGGGAGTATCTATCCTCTCCACCTGCAGCACCAGAACCACCTGGGAATGTGGGGATGCGCGACCCTGGGCTCCAGCCCCACCACTGGGGCAGGTCCCCAACCCCCAGCATCAGCACAGGCTCTCGACGTCTAGGTGACAGACACCCAGAGGCCAAACGAGACCCAAGTTACTTGTAGTTTCCTTTTCCAAAATACTGACTTTCATTAAATTGTATCATTAATGAAATGAGGGATGACTTGGACTCCCTTGGGGAGAAGGATTGTCTTTTAATTATTTTTTCAGTCATAGATGGACACAATATCTTTATTTTATTTATTTATTTATTTTTATGTGATGCTGAAGATCAAACCCAGGGCCTCACATGTGCTAGACAAGCACTCTACCACTAAGCCCCAACCCCAGCCCCCCAAGAAGGATGTTTAATGTAATTAATATGAAAAAATTATTAGCAAACCTATGAAGTTTATAAAGATATTTTGCCAATTTGCTCAGGAAAAAAAAATAGTCCCAGCAGAATCTAAGGGCTGCACCTCTATTAGTCAGCATTTTCACTGCTGTGACTAAAAGTCCTGACCAGAGGAACTTGGGGGAAGGAAATTTTATTTGGGGGCTCACAGTTTCAGAGGTCCCAGTCCATAGGCAGCTGACTCCATTCCTCAGGGCTCGAGGTGAGGCAGAACATCATGGCAGAAAAGTATACAGGAGGGAAGCAGCTCACACGGTGATCCAGGAAGTAGAGAGACTCCAGTTGCCAGATACAAAATATATACCCCAAAGGCACGCCCCAATGACCCACCTCCTCCAGCCAAGTTACCCCCCAGTTAATCCCTACCAGGGGATTGATCCAGTGATTGGGTTAAGGCTCTCATAACCCAGTCATTTCTCCTCTGAACCTTTGTGCATTGTCTCACTTGGGAGCTTTTGAGGGAGTCTCACATCGAAACCATAACACTCCCTCTGATCTGGTTTCCTGTAACCCCAGCAATTCAATTTCCACATGTGGGACACAGAAAAGCAGAGAACTAACCTGCAGCTATTGCCCCTTCTGATCATGGTTGATGGTGGCCACAGGTGAGAAAGGCCGAGAGAAGCAAAGATCTGCTTCATCACATTATAAAAAAAAATTTGCCATCTCTGCCAAAAACATAAGTAGTGAACGTGGAAACCAGACAAAACTTCAAAGGTGAGTTGCCATTCACAAAGGGCAGAGCAATCCCATTCCACTTGCAAAACAATCAACCACGGGCAGCTCCCACCAAACCTTTCCAGGAACAGCTGGATCTGCAGAAGGAAGAGACCTAAATGTGGTGCCTGGGTACAGCCCTGCTGTGGGGTTGTCAAATCATGTGTCCTCACAATGGGGTTACTTAGGTGTGACTCACTAAATCCACTCTACATGCTCCTGTATTCGGAAGGTAAAAGGGGTCCTTCCTTGAGTCAGCTAACTCCTCAGGTGAAAGTCGTGTTCTTTTGCGGGGACAGAGGGCGGATTAACTCCAGGAGGTCAGCAGGCTGGCACAGCACCAACTTTGGAGACTTTTAAAATTCACGTAATTTCTTAACTATTTGATTTATAGCTGCACAAGATGGATGACCAGGATTCTGCCTGTTATATATAAAACTGGCCCTCTGGATTGCCTTTGTAAAGGTAAGTACACATTTACAAATTATTTACAGAAAAAATAAAGCAGGGACATGTCAGCTGATGGTGCCCACCCACTCACACCCAGAGGTTGCCCCCAGCTGCGCTGCAGAAGAGACTCATCCCACAGGTCTGTGGATTCTCTCCAGAATCCTGCTACTGGCTCACCGTTTTTCAGATCAGATGTTTCTCTCTTTTCAAACATGCTGTGCACTGCCCACGCCCCATGGAGGCCCTTGAGGAGAAAATGACCACTTCATTTGGAGAATAAATATATAAAAACAGGGAAGACACTGAATCACAACAGAAAGACACAAAGAATGTTTTTAAAATATGAGTCTCAATAATCCTTTTATAATTCAGAATGACATGTTTATCTTTTGCTTTTTTTTTATTATTTCACACTAGAGCAGAAAATATCTGTAAAACTAGAGAAATGAAGGCTCACTGGGGGAAACTTTCTACTTGATATACCACTATCAGAGTTAAATTAATAATGCCGGCGGCATATTATACACCCATAAATGTGATTTTGAGCTCTACTCTTCTTATCATATTTCCATGAGTTTAGTCTCATTCCATGTGTTCCCACTTTTCAGAGGACTGAAGAAAAAGCGGGAACACACGAAAACTTGTCCCTGCTAATCGTCGCAGTGTCCCTGTGCACTGACAGTGTGTGGAAGTCAAAGCTCATGATGGGGAAGTGACACTCTGGCTGCGACTTCTTTTTAAAGTGAGTGCCCTACTTTCAACTAATGTCTATGTAGAACCCAAATGTCAGATGCCAACAGTTTTCAACGTCAACTATGTACACTTACCACAGTGTTGACGGACGAACCACATTTTTTTTAAATTTTCAAGTTTAGTACTATTCTCCAACATAGTACTAAAAGAGGAGAATGTACCTAAACTTTTCATCGTTCAACTCTGGGTTGACAAAGCAAGAGAGAGCATTTCACTCCAATATGCAAAACGATCTGAACTCTGTGCTGTGTCCATTGTGGCTTCATTGAAATTTGGTGCTAATTCTCTAATTTGCCTATTCATTTTTTCTAACCCTATAATTAAAAAGCAGAAGGAAGGTTTTTAATGGGCATGCCATAAGCACTCTGTGTCTTAGTAGAAGGAAAAGTTCCTCGGATCTGCTTCCAATCACCATGCATTACTGAAGCCAAGAATGAGAAACTCAGCATAATAAACTATTACGAAAGCCACACAATTAAGCACTAAAACCAGCAGGGGCCAAGACAGCTAAGACCCAGCTCAGATCAGCCCAGGCTGCCCTTTCAGGCCTGTCAGTCAGTTCATTCTGTGACATCATCAGCCCCCTGCCTTTGCATGTCATGTTTTCAATTGATTCTGACACATTTCCCTGATGGGAACCACTTTATTACTCCCAGACTAATGTGCTTCTGCAAATAGGGTCGCAACACTTACAGTACCCAAAATTGAGACAGAAGACAAAGAAAACTGCTAAAGAAAAGCAGAGGGTCTCTGAACCCCACAATTCTCAACGTGTAAGTTTATAGGAAAAGATGGCCAAAAAGTGCTGAGTAGTAGGGATTTCCACTCCAGCTCCTCAGTCAAAAGGGCCACATCTCAGCTTCTACCAACCCAAACTATAGTCAGAGCCCTCTGCTCTGAACAGCACGGCCTTTCTTCAAACCACTCATCCGGTTCCTGTTTCTTGAGCACCTACCATGCACCAAGCACTGTGCCAGGGACTGAGCTTCCAGAGGACACAGTCTCTGCCTCCTGAGGCCTATGCCCTGGAGGAGACAGACAGCCAAACAGATGGACGGCATTATACAAGATGCTAGGAAACAGCAGGACAAAGGGATAGTGGGTACAGGTGGCAGGAGGTGGCTGAAAGGGGGACTTAGGCTGAAATCACTAGAGCCATAGATAGGGGCTTGGGAAGGGGACAGCAGAGGGGAGGAAGGGCAGGCACCAGGGCAGAGGGGGTGGGCAGTGCTGCTCACCAGGCCTGTGCCTGGGATTCTGCATCTCACCCTACCTGCACCAGGAGTCAAGGTCAACTTGACTTGGTTGAGCAGCCAGGCCAGCAGCATGCACCCCTGACGTGAGGATGAAGGCACCGGACTTCTGTTCACCTCTCAAACCACACCTCCAGCCTAGTCCTGAGCAAAACTTCAGGCAAACCCACCCGAGGGATGTTCTGTAACTCCCTGACCAGTCCTCCTCCAAACACTCAGGTCATCAAAATCAAGGAAAATCTGAAAAGTGTCTCAGCCAAGTGAAGCCAAAGGCAACATGAGACTAAATGTCACTTGGTGTCTTGGGTGGCATCCTGGGACAGAATAAGGATGTGAGGGGAAAACCAAGGGAGTTGAGTAAAGTATGAAGTGTCACTAAGAAGCCACCAGCAGGGGTTCCATAGTCCTGGCAAAGGCTCCACCCACTCATGGGTGAACAGGGGAGAGTGAGCACGACTTCTCGGTGAGGGGTGACGTTTCTAGGCATCTCTAACTATGAGAAATGTTTTGGAAAGTTTGTTTTGTTAAAAAGATGTACAGGGGCTAGGGATATAGCTCAGTGGGTACAGTGCTTACCTCGCATGCACAAAGCCCTGGTTCAATCCCAACACCACCAAAAAAAAAAAAAAAACCCAGATGTACAGGTCCTCTGTCTAGAAGTAATGATTTTAGAATAAAAATTGGTATACGACCAACAAAAAGAAGACGTAAAACAACTTCAGAGACTAATTACCCAGGATCACATGCCATTCGGTGAATTCCTGCTAAGTGGCTTATCAAATCTCTTTTGAGCCCAGCCAACAGCCATTCCATTTTTTTAAAGCTCTTCTGTATTCTTCGCCACTGGTCCTGACTCTTTCCTCCAGGGCCACGACTGGAAAGGAAACCCCCATTCCCATCAGCAGTCCTCTGAGTCACTGAGGGCCTCCTCCACTGAAGTGCTCCCCTCCCTTCACAGGGCCTGTGTGGTGCTGGGCTGGAGCGTTGAGAGCCTAGGCTCATCCCCAGGGAGGTGGCCAGGGCAGCTGCCAGCAAGGAGGGTCAGAGGTGACATCAGAGGTGACAGCATGCCTTGGTGTCCCTCCAGATCACAGATCTTAGCACATGCTCAGGTCCGGCTGCCTAAAACCCTGTCCCCAGCCTCCTCCCTCACTCTCTCGGGGTCCACTGGGGGCTCCACCTTTTCCTACAGACCAGCCAGCCCAGGCTCCAGATAGGGCATGGGGCAGACTCTCCATAGAAGCTGCTCTTGTCCACGCGGCAGAACCGCGTCGACATCTTCACTTCTTTGTTCCTCTCCTCCGCTGCCTAACACCACCACACACAGATCATAGAGAAGGACAAGATCAGGCTAAGGCAACAAATGATCTCGTACCTCAGGAGCAGCCAGGTCGAGTATCAGAGAAAAAAAAATTAGGAAGGGACAGGGACCCAGAGCAGATAAAGGCAGGCGTGGGGGAGATGCCTCACGTCCCGATGGCTGTTAATTCCAGGTCTTCTAAAATGAACAACTCTAATCTGCAAAGTCCAATCCATTCTTTGAGTTCAAAGTTAACTATGAAGCTAATAATACTTAATGAAAAGTGAAATCCCCTGAATTTGGTCTCCAGCGTAAGCCTTAGCAAGATCCTGCACCTCCTCTTTCTGCTGTACTTCTGGTTTGATCAAATCAGTTTTCAGGTGAAAGTTGATCCACTCAGGCTTTACCTGCTCTGGCCGATGCTGCTCCCCTTCACCAAGACACATACAATGCTAGTCTCTTCCTCTAAGACCATTTTTCTCTTTTCCAAATGACAATGCACATGCATATTTTGAGTTTTACTGTTTTTTTTTTTTTTAACAAGATCAAGCAATTAGCAAGAGATTAAAGTGATTTGGTTTATGTAGCTAATAAGCAGGCATAATATCAGCTGAAGAAATCTGTTCTTTGTTTAGGAAAAACAGGAATTAACAAGAAACAAAGCATACATAGGGGAAGGGTAATGGCCAAAGGAGGTCAACAGAGAGGAAGGTCATCCCACTTGAGGAACTGAACAAAGACCACACCAGCCACTGGCCCTGTCTTATTTTTTTTTATTTTTATTTTTTGTTTTAATTAGTTACACATGACAGTACAATGACCTTGACATTCCATACATTTGAATCAGATGGGATATAATTTCTCATTTTTCTGAGTGTACAGGTTGCAGAATCACATTGGTCATGCAGTCACATATATATACACAGTAATAACAACGTCTGTTTCATTCTACTATCCTTCCTATCTCCCCAACCCCTCCCCTCCCCTCCCATCACTCCCTCTACCCAATCTAAGGGAACGCTATTCTTTTCTTTTTCCCTCACATCTTCATACCTGTATTCTGTATAACCATGAGGGTCTCCTTCCATCTTCCATGCAACTCCCCTTCTCCCTCCCTTTCCCTCCCACCCCTCTTCCCTATGTAGAGGTAGTCTTCTTCCCCTGCTCTTCCTCCCTACCCTATTTTGAGTCATCCCCCTTATGTCAGAGAAGACATTCGGCATTTGTTTTTTTAGGATGGGCTAGCTTCACTTAGCATGATCTGCTCTAGTGCCCTCCATTTCCCTGCAAATGCCATGATTTTGTTATTTTTTATTGCTGATTAATATTCCATTGTGTATATATGCCACATGTTTTTATCCATTCATCCACTGAAGGGAATCTAGGTTGGCTCCACAGTCTAGCTATTGTGATTTGTGCTGCTATAAACATTGATGTGGCTGTGTCCCTGCAGTATGCTGTTTTTAGGTCCTTTGGGTATAGTCCAAGAAGGGCAATAGCTGGGTCAAATGGTGGTTCCAGTCCCAGCTTTCCAAGGAATCTCCATACTGCTTTCCAAATTGGCTGCACCAAATTGCAGTCCCACCAGCAGTATATGAGTGTACCTTTTCCCCACATCCTCACCAACACTTATTGTTGTTTATCTTCATAATAGCTGCCATTCTGACTGGAGTGAGATGATATCTTAGAGTAGTTTTAATTCGCATTTCTCTGATTGCTAGAGATGATGAGCATTTTTTCGTATATTTGTTGATTGATTGTATATCCTCTTCTGTTCAGGTCCTTGGCCCTTTGTTGATTGGGTTACTGGCCCTGTTTTAAATATTTAAACATCAGACTGTTGCCCAGAGCCTGATAACCACCCCACTAGAGATGTTCATCCTTCCTAGAAGGGTAGTTTCAGTGTCTTAAAGGACAGATTTAAAGATCATGAATCCTGTAACAATTTGTAAACATTTAAAGTGAAACACCTTCAGAGCATTTTACACATCTTAGCTATAATTGCAACCATTCCATCTTTTTTATTATTATTTTCCTTTTGAATATATATAGGACAGTAAATTTCATTTTGGTATATTTATACCAGAATGGAAGATATCTTATAATATCAAAGACTCCATTCTTGTGGATGTACATGATGGTGGGATTCACTGTGGGTGTTCATATATGTAGAGAAGAAAATTATTTAATTTTCATTCCTTCCTTTCATTCCTTCCCCCTTTGCCTAATCCATTGAATTTCTAGTCTCCCTCTCCCCTTACTGTGGGTTAACTTTCACGTATCTGTAAAAACATTCAACCTTTGGCTTTTGGAGACTGGTTTATTTCATTTAGCATGATACTCTCCAGATCTGTCCATTTACTGGCAAATGTCATAAACTCATTCTTCTTTATGGCTGAGTAATATTCCATTATATATATAAACCACATTTTCTTTATCCATTCAGCTGTTGATGGGCATCTAGGTTGGTCACATAGCTTAGCTATTGTGCTGCTATAAGCATTGATATGGCTGCATCACTGCAGTTAGCTGATTTTAAATCCTTTGGATATGTACCAAGGAGTAGGATAGCTGGGTCAAATGATGGTTCCAATCCTAGATTTTATGAGTAATCTCAACTGCTTTCCGGAGAACCATTCCATCTTGTGTAAAATGATTTACAAATGCAGAAAACCAAAACAATACAATCTAAGTGTAAGAGAACTGAAGAGGGATGGAAGAGAAGGGGCATGCCTGGGGCTTCAGTGAGGATCCATCAATCACCACACCCTAATCTCCTGGGTGAGCTCCTGTTTGTCAACAGTGACCCTGGAGGAGGAGGCCCACAGGCAAACACAACTAGGCAAATGCTTAGGGGAACGTAGCTCCACACCAGGTCCCACACAAGCCAGGGAGGGTGATCCCTAGGGGCAGGAGTGCTCCTCACAGCCCCCAAGGCAGCGAGCATTAGTATGCCTGTGTGGTGCCACCTCCTGCTCAGGTACTCTGCCTCACCCCCTATAGATGGCACACTGGATTGAACAGTGCCCCAAATCCACGTCTACTCAGAACTTCAGAATGTTACACTATTCAGAAAGAGGGACTGTGCACATGCAATTAGCTAAATTAAGATGCGATCATATTGGATTAAGGCTGACCCTAACCCAGTGACTTGTGTCCTCATAAGAAGGCCCCATAAAGACACAAGCCACACATAGCTACAACTCCATGTGCCCGCTGAGGCAGAAACTGGAGTGATGCTCCCATAAGCTAAGGAATTCCAAGGACCACCAGCAAACCTTGAAGCTAGAAAGGATATCAGAAGCTCAGAGGTTATTCCAGAACCTACCAACCTACTAACCTACTAACCTACAACCTCCTAGCACCTTGATTTAGGACTTCTGACTTCCCAAACTGAGAGAAATAAAAAGGCAAAACACATGTGTGGTGATTTGTTACAAAAAGCTTTAAGAAACAAATATAGATGGTTACAGCGCGCCAGGGACAGATGTGACACACACAATTCAGATGATGGTGAGATTAGAACAAAGTAACAACATATTAGTGGAGGTTATAGGTAATTGCCCATAGTAGATGGTTTTTAAGTTACACATAGAGCTTTTTCACAGAACTTAAAGCAGGAAGAGAACTTGGGCCCTTGGGCCAAATCTGGTCCACTGCCAGTTTGTGTAAATAAAGTTTTATTGGAACACAGCCTCCTACTTGCATACTGCCAATGGATGCTTTCATGCTACAAGAACTGAGTAGTTATGACCCAGACCCTATGGCCCTCCAAGGCTGAAGTACTTGTACTTTCCAATGCATGATGAACCTGATGTTCATATCAAAAGACTGGCACCAACAGTGTGACAGTGGAATTTCAGGAGTGGGTGACATGAGTATAAAGTGACTCCCTAATGGCATGTCCACATGAGAGCTCCGAGTTCATCTGGGACTTGAGGAAGAGGCAGGGTCTGAGGCAGAGAAAGTGATTTTGAAGCAACAGTTCCCACTGAGGCCAAAGACACAAGGGACCTTTGAGAGACAGCAATGGATGACAATGGTTGTATTGGTCCCCAGACCCCAAGTGCCAGGCGTTCCCAAGCACTGGGACATCAAAAATGCCCCTACTTACTGCCTGGCCTTGTCCCTTCCTATCACATCAAGGAAAGCAGAACTAGAATGAGAAAAGTTGGGCACAGTTTCTGAGAGGTCAAAATCCCCCCAACCAGACTAGGAACTGGTGACTTTTTTCTTGAAGTAAAAATCAATGCAGGGATGGGGCACCTAACACAGAAGTGGAAAATTACAAAGATTTATTTCTGTTAGATGTGAAATAATCGAGGCTAGTATTATTTGGAATTTCTACTCCTATGTCCTTTTATGAGATTGGAACAAATATCATTTTAAAGAAATACAGAGAGTTCTGGAGAAATGGGAATCCCTTTGGATTGTTATCAAACAGAAAAGTCATCAAAAAAAAAAGCCTTTTCTTCTTCATTAATAAGCTACATATTCCATTCAAAACATGGACTACTGCAAAGCTTACTTTGTACACTGAGAGCAAAGTCCTTGCCACACAGTACTTCCCAGGAATATGTGAATACCGAAAGGAGGAGGACAGTCAGCCTGTGTCAGGAGAGCTCTCCCTCTTTTCCATGCAATTATCTCAAAGCATATGAAGCACTGGTAATAAACATCTGAGTTTATGATTACTTAGCTAGTGAAGTGGGATGTGTGTCTGAAGCAATTTCTAAATGGATATTTGCATGTTTATATATCTGAGATTAAACATATCTTAGACCACATTTATGAGGGCTATCCCCAGGTAATTTGAGTTTACTGATTTTACCAAAAGTAATTGACAAGTGCCTTTAATTATGCAAGCCAGCTGTCCACTGCCTGGTATAGATTTTGACTTGCAAAGTAAGAATTATCTAGCTTAAGGACACTGAAATACAACACATTTGCTCCCAACTTTTCTAATGGGAATGGTGTGGGCCTCAGTTACACTGCAGTGATTTCTTCCCATGATCTTTTCAGCCACAGACCCAAGAGTCGTCATGGACGGAAGGTCTGAAGAAGCCCTGGGGGTCCTGGGCTTCAGACTGCAGGTTCAGGTTCCTGGTGCCCTCCTTGCTGGTAGCTGGAGACATGAGGCTGTGCCGGGAGCAATCACAGCTCTAGTTCTGGCTTCTGCACCCATATAGTCACACCTCTTGAGCTCCAGGTGAGTATTCAAAACCTGCAAATCTACCTACCATACTGTACCTACCTCTGTCAGTACCTGTAAGATATGCATCCACCAACCTGCTGGACCCACACGAGTCAAAGATCCTGCTGTTTTAACTTCTTCCATTCTTCACCTTTGCTTGCAGGCAAAAGAGTCACCAAACTCATGGAGTATCGGCGTTAACACTTATCTTCCTGGGGATGGGGCATCCTTTGGGGTCCTGCAGAAACCACACACTCCATGTGGGTAAGATGAGGAGGGTGTAACCCAGGGAGTGTCAACAGGGCCAGGGAAATAAGGAATAGTACAGGGCCACGGCTGGTGTCCGAGGGCACAGCTGCCACCTGGAGGCATGATGGAGCAGGAGGGAGCATTTACCAGGTCCTGAGGGTGCTGAGGGCATTGGGAGGAAACATGCAGCAGTCCTTGGAGATCCCTCCAGGCACAGCCCCTCCTACCTCCCAGCCTCTCCACAGCTCCCACAGGAGGAAGTGGACCAGAAGTCAAGGGCCAGCAAGCCTTTGATGAGGTCCAGAGCCTGGGAAGCCTGCAGGGGATCTGACAGAACCAGCAGAAGACACCCAGCACAGACAGGTAAGAAAGCACAACCTGTCCTTCTTCCCAATATCAAGGGACGTTTGCTCCTATGCAAAGTGGAACAGCCATTCCCAGCCCTGCTCTCCCTCCCCTTCCTTTACCTCTGTCTGTGTGGGTCCTCCTGTGCAAGGGGTGTAAACAGAGGATGGGACCCAACTGCATCGTGCAAAGGGTTTCTGAGTAGAGAGAGAAATGAAAGCACACCTCTGTGTGTAACGAGAATCTCCATTTGTAGCACCTTCTACCATTGCAGCTGTGCAGTGTTGAAGAGACCAACATGGTAACACGTATGTATTAATGTTCCTAATGCTCACAGGGTAAGTATTGCCAAAATCACTCAGCACTGAGGAACGCAAGGCAAGGGGAGACTGAGTAGCTTCCTTGGGTTCTCATACCTTGGAAGCTGCAGGACTGAGCTACCAGTCTAGTAATGCAGATCCCAATCCACTCTCATAACCACTACACTACACTATTATGGATATTTAAAGGAATCCTGCAACCCATCTTCATGGAAGAAGAAAAACCCTCCGACTGGAGAGGGTGGCCGCTCTACATTTGTCATGTTTCACATTTGCATGTTGTCTCTGCCTAAGTGCCACCTGTCAGCTTCCAGACACTGTCCTCGTGGACACAGAGACAAGGAGCTACTGAAGCAGAGGATCACACGTTTACATTGTCCCTTCCCCTACAGCAAGCCTGAGGAGTGCTGTGGCAGATGGTCCTCTCCACAGATGGCCTCACACAAGCTCCCTCCCACTTGCTCTGCAGGACGCCTGCCACTCCCCATCAGTGAGCATCGTGAATCCGGGATAGCCCTAGAACAGCTTTGACCAACAGAGCACCATGGAAAGCAGCCCAGTGCCAGTTCTGGACACAGCTTTTAAATGACCTGTAAACTTTCCATTTCTCTTGAAACCCATGCCTTTGTGTGAGAGGAGAGGGGCCATGTGGGGGGACCCTTCAGCTGCAGATGTGCAGGTGAAGCCATCTCATGCATCCAGCTGAGAGACCCCTGGGGCTCAGCTCCATCCACCACACAACTGCAACTTCATGGAACCGCCCAGCTGAACCCAGGCCACTCGAGGGACCTTGGACACGGTAACAAAGTGTGCTGTTCAGCCATAAAGCTACGGGATAACGTGCTACATTGCAATGATCTCTGAAACATACGAGTCTATTGGTTTAATTATTTTCTTTGGAGAAGAGTAAACAAATAAGAACACCCTAAGCTGAAAATCACAGAACTCCATGGTTTGCCTACATTCCCAGACAGAAAAGCAGTCTCACACAGGAACCAGGAGTTTACGGGAGATTTCAGGACCTGGTTCCCAGAGTCTGGAGCCTCAGAGGCAGAGAGTCCTTAGGATATGGTGACTGTATTTGCAGGACTCGGTACTTGCGGAGGATCCATAGAGCTCTGAGCCTGGTTGCAGCACTATCCAGATGGTTCTGGTTATTACTACAAGTCATCGTTCCAGTTTCAAAAGCACAACCAGCTGTCAGCTGCATTGGGAGTCTCAGAACCACCACCTGCCAGTGGCCATGTGCTCCTCCGTGGACGGTGGCCAGGCCTTGGTGGGGAGAGCCGCCCACCTTTGCTGCCAGCTCTGCCTCACGCCATTTCCGCCCTGCATTCCTGTAGCAAAGTCCCCACCGCCTGCTTCCTGGCTGCCAGGCCTGTCAGCACCCACCAAGAGGTCAGGATCCCACTTGGCCACCCTGGGAGACCACAGGCATGCCCTAATCCTGTCCGGTCACCCACTGGGAGCTGCACTGTGGCCTTTATCTCATGCCACTGAATAGAAATTACTGCTAATAAATTTCAATTAAAATTAAAATGTGGAGATCCTTTTATGCCAGGAATACTTCAGAAACTGACCTACAGGCCTCTGCCAAAGGCCCTAAGATAGCTACTGAACTGGGGCCAGGATTTCTATAAACTTATGTTTTCAAATACTGCCCTCCCCTAGTATTACTGTCCCTGCAAAACTCCGTGAGTGTATTTGAAAGTGACTATGAGCTTCGCTTCATCAATAGAATTCACCTACTCTGTTTGTTTAAACTTGTTTAGCACAAAGCTGGAGAGGGGGAATTATGGAAACCTATGCTATTACTAAGTTTTCTCTCTGCTACTTAAATGCACAGATCCCTCCTGTTTTATTCTCTTCTGCATTATCTGAAACTCAGTGCTATCCTCTGGACAGGGCCTGCCCCCACCCAAACTCATGTTTGGCCTTGAGAGATGGTAGGGCCTTTAAGACTAACAAAGTTCCCTGAGAGATTGTTAAAAGGAATCTAGCCCCTCTGGCCCCTCTTTCTCTCTTCCTCTGTCCACCTAGAGTTGAATAACCACAGGCCCTCAGCAGAAGTAGGAAAGAACACAGCTCTCTCAGAGTTGAGCTCTCAAACTATGAGCCAGATGAAACCCCTCTCGTCTATACATTACCCAGCCATGGGTGTTATGTTACAGCAACAGAAAATGGACTAAGAGAGTAGCTTTCTAAGTAGTTACCTGAAAGCTAACTACCCAACTTCCAAAAAAGGGCTCTATTCAGATAGACGCAACAACTATTATCTAACAAGGCTAAGTAGCCAGTGTCCGCTCTGAGGAGAGCAGAGCTGGGGGATGGCTGAGAATTCAAACAGACACCTGCAGAGCCTTTGTTAGGACAAGGCATTTAGGCCTGATCCCCCTCACTGCCCATGATCTCTGCCTTCCCTAGCCCTCCTGGATCTGACCATTCCAGAGAGGTGTATCACGAGCAAAGCCAGCAATCATTGCTTTACTAGGGTTACAGCATGAAGGGTCTGACCATGTGCCAACTAAAAAGAAAAATAACCATGTTCACACGTGGCTACTGGTGACCATAGCAGAACTCCAATGTTCCCATTTAGACTAATATCCCCACATTCACATGCAGAGTCTTTCAAAAGTGTATATAATCTGATGCATAATTACAACATAAATGTATGTATCCAAATTAAACATCACAAAGAAATCATATCCATAATTTACATCAGTCTCTTTTAAAATATTCTTCTCTTTATGTTTAAATCATTTGCCAAAATTCACCCCCAAACGAGTGCTTCTCTTTCAGGTTTATATAAAAGTACAAAAGAGAAAGAAAAAAAAATTGAAAAGAATGGATGTTAGGGCTGGGATTGTAGCTCAGTGGTAGAGCACTTGCCTAGCATGTGTGAGGCACTGGGTTCGATTCTGAGCACCGCATATGAATGAATAAATAGATGAAGGGCCTCATTGACAACTAAACAAAATATTTAAGAAAAAAAGAATGGATGTTAGCGATTCTTGTGGCCCACAGTCACCTACGGAGTGAGAATTGCCTCTGCCTGCTAGGCCAAACACTGAAGTGGCCCTCAGCAGTCGGACACTATATATCCAGCAGTCCCTGCTTGGGCTGGTGAAGCAGCGCTCAAGAGGCACATGCAGGGAGGACCTAGAAAAGACACCAGGCTGCTCTCCCAGAGCAGGGTCTAATTAGGGAACCTTGACCGACACACTGAAATGGCTTGGAAGAGGAGTGTCCCAATAAACCCCAACTCCAAGCAAATGGGCCAGGAAATGGGGTGTGCGGCTCAGCAGGGGCCCTGAGCAGAAAGGAGTTTTAAGCAGCTGAGTTATCTAACTCTGCTAGGCTCCAATTTTTCTTTTCAAATCCTGAGGCTCTTCCATTTCTGGAAAGGTCAGCTTACCCTTCCTTCCCTGGCCTGCAAGGGGTATTAGGCACTGAAAAGAATGTCCTGCAGAGAAAGCAATTAGCGAGTTTTGTCCCTGAAGAACCCCAAGAAGCCTGCTGCACATTTAGGGCTGAGTGAGACCCAGTGCTCTGACCAAGGACCTCAGAGCCGTGTCATCCAGAGGCTCAGACCCGAAACTGCTCTGTAACACTGAAAAGCAAGCCTGTGAGTAATGAAAGGCTATTTAGAAACCCTGAAGCCTCTGCTGACCTACAAGTCTTCTCTGCTGATACAGAACTCCATCTGCAGGTGCCTTGTCCTGGCCACATGAGCTCTGACAGTCACACGCTGCAGAATCCAAAGGCTATTTCAGCAACCCTGATCGTGAGGGTCCTACCTGGAGCCCCGTGTTCCTGTCAGCTGAGGCCCCTCCGCGCCCCTGCTGCTTCCTTCAGCCCTAGGAGGTGAGGAAGTGTCCCCCCCCAGCAGGGGCACAGGGAAGGTGGTGTCCATCCTCCTTTCTGAGTTCCCACACCCAGTCTTCCCTCTCTCCTCCTACCACTGTGACCCTGGCCTGAGGTCAACACTGGGCACCTGGAACATCAGTTCAGATTCTCAAGGAACACTGGAGAAAAACAGCATCCAGGCAAGGTTCACCTGCCTGGAAAACCACACTCGGGGAGCAAACAGCATCTCTGGCCTTGCACACTGTGTTCTCAGAGGCTGGCATGGGGTGTGACGCACAGTGAACATCTCGTCCAGGTGCCATTCCCTGGCAGACCAAAGGCGATGGTTCACCCCAGTGTCTTCACTGAAGCCAGACTAGAGTAATAGCAGACAAGTGGTCCAAGTGATGTCAGGACCCTAATGTAAGCCCCCCTTTAAGAACACAATGGATCACCATCTCCCTAGTAAGGCTTAGTAAAGGCCCTGTCTGAAATCAAACAGAAGACCTGGAATTCTGGGATTTGGGGGTTCTGTGGACTGGTTATAGCAACTAGGAGGCAGCCATCACTCAACAAATTAGATGCAATAATCCAATCTAATGCAATTCCCATCCTGTGACTCAAACCTACCCCCTCTGCCACGCCGATTTTAAAATAAGGCAACAGAAAGGGTTTGTCAGAATCAAGCTATTAAAATTAGCCCCTCTTTGTAAAGTAGGCATCATTTTACAAGCCAACAAAAAACTCTTAAAGAGAAACAGGAATCAATGTCCACAGCAGAGGACGAGTGTTCGTTGTGTGTCTGACGATGTGGTGTTTCTCTAGATACGGGGAAGGTAAAGGTAAGGCTTTCAAAGAGAAGGGTCACTTATGTCTGGGACAATTGCAGGCAACAGGTGTACTCAGAGCCTTTCAATGGGGTAACTGCACCCCTTCCAGCTCCTACAGATGGAAGACTGCTGAGAACAACAACTCTGGCTGCCCTGGGGGTCACCACCCTCTTCCTTTGACCTTTCTTTCATGTAAAGACAAAAGAAGAAGAAAACAAATCTCAGCTGTTCTCCAGTATGCTCCTGATCAACCCAATAAAACGTCCCTGTTAGGTCCTTAAGGGTCCTTACCCCCAAGAGACTGTCATCGAACAGCCTGAAAACACTCCCAATTTTATGCAGCACCCACTCTATCCAGCTCCTGATTCCAGAGCTTCTGATCTCTTTATTCACAATTAGAGGTCAACTTTGTTTTATCCAGAGAATGATGTATTGTTTGTCCAAAGCCATCAATGCCTGTGCTGGATTAAGGTTGACAATTCAAAGATGCAGAACACGCCGATTCGTCGGAGTCCTTGACACCATGGTGTCCAAGATACCATTACTAATTTTGGATCATTGGAAATCATCCACCACAGGATATATTTGAATCTGCTAAAAATAGCCCATCTGCCCCTCAGAACATTTCAACTTACTGGGGCCTCAACAGAGATGTGTTTCTAATTGCAAAACCGGCTTACTCCTCTGGAATTCAGGAAAGGGGAACTGTTTCGTGGTATGGCATTTTTGAGGTTATCTGTAAGTTTATCTGAATAGATTTTTTCACTTTAGAACTAAAGGTTAAACAGTAGAAGATTATTAGTACAATAATCATTAATGTCTCTTCTCTAATTATATGCAGGCCATATTGGATGTTTTAGGTATGAAAGAGCCATCTAAAATATTTAACATTAAATAATTGATTTTAGAATATTATTTATTTATTTTTATGTATATTTTATTTACATTTTTAATTCTATTTTAGAATACCTCTTGGGCCTCCAACCACTGAAATGTAGAGCATTTAATTAAATAAATCCCATTAATCATTAGAAAGTTAATGGGGAGGAGGAACAGCTGATAAACTCCCAATTGCTCAGAAGAGCACAGCACTGCAAACAGGTACATTTTACAAGCTTCCTGTATGCCTCTACTTACCTCTGTATGCAAATTCCTTCAGCTTTTCATTAGTTCTTAAAAGCATGCCTAACTCTTCTATATAAATACATCTACAGGTTTGTTTTTTTTTCTTCCCTTGGATCACAAAGACACAAAAGATGGATTTAGCTGGCACTGTTGGCACCTCTACCCTGGGTTTTTAAAATGTTTGGCATATACTGTAACATAGCTGGGTCACACCACAATTACCAGGGCAAAGGGCTGTCAGAAGTCCATGTCCACCCAATGGTAGGTCTACCTGAGGAGGAAAAGAGATACAGGCAGCAATCCCAGGAACCATCAAGGAGGCAGACTCCCCTAATGTGCTTTTGATTTGTTTTTATAAGTTTAGCCCCTCAGCCTTAATTAAACCCAGTAGCAGAGTCTGTTCATTCAAAAGTGCAATTAAAGAAGACTCCACAAAGTCGACTCAGCCCAAGGGCCTCCCATGTGAGTCCCCACCACAAGCAATCCAGTAATTGCCTCCTTTGTCCAGGCCTCTTAATGATGATTCTGCCAGGCCTCCAACCCAGACCCTCATTCTTCCTACTTAGGGCCATCTCCAACCCCCTCCAGGCAGGAAGTTTGGGCCTGAAAGCCAATTCTTCAGGGACTGTATACTTTTAATTAAAAAACAAAACAAAACAAAAAAAAAAAAAATGAAAAGGCCATTGAAAGATGCTTAACAGCAAAACCAAAACCGTTTTAAAGTGCATGTGTTATACCACCAATTAAAGGGACTCCTGATTACAGATTGAGGGTAAACTTGTAACGTCCCTTTATGGACCACAATGGGGGAGCTCACTCTGAGAAGCAGGCTGCCTGAGTTCCGGTCCCCATGCCAAACTGGGCGGTAACGTTTTGTGGCTCTCCAATAGATCACGACATCACTGACGATGAGAAGGATCACCTTTGCAAAAATGATCTCTGTCTCAGAAGTAGGAGGAAGACAGAGAAAGCCAGCGTGGTCTTTATTTAGAGCAAAACAAGACAAGACCAAATGGAGCCAGCATTCTCTGGAGCTCAGTGGGGCTTCTCTAACTCCCCTGCCTCTCTCACATTCACCCTAAACCAGCCACTCAGTGGGTGTGTGGCCCTTTGCAGAACCATGAGACTAGAGACTAGAGCTGCACCTTGCAGAATTTCTCTGACGGATGCCCTCTGGTCAAAGGTCATGACGATATTCCAGAAGAAAAGAACCAAGAAACCAGGCACCAGGAGACAAACTGAGGTTTCCTGGAAGATCACCACGGGTCACTTGGGTCAGAGAGAAAAGCTGGGTGGGACTTCTCTTTCCCAAATGCATCCCAAAGCCTCTCCTACTTCCCTTCACTTGGTCCCTGACAGGTGACTTCACCAGCCAAAACAGACAAACCAAATAAGCCCTTGGCATTCGAATTTGGAGTCAGTTTCTGTTACAATTTCTACATATGAGAAAGCAATCCCTTTAAACACTCTGTGAACACGGGGAGATGTCCCACCTCCCCATCCCAACCTGGGGGAGTCCACTGTTTGTACTCTCCTCCTCACGCTGGGCAAGGTGGTTTTCCCTCCTGTCAGGGACCAAGTTCAGAACATGAATTTCTTTGAGCCCAACTTTATAAACAATCCTTCAACAGAGACGCTGATGTCTTCCAGGTATTTTCATTGGCAGGGTGCATGCAGGACCAGAGTAAACCATGGCTGTTGTCCTGACTCATCAGTTCGTAGCTTCAGACACTGAAGTCAAGCATTTATAATTCACTATGTTTTGGATGTGGTTTGTGCCCCAGGATTCGTGGGTTGGAAGCTTTGTCCTCAGAGTGGGGACACTGAGGTTGTGGGACCTCTAAGGGGTGGACCCTACTGCCAGGTTGCTACTGGATCTGGTTTGCTGTTATACCATGAGATCACTTTCTCTCCCTGCTGCCATTATGATGCTTCTGCCATGAGGTTCCACCACAGTCAGCCCATAACAGTGCTATGCCTACTCTATAAAGTTACCCAGCCCCATGTATTTGAGTACAGTAGTGGAAAATGGACTAACACACATTTACTCTGTGGAGTGCTGAAAAGTGACTTTTCTGCAGATTCTTGGATCAGGAATAAGTGAGGTGCAGACCATTGAGAGGCCTTCTGCTGCTCCCACCTCTCAGATGTATCCTTGCAAGATCCCCTCTATGAGCACTTAGCAGGCTTTCCTCTGTACCAAAATAAGCCTCCAGGAGATGGGAACTCAGCAGGTGGGCCTGGAGAAATTGCTCAAAGTTAAATAACATTTGCAGGCGTCAGCTTTCAAGTGAATGAATCTTAGCGATTCTTGCTTGCCAGCTTGCAGTCTCCTGAATGGTTTCTTTGCACAAGCTGGTGATGGGACCTAGGAATTCCATCACTGCTGGCAGACGGAAAGTAAATTTGGCTCCAGGCCTGACTTCGGAGTCAGCTTGGAAAGCTGCAACCGCCAACACACGCTGCCTGGACTTGCCCAGCCCCATCAGGGCCCTCCTCTCAGACCCCCACCTGCACTCCCCCCACACGCCTCCACGGCCATTAGGCAACAAGCACTCAGGGCAACAATGTTAGGTGTAGAAAGCACCCGAAGGGGTGCACTGGAAGAAAATACGGGGTGGATAGGAAGACCTGGAAATACTGTGAACTCAGGTCTTCTTACCTGCCCAGCATCACCTTTGAGGTTTGAGCAAAGGAAATGAGAGTGATTGAAGTAGAGAGAAGGAGGGCCCTGGGGCTCAGACTCCCCCACCTGGAAGCTGGACTTGAGAATGAAGGGAGTGTGCACTGCCCCACAGCAAAGAGAGGGCTGCCCCCAGGAGCAGACACCTTTTCCTCTCAGCTCAGGGCCACCAGCCAGCACGACACTTGTGTCAGGATGAGACTGAACAGAATCGCATTCCTGCCAGGCTTACAACCCAACCAGATGAGACCCGGCCTCTCTAAGCCAACACAAAGCCAACACCAGGAACAAGACCACCAGCAAAAGAACGTGCCAACACGGCTTCCTGTCAATTCAACAGCAGCTTGGGACCCCCAGACAGGGTCAGACACAGGCGCAGAACCTGGAAATGCCCCTTTACCTGGTGGAGTCAGGGAGGACGGCTTGGTGCAAACCTTTCTGGTGAAGGGAGAAAATAGTTAAAAGCCTTCAGGTTAGCAGAGAAACCCCCAGAGGAGGGTGTTGAAAAGGAGGCAAAGAAAAAAAAAAGAACCCCCTGATAGAGGGGGAAATCATGGAAAGATATTTGGAAATAGCCCTGCTAAAAAGGATGAGGAACATCAATCTAGAATTCTCCTCTCCAACTTGACATCTGCTCTCCTTGATGTGGACAAAGATTGACCTCTGGGCACTGGACCCCTCACTCTGTAAAACATGATTTTTATTTTATATTTATAGCCTGGGAATATTTAATAAAAATAAATAAATAAAATATCTGCCTTTAACTCTTGGCTCTAACTTTTAAAGTGTTTTCTTTCACTGACACGTTGGTAAATATACCCTAATTTTAAACTTCAGGACAAAGACAGGAGAAAAGGGGGTGCCCACCAATGTGGGGGCTGAACCCATCTTCCAAGGCTGCAAAGCAAACAGACGTCCAAGGTCCTTCCCCATAGGCCACCAGAATGAAGCTACAGTCCTGTACATCTTAGAGTGTCTAAAATCAATACCCTTGTGCAAACACTAGAATGTTTATCCGAAAATTAAATGGTTAGAAAAAAGTAAAAGTCATCAACAGTAATGTCTGCTGCACCTTATCCACTTGGGACCATGTCCTCCTCTAGTCCTGCCCAGAATGTCACCTGTGACTTTAGCCACCATTCAGCTATCCAGACCAGGTCAGTTCAACCACTGCCTAGAGGAGAGTTTAGAACGAGAAATACTGCACCATTTGTCACTCTTTTTCAAAACTAAACATCTGTCCGGGTAACATGGAAATTACTCTAATCACAGAACCAGCCCATCTGTTTACAGGAAAGCATCCCTAGTTAACTTTGAAATCTGGAGAACATTAGCTCATTGGAAATGAAAGAAAATAGATCCAAACCAGAAAAGAAGTACAGTATCTTACTGACCAACTGAAATCATTCAAAGTGGAATCAAAGATGCAAATGCCCCCACCCCAGTTGCCTCTGATGAGCAGGAGGAAACACATGTGATCTCATAAATAACCCCTTACCACTCACACAGGGGAGCGATAATTTAGAACCAGTGATAGAGAAACACGGTCTCTTCATAAACATTACTCTTAATGTGCTTCCAGGCTGGGCTGATTGTCCAAGAAGAGACAAATTCAGAATGAGCCAGTCAGAATTTACATGGGTAAGAAGTCAATAAGACTCCTGCATTCGGATTTAAAACTCCCTCAATCTCCATTTCTCCCTACAAGGACTGAAGAAATGAGGCATGGTGAAAACACTCCCTGAATCATCCCAGGACAGGATAAAAATAATCTCTTCCTAGTGAGGAGATGTGTCTGAACTCTGAAGTCCAGCCAGCCCGAAAGCCACGCCGGGCGTTTCTGGAGCACAGACTGCCTGTGCCAAAGTAAACACGCCCCCAGAAAGTCGCCATGTGGAAGCCAACTGGTGTGGGGACAGCAAGGTGCCACAAGAGAGCTGAGAAGCTCGGTGGCAGGAGGCAGAGAGGCTTCTCCGGCACTCAGCAGATGGAAGTCGCAATAAACAAGACACTGGCACCCAGAGACAGCGGAGAGCGGGCAAGAGGCAGACCCACCCAGACTCTCGACCCACAGCCTGCTCCCAGGGTTCGTGTTTGAATGCAAAACGTGTCAAGCAGCACAGAAAGAGCTAGAAGTGACTCTGTAACACCCTCTAAGAGGACAAGAAACACACTTTTAACCCTCAGTTGGGGCATTTAAAGGCCAGCACTCTGCACTGGGTCAGAAGTTTCCTTCCTCACCTGCTGAACCAAAGGCCCTGCCCAGAAAGCCTCTGGGAGCACAGGGTAGCCATTGTGACCTGGCCCCACCAAGGAGATGGCCTCATTAAGTGAGCCGAGCTACACCTGGGGACTCCTGGCCTTTCGCCTCCATTGACAGGAGGAGACTGCGGTTGTCCCACGTCCCCCTGAGCTATGTCTATAAAACATCATCAGCCTCAGGAAAGAGGAACCACGGGTAGTCTGGTCTACCAAACTTGGAGTGCCAGGGCGGCTGATTAGTTTAATTGATTGACTTAACGTGGTTCTGTGGTCTCATTGCCAACAGCCTGAGTTTGCTTGTATCCATGACAGAGGTCACAATCCTGGGGCACTGCATCAGAGAAGTGGTCCCGCTCACCTCAGGACCAGTGGCCCCGGGCACTCTGCTCTGTAATGGAAACACAGAACAGAATTCCCAGGAAGTGCAGTGGGATTTGTGTTTGGGCCACTGGAGGTTTAACTTATTCCAACTTCAGAGATTCTGTCCAGATTGTCTTTTTTTTTTTTTTACCAGCTCTATTGAGGTGTAACACACCATAAAATGTACCCTCATAAGTGTACAATTCAGTGCTTTTCAGTAAATTGACAAAGTCATGCTACCATCTCCACAATCTAATTTTAGACATTTCCATCATCCCTAATAGATCCTGCCTGTCCATCTGTATCTCTTCCAGTTCCCGCCGCTAGCCCCAAGCAAACACTTGTTCGCTTTCCATCTTAGGTTTGCCTTTTCTGGACATTTCTACAAAGGGAGCTGTAATACGTGGTCTTTTCTGGCTGGCTTCTGTCACTTACCATGATATTTTAAGGTTCACACATCTTACCATATATATCAAGAGTTTGCTTGTTTCTCTGCTGAGTAGCAGCTTTTTGTATGTATGCACCACATTATGTTTATCCGTTCACATCTGAACTCATTGGATCTACACATCCAACTAATGACAAGGCTTACTGTCTTGGTCTCAGAAAAAGAATAAAAACCCTGCCACATTTCTCAAATATTCTAGAATATCTCAAATCTGTAATGTGTGAAAATATGTAACAAAGAAACAATTTGTTCTCTTGGAATTTCTGTGGGTAGGCGAGGAACAGTTTTAAATAAGTAAACAACATCCCTGAATTTCAATTTTCAAATGTTTTAGTACACATAAAGTGTTTTTATGTTGATTTCCAAGTCAAGCAAGGTCATCAATGTATTTAACAGGCAACTACTTATTGTGCAATTAGCCCGGTATTAGAATAAGTAAAGGGCACGGTCTTCCTACCCCTAGCTTTCAAACACATTTGTATTTCAAGACTATGCTAATAACTCAATTTGGAGATATTTGAAATATTTTTCTTCATATGAAGAATATAAATAGTGCTTATCATCCATGGTAAGCAGAAGTCTGTGTAAGCCATAGTCCTGTACCAAGGACCTTCTGTTGCAGCTGGTGCTACATAAGCATTACAGAAGGGCATTCAGCCAAGCCTTCACTCAGCCAGTGAGGACTTGTGTGTGCAAGGCACTGTCCTAGGCCCCGAGACACAGCTCATGGCTGTGTCTCAACTGTCTCCTAAGCTAACCTTCTCTGTTGGGGAAAGGCTTTAAGAAATAAACACAATGTGTGGGGCAGTACAACATGCAATGATGGGGAAAAGTGCAGAATAAGGGATGAGAGACGGGGAGATGCTAGCTTAGGTGGTGCTATTTGGAGACTTCTTTCTGAAGAGGGGACCCTGGAGCAAAGGCCTCAGACAGACCTGGAGCCTCCCAGGAAAGTGGAGAAAAAGCACTTCAAGCAGGAGGATCTGTACCAAGAACAGGAGCTAGAAGGAGGTGGAAGGACAAAGGGAGAGTGGCCACAGTTAAGTGGTCACCCAGCCATGGTCACATCTCCCAGTCCCAGGTGCACGTCCTTACCCCCACCCCACAAGCCCTTCCATCCCTCTGTGGGTCCCAAGCTGAGGACCATGCTGAGCATAATCAGCAGAAATGAGACCAGCGTGGCCCACGTGGGGCAGGCAGCCAGGCTTGCTCGCCGAGTTCCTCTCTAAGTCCTAATTCCCAGACCTTGTCTCGTTCCCTCAACCAGCTCTCCACTTCAAAATCTCTAGTCTCGTGCTCTGTGTTATCCTTCCAAGGCCCTGCCTTGTTGACCAAACACCTGGCCACTGGCAGAGAAGTCCTCCCCATTCCCCATCTCCAACTCCACTTGCCACCCGCTTGAGGGGCAGGTTCTCCCAGTCACAAACCAATGTGCAGGTGAGATTCTGACACGCCCTGGCTCTTGGCCACCTCAGAGTCCATCTGAATGGTCCAGCCACTCTGTGCAGGGACCCTCGGAGCTTCCACCAGACTCCATGAGTCACACAGGGAGGATGGCGTCATTCCCTGTCACTTTTCCCACCCACACCACCCATTTCCAGCTGCCATACATCTGTCTATCACTGCCAACACCTCTCCAGCACAGTAAGCACCGTCCATCCCTTCAGTACCACTCTCCTGCCTGTGGCCTCTAATTCAAGATGGAGGCCTCCTCCACTGTCTATCCAACAAGGGAAAGTCTCCATTAAACAATGGATTTTTGGCAATTCTTCTATTCATCCTTCTAGAACCCTAATTTGTAAAGCCAAATAGAGCTAGAACAGACAAGGATTGAGACGACATCTTAGAATCAAATCCTCATTTAGTTTGCACTTATATGTCAACTGGCCTGAATAATGTTGATTACACTATCCGCTGGAGAGAGGGTTAGCATCCAGAACAATTTGGGTTTTGTTTGGTTTCATCATGTTACCAGTTACAAACAACACTCTCAGCTTCACAATCAGTAAAGTTTTACAGCAAATTTAAATCTTGGTCCTATAAGAGTAATCTCAGAATCCAGTTGTTTCTAAAATCCGAGTGGTTGCAGGAGGCCCACAAACGTCTCTGGTCTCCAACATGGTCTACCCACACAGCAAGTCTGGGGAGCTGCGTCCTTGTGACTGCAAACAGCCCTGGAAGCCCTCTACCACATCTCCATATGGGCTTTTGTTTGTTTGGGGTTTTGTTTTACAGAAAGGGAAGTTCTTTTGTGCAGAGTTGTATTGGGCACCAGCCAGTAACTCAGAAGGACCAAAGTTTTAGCTAAGCGCTATCCATTTTATGATTTTGCAGACAAATCACAGGAAACTGCTTAGAATTATTATGATTATTTTTTGTTTTCTCTCCCTGGGTACATCACATATCACTGAAAACGCCGGAAACCCACGGACTGACTGCAAGAGGCTCTAATTCCCATGAGCAAGTTGTCCTTGGGCCCTGATTGTCACTTGCCTGTATTTTATTTATCTCACATCTCAGCAAATACAGTATTACTTCTCCAATAGAGTAGGTTTGTGATAGCATCACTCCTTGGGTTATTTATCATACATATCTGTAATTGAATTACCTATTGCAGTAATGGGATTTACTCTCAAACATACATAAAATTGCAACATAAAATAAGATTGTTCCAGTGTGTGTGTCCTCATCATTCTGCATGAACTCTAGGTCGGCCAATTTCACAAGGAATACAGTGACAAATAATGAATGAAAGACAGGAAGATAAAAGATCAGTGGGTTCACAGCCAAACATAAAAGAAACGCATCCTCTAAGAAATGTATTCTTTCATAATGTTTCTTTCAATGCTAATCAGGAAGACAATTCTAGTACACGTGGAGGAAAAGAGTAAAAATGCAGTGATTGTACTCTTTCCAAATGCATAATAAGTACTATGGAAATATGTTTAGATCTTAGGAAAGTGGGTTCGCTCTTGTCAAACAAACAGTACTCTTAGACAAAAAAATAAAAAAAATGCTCTGGCCTTTTTGAGCTCACTTTCTAACACCCTGCTCCTGGTGACACCTGACTTGTCATTGAGGTGCCTGGCTTTAAAAAACCCTGTGAAACGGAGAGCCAGGTTTCCTAAGTTCTGGGATATTGCTAATGGCAAAGATTGACTGTATTAATACCCATATGTTAAAGTAGTGACTTCTCTTGGAAAAAGTTGTCCACTTGCTTTCATCTGTTTAGTTTAAATTCTGAGTTATTAAAAGTGAAAAGTTTACGTATATTCTAGCTTACTTTAATTTTTTTCCTCTTTTTTTCATGATCTAAAATCAATTTTGTGTTTCTAGGTAGCCAGTATCTGAAAAATTCATCAAAGAAATAAGTGATAACATTTCCCAAACATACTACCAGCTGCTTCATGAAACTGCTTCCCAAAGAGCTAGTCCTCACCTGTTGAATATATCTCCATGATGCCACCAATCTGCAAGAATCCGAAACAGCAGATTGCCCCCTAGCTATGACAGATCATTTCTGCAGGGCAGCAGAGTGATAAAAACCAGGAATTTTCAACCAGACTTCTTCATCTTAATTTAGAAACTTTACTGGGAGCATATGTGTAAATGTCTATTTTGTCAACAAGAGAAGACGGCATACACAACTTAAAGCACTCATTTGAGGAGTCGAGAAAACAGTTAACTTTCACAATATGAATCTGCAAACAGATGCAGGTAGGATGAAAGGTCCCCTTTAGACACTTTGCACTTTATTGTAACTCAATTTGTTAGACACTGTAATTTACGTTTTAAACATTATTGAATACTAAACATTAAAACTTGACACCTTGGTACTATAATTATATCCTAAGCAATTTATCTGGGTAACTATAGCAACAATTTCAAAAACATTTTAAAAATTTTTAAAAATTGGTATAATTTTAGAAAGAATTATAAAGGATTTAATGCAGGATGTAGGAATGCTTTTCTCAAATAGTTGTGCCTATGCTACTACAAAAATATTTGACTGGAATTTATTACAAAATAATTAACTCAGTCTACCTCACACACCATGTGACTTGGAGTCCAAACCTCTTTCTTGGGATTAGTTTCTGACCTTTGTGAAGTCTGGACTTCTTGATCACTTATTTACCTTATTTAGCCTTTTTATCTTTGGCTGGATATTTATCAAAGTTCTACTCTCCTCTCCTCCACCTTCCTGTATGTGCATCAGAGGCAAAGCCTCAATTTCAATGACTTCATGAGAAGAAAAACAAGGACATTTGGAATCCTTATAAACAGTCCCCACGTTAATTAAAACCATGCAATGGTTCAAATAGGCAGTTCTCCTGACATCAGGAATGGCCAACAGTCCCCAAGGAGCGGGCATCTATTTTGAGCAACTAACACACAAGAGAGAGGAAGGTTCATTGGTCTTATTTTTGTCCCCCAGAAAGACACTAAGGGAGACTCTAAAGCCAAATTTCTTATAGATCAACGAACAGGCTTCAGATGGCCCAGCAACCCTCTAAAACATATGCAAAAACTTGCAAGAATGTGCTTACATTTACTTTAGTCTCATCATCATTAAGTTTTAATAGTCTCTGCACTAGGTCTCCATTCCCTTCGTCTCAGACATGGTGAAGAAATCATTTGAAAACAGCAGTAAAGAACACAGATTTATTTTTACCAAATTCTGAACATCTCAAAAACTTCCTTTGGACAGAAACAAGCTTTCCCACCCAGGAGACCAAAGACTGCTCACAGCAAGGATCTTGCAGCTGTTTGTCATTAAAACACTAAGTAAGCTAGTACAATTTATAAAAGGCATAAAATGATTAGCATCATCCATCTACTTCCTATTAAGAAAAGTACCAGTTGGCTTAAAAAACAAAAACAAAACAAAGCAAAAAAACATGTAAACTAGGTACCAGTTCAGCAACGCCAGAGTCCCACGAATATACAGTGTGTTCATGAGCAGCACACGGGATGAACTGCTATCTCAAAAGTTTTTACAAGAAACAAACTCAAGTGGCCAATTGCATTTAGGACTGCTTTTCCATGTAAACCAATATGAAGCAAGAAATCTGGGGGAATCTTTGTTTTTTGGGGTAGTAAACTCAGTCCCTGATATGTTACTTCAGTTTTACACCCTTAGAGTATTATCTGATTTCGCTGAAGTTTGCAAACAAAAGAAATTATGATAAACCTCACCCTCTCTTAAATAATGAAAATAGGATTAATTAATCCTAATTAAGTATTGAAAAATCTTTTCATTAAAGCCTGGTTTTGTCTTTCTGCATCTCCTCATGAAAGACTCCGTAATTAATAACGCATCTGCTGTTCTCAAACTCCACCGTTATGACAGAGCTCTTCTGGGTAAGCTGTGACACACAATCGTTTTTCTTAAAAATGAGCTGCAACAACTGTTTGCAACTCCTGGTGTTTAATGTACTTGTACGGAGTAGAACTTTATGTCAGTATTAAACGTAACTCTAAATACCTTCAATTTCTTTTTTATTTTTTTCTGGATAAATACAGTAGTCACAAGGAGAAAGACGAATGTGCAGGCAAGAGTTTGCATGAAAACATCTGTCTCTGCAAGAGACCTTTCTAGTTACAAGACTTGTGTCCATGTTCGCCTGTCATTTCTAACAAGGCAGAAAGCTTTCTGTGGCCAGAAGACCAGCTCCTTCCAGGCTCTGCCTCCGCCACGAAATTACAGCAAGAGCTGCCTGGTTCTGCTGATCGCTGCCTGAACCCCCCACCCACTCACCCAGGACAGGGCAACTGCCTGTAGCATCCATCCTCTCCTCCTCTCTGAGCGCTCGCTCTCAGCGCCCCCTGCCGGGGTTTTCCGGGACGCCGCAGGAGCAGCAAAGTTAAATCCCAACTCTGGGCAGCCGCATCCAGGTACAAAGCGACCAGGGCACTAGGAGGTGAAACAAGCTTCCCGCCAAAGCCCCGGGAATCGGGATCCGATCGCGCTAGGCCCAGCACTGAGCGCCACGGGCTGTGATACTGGGGAATCACTCCTCCGTCCCAGTCCTCTGCAAATCTTAGAAGGAACATTTCCTCTGGGGCAAGGAGCCAGGGAATGTTAAATCCGCGGAGCAGCGGAGAGATAGCAACAGAAAAGGGGGTCGCCTAGTTGCAGCCCACTGGCAGGCGCTTCCCCAGGCCTCTGCATCTCCGCCTTAGTCGCCCTTATTAACCAAGAGCTTGGCAGAATTGCGCCCAAGTCCCACTGCCTCCAGGTTCGCGCGCGCTCTGCAAAGCCCCTGTAAACGAGATCAGGAAACGGTGCACCAGCCGGCTGGGCTGCTGCGAGGTGGCAGCTCCCCGGGAGAAGCCGCGACCGCCGGGCCCCCGGCTCCCGACAAAGCAATACCGGCTGCTCGCTGGTTGCACGCAGATCTCCACTGCGCACCATTCGGAGGTGTCAGGCAGCGGTCCAGTCTCGCCCACAGCCGATTAGCCCACCACGATATTCCCGCTCCTTACCTCCACACTCTCAGACCTCTGCAAAGGCGAGAACACAAACTTCGAGCCCGTGCACTAGCTCAACTGTGGGCGCCCCCGCACTGATGGTGGTCCTATTCCAGTACGCGCAGCTACCAGGCTGTCCCCGCCCAGGTGCCTGCAGATCGACCCTATCCGAGATCTACACCACCCACTAGCCAAACGCTGCTGTCCCTGGGTCCCGGCTACAGGCTCAGTCCACCGCCAAGCGGGAATCGGGCAGGGAGCTCGCTCACCAGGTGCGGGGCGCGCTCCTCGTGCCAGTCATCCAGCGCCCTGGGGCCCGGAGCGGCTCCTCTTCAGCACCGTGAGAGAGAAGTGGAGGCAGCCACTGCTCTCTGCCACTTCCCCAAAGTCGCCCCCTAATCGTTGTGCTCCAGGCTGGTGACCCGCTCGACCTCAAGGAGCACAGAGTTCTTGGGGGCAGGGTCGACCTGCGGATGGGCAAGTTCGCGCCCAGCTCAGGCGACGAACGAGGGGGCAAAGTGGGGTGCCCGAGCCAGCTCCACGGGGTAGCTGCGAGTGGGAGAAGGGAGCACCCCGAGACCGGCTGTACTGGCCCGGGCGCCCCCGCGCAGAATAAGTGGAAGGCTGTGGCCACCGCGGCGCAGGGACCGCGGGCAGCCCGAGGCTCCGGAGCCC
>NW_026000068.1:7390453-7391970 GCF_001458135.2 Marmota marmota marmota
CCGCGCCTGACCTCCCCGGGCCCCTCCCCCGGGCCCGCCCCTTCCCGGTTTGGGACCCCTTAGAGCCGAGGGTGCCCCCTGCACCCCAGGAGTTCACTCCTGCCTCCCAAGGGTAAGTTCTCCTGAGCGTTGACTTTTCAAGGACTCTTTCACCGGCCTCGCGGAGACCTCCCGCCCCCGGTCCCGTCCCTCCGACGTGGCTACTTTTCGGGGTGGGCAGTATAAAGGGCCGGAGGCAGCGCGGGCCGAGACCCGAGACGTGGCGCGTCCGCCCTACCCGTCTAGGCTACAGGTACGTGAGCGTCCCGTAGTGGGATCGGTGCAGAGGGTGGGCGGGAGCCATCGGTCCTCTCGGACTCGGAGTTTGAGATTTTGTTCCTCTGTGACATCCTCTTGCGTGCTGAGCAAGAAACTCCTTAATGAAGACTGGGAGAGTCGCTGAGGGTTCTTGAAGGAGCAGTTTGGGGGTGAGGCTCCCACCTAGTTCAGGCCGCTTTCAGAGGGGTTAAACCAGGGAAATGAACACTTGTGCCGGACCAGGGAAGCAGATCAAGAGATCACCAAATAGCCACGCTGAGCTTAGGCAGAGAAGCTCCATCTAGACCAAAGTCATCTCTTCCAATTCTGGGGCAGAAATTCCCTGTTGCACTTTTGCGAGATGTTTGGGCCTTGCTGATCTAACACTCCTCGGATGAGAAGTTTATAATTGGAAAACAAAGTACCTTTGAAGACTCCTGTAGCTTGATACTTTGTTGCAATTCTACAGCTTTTAAGGAGAGAGGTCAGCTTCTCTGGGTTTAAAACTGTGAAAATGGGCGAGTGTTAAAATAATAGGATAAGACAGTAAAACCTGGGTTCTCTGTCCTGTCCTGAATGGTCATGTGTAACCCTTTCCCTCAGGATGGGGGTGGGGGACAGTCTGCGTTTTTGGTTTTTTTTTTTTTTTTTTCCTTCTATGCTTCAAAGGATGGCTTTAAGGTGCTCCTGCCTAAGGAAACTATGAATGTCCTCTCTCAACCGCAGTAACATAAGGATGGCCGTATGGTCCATGTTCACACAGCCGCTTTTAGAGCCAATGCCAGCCCTTTGATGGGTCAGGCAAATACTGAGAACAGTCCTGTACATCCATGGGATTCCATTGAGTTCATCCATGAAACAAAGCGCCATTGCGGGTCGAGTGTGTCATAGCTCATGCAGGACAGAGCAGATCCAACAGGAGGACAGTAGCATATAAGTTGCCATCAATCTGTCTTTATTTCCTATTATTGTTCTAATGAAAGAAGTGAAACACTTCTGAAGGCGTCCATATAAACCCATTCCATACCCAAATGCCTAGTCTCTCCAACTGGTGATGGGACTGCCTCGGATGCTTGGGGCCACACTCTGATTTCCTTTAAGAGGTCTGGGAGGAAGTGTCAGTCGCTGGCAGCCCCTTGGTAAGCATTCCTGGTGCGTGGTAGCTGCTGGCTTCTGGGACTTGAATGAAAACCTTAGCACTTTACTTTCTGTGCTGGGGG
>NW_026000068.1:7391991-7439704 GCF_001458135.2 Marmota marmota marmota
GTTATGACTAACTTACGTTCTGGTTGGTGGGGTGGGGGGGGAGGGGGCCGGGCTCCATTCCGGACATTCCGCTTCTCTGGCCTACGTGGCACAGGCCTAGGAGCCTCTCTGGAGCAGGCGGCTGGCCAAGCTCTTGCCTGGATGCCTGGTGAAGGCGGGGGAGGACCTCTGCTTTATGCTGAACCCGAAGTCTCTCAGATGGGCAGCTCAGAGCTCATGCAGGGGAATGAAGACCGAAATTAGGACCAAATATATTTACCAAACTTTTCCTTGCCTCTTAAGGTAGCAGTTGAAAGCAGCCAACACTTTTTTTTCTTTTTAATTTAAGATCTTAACAAACAGAGTTAAGCAGTGGAAAGAGGACTTTTAACACTTAACTAGGCAAATTAAGTAATTTTGTGTTATCTGGGGAATGGGGGGATTCAGTTTTGCTGTTTCAGGTTGTACTGAACCATCCTTAAAAGAATGTATTTTAGTGATAATTAACTACAAATTACTAATAATTCGCAGGGAAATAAATGATAATTTAGAGTGCATTCTTGGCTTAAAATGAAACGAGTGTCAGTTGAGGATTGCGTTTGACCTGGCTCTCTTTAAAATTATTTTAAAGTATACAGAGTTAGTTCCTTTTTCTAAATGAAATTTCCTTTCCTTTTTCCTTTGAAAAAGACTTGCTCACTTACATTAAGCTGCTTCTCATCACATTGTACAATTAAGGGTAGTCGTTTTTAAACAAAAACTGTTTAGTCCTCTTCAAAATAGAAATACAGTCCTCCCTAATCTGCTTCAGGTGAACCATGCACATGAGGTCAATGAATGAGATGACCAAAGCGACACATGGTGAAAATGATGAATTCTGGGGCACTGATTCATATGACTTGAAAAATGCCATCCATTTCCTGATTCACCACAATCTTTACTCTGAAATATAAAGCATCACTTGTGTCTCTGGACTAATCAGCCAATTCTGTCTTGTCTTTACACCCCTCTCTAGTGCTTGAATTTTGGCCATAAGGCTCAACTGCCAGCCCAGAGCCAAGGAACAGGGTGGGGGCTGAAGGAGCATCACCTGGAGGAGAGGCAAAGATGCTGCTGGGGACCACAAGTGCCCTTTAAAGGAAACCATGGGAGTGGTGGTGTTTAAGATGTGGTGAGACAGTATTAAAATTCTGGAGGGAAAAAAAAAAAATAACCTCAGTCCAAAATGTGTGACCTCTTTTCATTTACCTCTTAATTGGATTTCCCTAAAAATGATCGAGGCAAGTGTTACAATTGTCATCCATGCATTTCTCTTTTTATCCTTGGTTTCCTTCTTTTAGATCCATGGCATTTAAAAACTGAGAAGAAAAAGAAAAAAAAAAGAAACTTAAAAGGAAAAAAGAAAGCTTGATCATCTGAATTATCCCATCATTTTTTTTTCTTAGCACAGCTGACATTGCTTAAAAAAAAAAAAAAAAGTGAAGTTTGATGACTCAGTGTGGTTGCCTAGAGCTAGAGCTCTTTTTTTTCTTTTCCATATACTATAAATGACTTGGAAGACTCATGATTGTGGCTATGGGTGACACCGTGATGTCCCCAAAGTTTTGACAGATGAAGAATCTCAAGATGGGGAGATTTCAGGGAACTCTCAGTCCCTACTACATTCTCTTGAGCTTCACCAGGTTCAGTTTACGGTTCTTTTGCCCCAAGAAGCATCCTGGTCCTCCCATGCAGAGCTCACTCTCTCAGTGCTTACCTGTAAGCAGACCAGTTCTGTTCCTAAAGCAACAGCCCAGACTCGTTGAAAGAAAGTGGCCTTGGCACATTTGAGAATGACCACAAGTGGGCGTGTTGCAAAGCAGGAGTTCCTGGTCCGTATGCTGTGCTAGTCTGCACTGAAGACTCCATCAAGGTCCCTTCTCTGACATCTGATTTCCACCTGGTTCTACCCACGGCTGCCTCACCTTTCCCAGGTAGAGGGATGTGCTTTGTTGTTGCTGGTTGTTAAATGGAAGCTGATACAGAATGACCTGCCCTCACCATTCCAGGTGAGTTCTTCTCACCTATGGGTTCTCTTGAATTCGTTTCCCAAATGAGAACCATATCCCCCGACCTCATGCCACATTCAAGAAAGCAACCCAGTTAAGTCCAGTGGCCAAAGCAATGAACGGCTCAAAATGCAACCACCCAAGCCTACATTCAACAAGACGTACTCACTATCAGTTACGGGGGATGTTTCATAGCAGGTTTTTTTTTTTTTTCCTTTTCTTTTTTTCTTTGGGGGGGGGAGTATATAGCCATCCTTAAAATTTCAGTAAGACATTGTATTTTACTTCAGCTATATATACAGAAAACCAAAGTATTCTAGAAATCTAGAAATAGTTTGCCTTATCTTTTGGGTTATATTTCTAGATATATTTTTCTAGCCACCCAGTTTCCTTAAGATAAAACTGGTGTCCTCAAAACAGCCCAAGTTGTCTTTTATAAGTTTGGTGCAGGGAAAGGGGAAAATGCTAAGTTTAAAAGATTTTTGGAATATCTACAGGAAATGCAGATGGTTTGTGGCATGAAGATAAAGCATCTGTATGGTTAACTGAGTGTTATTTTCTGACTGGGATATATCTTAAGTGCCTATGAGTAAAGAATGGGTATTTAAAAAAAAGATATTTGACACTTATTAATCAATGTCATTTATATTCCTGACTTTGAAACTAGAGCTTTGGGAGGAAATAAGTACCTTTGTAAATGTATTTTCAAAAATAGTGTTCACCCTCCTTAGATTTAGAAGCACGAATTACTGTGTCTTAGTTTATTTCATCACTTACCAGGGAGATTAACTCATAACGACCTTGAATTCAATGAAAACAATATGTATGAAATTAAACCAAAATGTCTTCTGAAGCAAATCAGTAGGAAGAAGGCCATCAAGGATCCAAAGCCCTTCTGTCAAATCTCATTTCAGACCCCCCTTCTCATTCCCATTATTATGTCCTTGATTTAGCATGTCAGCTTCTCTCATCCAAATACCAACACCTCCTGCAGGTCTGCCTGCCGTCAATAGTTATTTCCCAAACAGCAGCATCCCCATCACCACCACGCACATACCAACCTTCATAACACTGATTTTATTTAATTTGCAAACTACCTGGCTTTCAAACAAGAACAAAGAACAAAGCTTGCTTGCAGCTAGGTGAGACCATGGAACTTCAGGATCACTAAGACAGGAAACAAGGTGGAATTTCTTGGAAGGCTTCAACTAACAGGGAATGATCTTTTCTGCCTTTCTTCCTGAAATTTGGTTGTGATAGGTGAAATTCCATGAGTCATCTTGAATTTCGAGGTGACCTTGAGGAGGAAGCTATGAGCCAAGGATGGTAGTGTGAAAGGAGCACCAATCAGTGGTGAATCTGTGGCACCTCCATCTCAGTGCTAAACCTCCTCACCCCAGACTTCACAACATGAGAAACTCTGCTCCATGTGCTTTATCCATCATCATTTCTGTTTTTCACATAAGAATGCACTTGCTGCTGAGTAGAATGAAGAGCAACACAGAACCATCCCTGCCCTTTTCAGAAACACCATGGAAGTAGATGTTAATTATGGAGCTGACACCTATGTGATTATAAGTCCTGATTAGTGCAATGATAGACAAACACACAGGGATCAGGGACTCAGGAGAGGCGCCACTGAAAAAGTAGCACCTGAGTTGACATTTGGTGGAAAAGGAGAGACCAACAAAAAGGTGGGAAGATGGGAAGAGAGTAGACTCCAGAGGAGAGGAGAAATGTTGATTAACATTGGACTTTAATTCAAACACCCTTATTATGATAACAAAGGCAGTAATCATAATTGCAGAGAATAGCAATAAATAACAGTCAGAGGTCATTGCACACTACTATAACAAAATACCTTAAACTCAGTAATACATAAGTAATAAAAATTCACTTCTCATGGTTCTAAAGGCTGGGGAGTCCACAATCCAGGAGGCTTAGAGATGGTGAGGGCTTGGTCTGTGCCTTCATGATGGAACCTCGTTGCAGGACCTTCTGGAGGGAAAACACTGTGTCCTCGTATGATGGATAAGATGGAAGGGCAAGAGGGCCCAGCTAGATCTCTCTACCGCTTTTATAAAGTTGCTGATCCCACCCATGAGGACAGAGCCTCACAGACAGATCACCTTCTAAATGTCCCAGCTCTTTTAACTGTTCCACAGATGAGTAAATTTCAACATAAAATTTGAAGGTAGCACTTTTAAACCATAGCAATCTGCCCCTGCGTTCACCAAATTCATGTCCTTGTCACAGGCAAAATGCACTCATTCCATCCCAATAACCATGAACTTATTCCAACATCAATTTGAAGTCCAAGTCTCATTCCTCTAAATATCATCTATATCAGGTATGGGTGAGACTCAGGTAAGATTCATATGAGGCAAATCCCTCTCCAGCCGTGAGCCTGTACAATCAAGGAAGTTGTCAGATTCTGACATGCAGTGGTAGGACAGTTATAGGGCAAATATGCCCATTCCAAAGGGGATAAAAAGGCAAGAAGAAAGGAGTAACAGATCCCTACTAAGTCCTCTCACAGGTAAATGCTATTAAATCCAGAGGCTTGAGAATAATCTTTGTCAAACAATGGGGTGAGGTTGGATCTATGAGGCTCCTAGTAGCCCTGCCCCACAGTATAGCTAAATATAGCTCACACGTTCTCCTGAGTTGCAGACCAATGCCTGCAGCTCTCCTAGGCTGGCATTGCATGCTGTGCCTCTGCTGGTCTAGGGTGTTGAGCAGCCCTGCCCCACAGCTCCACTGGGCACTGCCCTAGTGGGTCATAGCAGTCCTGCCCCTGTAGCAGATCTGCCTGGGTCCTGGTTCTCCCAGGTCTCCATAGCTCTGCATTCTGTGCATCTTTTGAGTTGCACTGCAGAAACTCTGCTGAAGTTTGTCACTTGTCCCATTCATGAGGGTAGTTCAAGCCACACCTGGATCCACTCAAACAGCAGTTGGGACAGCTAAGAAGCACTGTGCTAGAAAGCAGGCAGCTGAGACTTGAGCCAGCCGGGAGGTCTCACAGATAGCCTAGGTCTCCCTAAAATCATTTGTGCTCATGGCCCTGGCACTCTGGGTCTGTGATTGGAAGGATAGCTTTGAAAATCTTTAAAATGCCTAGGAAATCATTCTCCCGTGGTGGTCTTGACTAATAGCTTCTGACTTCTTCACATCTATACTCATTTCCTTACCCTAACTCACCCAGGCCTTCTTTCCTAAACATGTCTTTTTGTGCTGTAGAACATGGCCAGATTAAGAATGTTCTTAATCTCAAGTTCTACTTCCCTTTTGATTATAAACTCCATCTTTACTTTTTTGTCTTTTTTCTTGTGTTTTACCAAAAGCCATGCTGTACTCTGAACCCTTTGCCTAGGAATTTCTTCTGCCGAAATCCTAGCTAATTGCCCTTTTTTTCTGCCTTCCACGAAGCGCTAGTATGTGGGCACAATTCAGTCAACTTTTTGCCACTTCATAAAAGGATTACCCCTTCTACCAGTTTCCAATAACTTATTCCTCATTTCTGTCTGAGACCTCATTAGGATGACCCTCATTGTCTGGATGTCTACCAACATTCTGATCAGTTGAAAAAACAACATGTACAACATACATGATGCAGCTAAAGCAATATTTATACAGAAATTTAGTTGTGAATGCTTTTATTAGGAAAGAACTTAAGGTAAACGTCCAACTCAAAAAGTCAGAAAAATAACTGGGTTAAAAAAAAGTAAAGTAGTTAATATCACATATCATAAAATAGACTATAAGGATATAATAGAAAGAATAACTCAAAAGCTGTTTTTAAAAGATTAGTAAACAGTAAAACCTCTGTGATGTATGAAACTTAGAAACGTTTAACTTTATAAAACTACAGAAACAATGACAGTGCATTTAGAAATATAGTAATTAAAGAAACTGAATAGTAAATACCAAGTAAAACAGAAAAACAGGTGTGGGTAGTTTTCTCAGAAATATTCAAGACACAATTATTCCTTATTTTACAAAATGTTTTCCAGTGAATAGAAAAATCTTAGACCAAATTCAAACATTCAAAAATGTTTTATCATTAGAAAAAAATGCAGGTATAAATCATATCATCAGCAGATTAAATAAAAATCATGTGATCATTTTAATAGCAACAGAATATGCATTGCTAATATTGAGCATGAATTTATCATTCAAAAAAACCTCTTAGCTGACTAGTTAATAGAAGGTAATTTACATAATTTAATAGACTATTTGCCAAAACCATCAACAAAAAACTTCATATTTATGGTGAAAACTTGGAGGCATTCTATTAAAAGAGGAGGCTTAGACCGGCATCCTTCTTAAGGACACTTCTCTTTAATACTGGAACAATTATCGAAAGGGGAGAACTTTTTAATTGCAGGTGATACAATTATAAAAACACTTAGGAAAATAGACCAAATCAAGTGTTTAGAATAAAAATTCTGCAAGTTCTGAAACTCTTTCATGTCACATTTATAAAACTAAATTTATAGATCCTAAAGATGGCCTAATAAATTGTATTCTGTATTTACGTATAAGATGAATTGGTATATATCTCAAAGTCTTCCCAAATTCATCATTTAAAATAGCACACATCAAATCAAAACTTTGACCACCTAAAAAAGAAGATCCTAAAGTTTATAAGCAAAGCAAGAGCAATATTTCATAAACAGTTAAGGAATTTTTTTGTGGAAGATGAAGAAGGTTAATGTAAGTCATATCAGTAATATTTACCAAGCTGTAGAAATTAAGACAATGAGGTTGACCAAGAGAGTAACCTAACTGAGTCCATGAACAGGCTCCATCTGGACAGGTAACAAAGGTGGCTTGTGACCCACAGCAGAGAGAACAGACTGGATCTGTGGATCTTAGATAGTTGACCATCAAGATGTAGGAGCATTGAGTTAGATAGCTCCCTCAAGTCATTCACAGAAGTACCTTCAAAGTACAGTGAGAAAGTGAGAAACAAAATGTTAAAACACTTTAGAAAAAAAAAACAGAAAAACATATGAAGGCATCTGCATGACCTCTGGGTGGGGAAGCGGTTCTTAAAATAAGATCCAAAGACCAGACATAAAGAAAGAAAAAATCAATACAGAAAACCACATTAAGGTTGAGGACTTCCGTTTAATGATATACGTCTTAAAAGCAAGCCATGGCCCATGGGAATTTTCAGGGCATACAAACAACAAAAGAGGGTATGCAGAATGTATTCTAGAACTCCTACCATCCCAAAGCAGTGGGGAAAGTGCAAAAGTGACCAGAGTCTCACTGGCAAATGAGCATAAGAAATCATGCAATCTCCCTAATGTCGTGGAAATCCAATTAAAACAAGGAGGCACCATTTCATGTCAATATAATGAAAAGTCTGACAATGTCAATGCTTATTAAATATTGGCAAGAAGGACTTCAGAGGCCTAAATATATTCTGACACATGGGAAGGCATTTCAGCTACTCTTGCAAGGTCTAAAATGTACATTCCATGCTGTCTAGTTGGCAAGGTTGGAGAAGGGACATGTAATGTACTGCCAGGTATATTAAAGCCAAAATATCACATCCATATAATTTATGGGAACATACACAGTAAAATAGCACCAAAATGATAAACACTAAATTAAGGGATTTTATCTCTCAGGAGGGTGGGGAGAGGATCACTAAGAGAAAAAAAAAAAAAACAGGGCCACCAACGTTGTCTGTGATTCTGTTTTTCTATTAAAATAAAAAATGAGATATGAAGCAAATACTGAAAAATATTAAGATCAAACAGAGCTGGTTTGGTGGGTGTTCATTAGATTATTATCTTTTTGTGTATGCTCAAAAGATTTCATAATTCAATAAAGAGGTTTAATGGGAAATAAGGAAGTGCAGTCAGCGGAGGAAGCTCATTAGAGAGGCTTTGTCCTGTAGAGAAACAAAGGCACTGTAGCAGCCTGAGGGACGTGTGCACAGAGGCTGTTTTTCAAAGTGGGTCATCTGAAGCATGTTTGTGTGTTGGTTGAAAGACCTCCATATTCAGGCTGCAATTGTCTGTGCAGTAGAGAAATAAGATAATTCCAAGAACAAAGGCCCTGGAAAGATAAGAGGCAATGGGATTTGTGTTCAGAGAGAGCAGGACCTTCCTGGAATTGTCATAGGAGGGAAGACCAGGGGAGACCAGGCCCAGGCAGGAATAGAAGGAATAGAGTCGTGATTGGTGCAGATGGACGTCTGCTCCTCTGAGAACCTTTGGTTTCCTAATGACAATGAGGCTGGGTTGTGTGGGGGTGAGCGTGGGGTTATGAAGAGGGAAGAGAAAGTATAAGGTCAACATCTTGGAAAACAGGAAAATAAGCTTATTGGAGAGATATACTTGAATCTCCCAGCTGCATTGAATGACCATTGAAGTTCATGGTCTTTCTTCCCAAATGAACCCCATCAGCGTCCTTGTGGGATTCTCTCCCACATCATTTGGTGGCTCAGGTGCTGGCAAGGTAAGGCTGATGATGGAGCCCGACCCAGAAATGATTTCCTCAGACAAGGGGAGACAGTAACAGGAAGGCTGAGGATGTTTGCAGAGTCTTTTGAGATGGTCATTCAGTGTAAGCTAATGAAGGAGGACACTGAGACAAAATTGGTGATGATGTCAATGGACTAGAGGATGAGATGAGGTCTAGGAACACTTGCAAAGGGAGCCTGGTGGTCCAAGGTATGTCCATGGTGATGGGAGCTAAGGGGGAGGAGCTCATGTCTGTGAAGGTGAAGACAAATGGGTCTCAGGTGTGTGATCAATACCAGCATTGCAATCTCCAGGAGGAATCCCCAGTGAATGGGGCAATGTGGCACAGGACATTCAGACACTTGAGCTATAACAGAATCACTCTATAATTTTTTAACATATGGCTCAGAGACAACCCACCTCTATGAAGTAAATCCCATACTAGTATCCAAAGGAACCCAAAAGTATTTGACTCCCAACTCCACCCTCTTTCCATTATACCAAAGGGCTTCTATAAGTTTTAATGCAGAAAATTTAAGAACCATATGATAAAATTTGCTGTTCATCTCCAGAACGTCCTCAGAGGAGATGGTGATACCCCTTAACCGGCAAGACTAATCAGAAATATCTGGGGAGTTTTTCCTAAATATGCAAGCCATGGCTGAGCCTATACCCAATGACTTAGAGTCTCATGGGGTAGGGCTCAGACCTGTGAATCCGATACACAAGGCCATTCAGAACCAGTGTCCCCGTATTATCAGTATAAAACCTCACTGTCTGTAAAGTGTGAATCATTCTGGTGTCCTGAGAAGGAATATACCTAGGGAGCAACATTGTCAACACCCATTGTGTTTTTCTGCCCATCCCTAAGGTTCTGGAAGTTTCTGCCTGAGTGTCCTGCACAGCAACTCACCCCACCTGGGTCTGTGCTGAGAGGCATGTTGTTCTAGTCAGACTCCTGTGCCATCAGAAGATGCTTAATATTTGCTTATCTTGCTCAAACATTTGCTAAAATATCAGTTTTTATCAATTGATTTCTATATTTTGTTTATCAGTAACATCCCAGGCAAAAGTTGTAGTTCAGCTTTTCATCTCTTGGGGAAAAAAAAGCCTGAGAGAAACTTCTAAAAGGAGGAAAGATGTGTTTTGACTCGTGGTTTCAGAGATTGTAGTTCATGGTCAGGTGGCTCCTAATGGCTCCTAATTGCTTTGGGCCTGAGACAAGGCAGAATATCAAAGTGGAAGGGGCTCAGGGGGGCAGAAAAGCCCACCTCATGGTGACCAGGAAGCTAAGAGAGCAAGAGGAAGGGGCTGGAACAAGATAAAGTCCCCAAGGCCAGCCCCCAAGTACCCAATCCTTCAATTATGTCCCACCCCCTACTGTCTTTGCCACCTCCCAATAATGACATCACATTGTGGATCCATCAATGCATTGATCCATTGATAACATCACCTTCGTGATCCAATCACTTCCCAAAGCCCCATCGCTGAATGTTGCTGCATCAGAACCCAGCCTTCCACACATGAGCCTCTGGGGGACATTCCAGATCTGAACCCTAACAAGTTTATTGCCAAATTTATTACTTCAGGACTGCCAATATTATGGGAGTCTCTCTCTATTTTCTCTCTCATCCTCTCCTTCCCTCTCTCTCTCGCTCTGTTTTCTTTCTCTGTTTCTTTCCCTCTCTGTCTCTGTCTTTTCTGTGCATACACACACACACACACACACACACACAGATGCTAAAAACAGCTTTCTAGCTTTGTGCATGGGCCCAAGGTACCCTCTGAGGGATGACTGAGAGGGACTCTCCACTGGGCAGTACCAAGGCCTTATGATCATTGTTCACTCCTCCATTACCCCCAACTCCACACCCAACCAGTACAGACAGGATTATCTGACCATGCCACTGTAATATTTATTTCACCTTCATCTACCTCCAGAAGATGCTGAAACTGACCCCAGAGAACTATATCAGGATCTTGGGGGTCAGGGGTGAGGAAATTGCTTAAACCTTCCTTGTTCTCAAAAGTTCTGTTCACACCGTCCATCTTCCACTATGTTCTACATTGTTCCTCTATGTTAGTTAGGTTTTCATCACTGTGACCAAAACACCAGACGTGAGCAACTTAGAGGAGGAAAAGGTTCTCCAACTCAAGTGTTCTCTCAAGTCAAGGCAGGGCTTGTTGAATCAAATTGGTGTCCAATGACTTCCTGCATTTCTTCTGATTCAATCCATCTTGGGTGGGGTCCAAAACTTGGCATCTCATTTCCAGACGATGCGGGTGCTCCTTGTGCAGGGACCATGCTTTGAGAATTCTGACCTCAGGACATCAGCAGACAGCCTGCAGATTGCCTTCTGAAAGTCAGCACTAATGTAAAACTCAGCCATTCCTCTGCCTGGGAAGCTGTCACTCTCTTCATCCTCAGGCACTGGAAAGTGGCTTCAGGAGCCTCAGCTGTGTGCACAAAGACTGTGTTTGCTCTCTTGGCGTTCACAGGGCCTGGTACAATGATTTCAGTGTACTAGATGCTCAAAAAGATTGTTGCTTGTGGAATGAAAATAAGATGAAAGGCTATATTGCTATGTTATTTTGTTTCCAACCATGTTAAAATGTGACAAAAATCCTAGGTAAACTGCTCTACTCAGAGAAGGACTCTATCTAATGTGGGGAACTCATTTGTATTATACTGTAACTGATTTTCCTCAGTCACACACTTGAAGGAAATCTGCCTTTTAAGTCAGTGTCCAGTTTGCTCAAGTCACACTTCGGTCTTCCAGAAGTTATGACACTACAAAAGGAGCCCTTGCCCATCAAATTGTCCCTTAGAGACTTGAGGACCAAAAAAAAATATGGAAAGTGATAGGATTTCATGCAAGGCATCCCCAGTCCAGGCAAAAACACATCTTAAGGCTGTAAGAATGAAATAGGGCAGATGTGACACATCCAGAAACACCTTGGTCACAGGATTCCTGCTCGAGCTGATTTCTCCCTCCAGGCAAATGGCCCGAAGCAAGGCCAAGACAGGGTTGCTTATGAGTCTCAGCACAGACTGAGCTTGAGGGCACCAGGAAGCCACGGTTCACCTTACCTAGAAAATAACAGGTGAGAAATTAAAATATTTCCCAAACTATTTTGAATAAGAGAAAGAAAACTCTCATTGATTTCAAAGCATGACTCCCCTTTTTTTTTTCTAATTTTGAGAGAAAGTGAACACAGCCACAGAGTGAATAGACTGCTCCCTGCCTCCCCACACAGGCGTCGGGGCTTTCCTGTGTCCAAATGTTAATTCGAACTGACAAAACACTCCGGGCACTTTAATTTTATTTCATAACGAAAAAGCAAACTTAACTTCTAAGCGCTTTTATTCCAAGTTTAATGGCTTACATTCCCGAGGTCAGCAAGCAGATGGAGTCGAAGACGAGAATGTATAATTGCAGATTATGAAACTGCAAAATTAATACTACTTTGTTAATGTCAAGATAGGACTGGAGAGCTGGGAGGGATTTTCAAGATTGTTGATCCTCAACCTCATCACACAAATGAGGACACTGAGGCTGGTGACACCGCATGTCCTTCCTCCTGGTGACAGAGACAGTCGGGGACAGGGCTGCATCAGATGCCATCTTCTGGCATGTGAAGCAGCCCTCCCACCTCCATGCGCTACCCTGTCAATTCCTTACCCAAGGCGGGTCCTATGCGCTCCTCAGTGCTCTACGTCCTAGTGCAGAGGCCGTCATGCCATAAGAACCCTCAAGTTCCTTAGCATCTGGCTCCTCTATCTGTGGCTCAGCCATTCGTAGGAGGCTGCCCAAATCTACATGGTCAACCAGCAAATTCCAGCCAGGAGGGAAGGGAAGGGAGAATGGAAAGGGGAGTGCTGTTTTGAACAACCAATTAAAAAAAAAAAAAAAGGAAAGGGGAGTGCATGCCTTGGCTGTGTGGGCACTCCCTGGAAGTTGTACACGCATTTCCCTGGACAGCATGTGCAGACGTCTAGGACATAGCCTTCTATACCTTAGGAAAAACAAAAGTCATTTGTGATTTTGACTTCAGTTGACTCTCTTGCCATCCAAATATCTATGCCTACCCTTCTTATCACATGAAGTATGCATCCATCTCTACCCTCGGGAGATGATCCCCAAGACCCATATGGCTACTTCATGATGTCACATGAAACACAGTCTTACACTCTTCTCTGCAAGACCCAGTCTTGCTCCTCTCGATCCAGCAAATATAAAACTGAAAGAAAAATTTTCAGTCCAGCCATCAGAGTCAACATTCAATGGGGGATAGGACTAGAAGCTTCAGTAAAAAGCAGACAAGCCAGCTCTCTCAGTGAAAGACAAACGGCAGTGGCAGGTCCTTGCTAGAGAAGGACCCAGAAGTAGAATCAGCCTCTTGGTGACTCTGTCTGGTGGCCCCAGCAGAGTTCTCTGGAAGATCCTTGTTCACTGACCTCCACGGCCTCCAACTTTGTCCACCAGCCTTTGAGGTCCAGCTGAGGACAAATGGCCTCTGCCACTCACCTCACTGTAGGGGTCCCCAGTCACATGCTTCTCCACATGGCTTCCCGGGCAACATGAGTTCCTCAAAAACTTAGCAGACACTTGATCATTTAAACTGAAAAATTCTGAAAAAATGCAGCATTTTAATTTGCTGTCTTCTGTCCTCTGTCAAAATTCCTCTTACGTTCATGGCAACTCTTTTGACAGCATTCCCAATTTTCTGCTCATGTCCACTAACGTTGCTCAGGGCAGGTCCTACCTCCCAAGATACTGCCAGTGACAAGGTCATCAAACACTTTGTCACTGTATAACGAGGGTCAACACTTCCTACCCACCAGAATCTGTGTCTTTGCCACCCACTGTCCAAGTGCTTTGTCTCAGCCAGCAACATCAATCTGCCCAGCTGGATTGCTGCAAACACAACTTGCATCGTTCCCCTCCCAGGTGCCCGACTTGGCTGCGTACAATCAGCTGTGCATGACAGTGATCCAAATTCACAGTGGCCTAAGCACAAAGGGAGTCCACTTATTTCTCACATGAACAACTGACTGTGACTGTGCTCCCCAATGTCATCAGGCACCTGTCCCCTGCCCCCCACTGCTGCTTTGCCATGTCTTGCTGATTTTCTGGTCTTTGTTGTTCAGTGTTTCTCACCACCAGATCTGCTTTCCAACCAGCAGAAAGACAGACAGAGCCCTGGACCTCCCTTACCTGTGAAGGCCCAACTTGGAGGTTTCACACTCTTCTTCTGTCCAATCCCATAATTCAGAATTTAACTCAGAAATAAACTGATTTTTCTGAATGGTATCATGCCCATATAAGGGTTTTTATTGTACTTGTGAAGAAGTTGATACTGTGGAAGAAGAGTGATCTTTGAAGCACTATGGAATTAACTGTGTCCTTTTTGTTGTTGTTGTCCAATATAAAAATCTAGAAAACTATCTTTAATGAGTTTTTTAGGTACAATTGCAGTATGGCTGAACTGTTTGCCTCTGATCTTATCAGTGACACTGCCCAGAAGAAATGCATAGGAAATTCCTCATCCGAAGCTTTAGGGCAACCTGATCCTTGGCTGTCGGGGATCTTCCCTCAGCTCCCAAACAAGGGCCCCCACCCTGGATTGGGCCAGAGCAACACTTCCTCGGGCCCAAGTGTATTAATTTGGTAAGCCAGTCTACAGTACCCGCTCAGTTTCTCTTTCATGCAGATCCCAGAAATGATTTACACCCTCATCTACACTGAGTTCCTTGTGACAGGAGAGGGACCCAAAGCATGGACTGAGTGAAGCCAGAAAGAGGCCTGCATTTGTGCTCTCATGTTTTAGGCAAGAGGCCAGAAGGTATGCATAGGAAATGAGAGAGGTATGCACCTCATCTTCATGAGATTCGCAAGCACTAAGAGAGAGGGTCTACGCCCAGGGAATCGGGGTGCACAATTACAGAAAATAGCTCATCCCTTTTCTAGAAGGCTAGAAAAATCTTATGCTGATAGATGTGCATTGTGTTTATGGGATGGGCTCTGGTTTTCCTGCCCACCTGAAGACCACTCTCTGTTGACTCAGTACCCCTGGTCCCCAGTGGCAGCAGTGTGACTGCTTGGTGTTGTTTGCTAACAGCAGACACAGACGAGTAGGAACCAGAACAAGACAGGCAGAGGAGACCAGGCAGGAGAGGCAGGGCAGCCCGCTAACTGGGCTGGTTGGCATGTGCAAGGGGCTCCTCTGGGCATCGCTGGAAGCAACTCAGAGAGGGTGCTCTGTAGTGAGCCAATCCTCAGCCATCAGGCTGGAGGCCACTGGGCTCCCAAACCTCTGCTTTATGCTGCGGACCATCTGGGTGATGATAAATATGCAGCATCTTCAGAGAAAGAAAATCTCAAATAAAAGATACATGAAGGAAAATTTATAAAAGAATAAATGAAATATATATCAAATATAAAAGTTAGCTTTGCTTAAAAATAACGATGTATCATTTTCATCCACCAAATTGACAAAGATGATCAAACATGTATTTTTCCATCTTATTTGTCTGATAGGCATGTACGGATGTGATAAGACAAATATTAGCATGAGCTTTTAAAATGTGCATACCATTTCACTCCAAATTAAAGAAATAATAAAAGAGGTTTCCAAACAATGGGGACAGAGATGGCCACTGACACTCATATACATGGTAAACCGAAGGAAATAGCATAGTATCCCAAAATAGACAAACAGTGAAACAAACTGTATTCTATTCATTGCATAGCTACAATGGAGCCACTTATACTTCATGTGTAAGTATACATAATACACTTACATAATATAATATGTCATACATCATATACTCTGAATGCCTGTTTCAGCACAAGGAAAATTATTCATGGCATAATCATAAAAATTCTTTATAAGATGTTGTATTATGACATGAGTGAAGATCACAGGTAATACTGCACAGCATGTGAAGTATTCAATCCTAATTGCACTGTGTAACCAAAAGTGTATACAGAGAAGGGTGTTTATCACATTTTTAATTATGAAATTTCTCTGTTTTCAAAATTTTTCACATTGAGCATATATATTATCCCTATATTCGGCAAAAAAGAACAATCAGTGTTACCCATATGGTTACATTGCCTTTGTGTTAGCTTTTCCTCGTTGTGATTAAGATACCCAATAAGAACAACTTAGGGGATAAAAAGTTCAATTTGGGCTCAAGGTTTTAGAGGCTCAGTCCACGGTCTGCTGCTCCATTGTTTTGGACCCAAGATGACGCACAACATTCCGGCCGAAGGGCATGGTGGAGGGAAACTGCAGCTCATGGCAGTTAGGAAGCAGAGGGAGAGAGGAGCCAGGGATGAGATACATAATCCTGGGGCACATCTCCAGTGACCTGCTGGCTCCAGTCACACCCCACCTTCCTTCAGTGGCTGCCCAATAATTCATTTGGATTATCAATCCATCCAATGGATTAGTCCACTAATTAGGTTACAGCTCACGTAGTCTAATCACTTAACCTGTGAACATTCCTGCATTATCTCACACATAAGCTTTTGGGAACGCCTCATTTCCAACCATAACAGCTTTAAACCTTTGGGTTTCCTGGCTCTAGGGTTCTTAGCCCCATTGTCCCTGATGTGCAGACCTGGAGAGATGTTCAAAGGAAAGCCAACCTCCTCTTCCAGCCCTGTGCTCCTGAGACCACGCTGATTATCAGGGATGGAGATGGCTTTCGGCTTGACAGAGCTCTACTCAGAGTTGGGGCACATGCTTAGTGTTCCCTTTTATTGAGGACCCTTGTGTTTCTCATGCTTTTTGTTTGTTTGTTTTGTTTATGTCTTTCTTTGTTTAGAATCATCCCTCTGTGGGTTTTTCGGTCCTTTAGAACTTTCATCAGTCCTCATGTTGAGTTTTCTATGACGTATCTCGTTAAACCAAATGAAATTGGTAATACTTAATAATTTTATGTTACTTCCATAGGAAGGACTTTCATCTGGTTGAACCCTACTTCATTATATCTAAGTTACCCAAGTGGAAGAAAAATTCTTTGTTCTGAATCACCAGAAATCCTGGTTCACTGCTCGGACCATGTGGGTAGTAGTCCAGCATGGGTCCTGGGCAGTGTTTCACGTGAGAACAGATTGGGTCAGTTTTACTTGAGAACTCTTAGAATAATACTTTCATACTAACCAACCATTTAGAGGGTCAGATTAGAGTGCTGACATAGAAATAATGTTACACACACACACACACACACACGAATTTCCCCTGGCTCTAATTAAGCAAGAAGATGAAAAAATAGATAACTTTCACAAAGCTTAATGAAATGTATTTTTGAAACATTTTAAAATAAAATTGAATTCAAAATAGCAAAAGCTACAGATGACTAGAAATCATGTAAAAACCAAATTCATATTTAAAATGCATATTTCGCACTGTATTAGAAAAAAAAATATGCTCCACTCAGATTGTTCCTGCAATTCTCATAGTAGATGAATGAGAGACAGAGAAAAATTGATCCAGAAATGCAAGTAGAAAAACCCTTTTAACAGTTCTTGGGCAGCAATTAGCAAATGGGTCAAGTAATTACTATTTAATGTAGTTGCCCTTCTAGATAATATGCTGTTGCTTTTAACATTGGGTTAGGAAATGAGATTCTGGGTGTGGAATTGAGGATATGAAGTATTCCTCAGGTTGGCAGCTGGATGAACATGTCCAAATTTTAAGGATTTGGGAGTCTGCAGCACATAGGTGATGCATCTGGACCAGAATTTTGAGTAAAAAGAGCAGAATGCAAGGAAATTGAGAATGATGGAGGCTATAGAAGTGCTACCCTGGTAGTAGGAAACGAGGAGAGCTTGCGGAAGCCTGGAGCAAGGACAAGCTCAGGAAGAGGCAGCAGTCAACTACATCAATGCTGCTGAGAAATGCCCATTGGATCTAACCATGCCAAGGTCACAGGTGACCTCAACAAGAACAGCTGGAGAAGATGAGAGAAACCAAAAAGTTTGCTGCAAAGAATGGTAGTACTAGTTCAAACCCCAAGAGAGTAAAAGGCGTCCCACTTATCTAAATATTTAAATTGTAAATGAAACTAATACCTGTCACAGAAAAGATAATGCAGCCATATATTTTGAAAAAAAGTTACTTTGAGGGTTTGGTGGTGCACATCTATAATCCCAGCTACTCCAAGGCTGAGGCAGGAGGATTGCCAGTTTGGGACCAGCCTCAGCAATTTAGAAAGCTCATGTCTCAAAAAGTAGAGGGCTGGGTAGAGAACCCCTGGGTTCAATCTCCCATTATTGAAAGAGAGAGGGAGATAGAGAACTGGGGGGAATATATACTTTTTAATGTTATTTTTTTATTGGTTGTTCAAAACATAACAAAGCTCTTGACATATCATATTTCATACATTAGATTCAAGTTGGTTATGAACTCCCAATTTTACCCCAAATACAGATTGCAGAATCACATCGGTTACACATCCACATTTTTACATAATGCCCTATTAGTAACTGTTGTATTCTGCTACCTTTCCTATCCTCTACTATCCCCGCTCCCCTCCCCTCCCATCTTCTCTCTCTACCCCATCTACTGTAATTCATTTCTCTCCTTGTTTATTTTCCCATTCCCCTCTTATATGTAATTTTGTATAACAATGAGGGTCTCCCTCCATTACCATGCAATTTCCCTTTTCTCTCCCTTTCCCTCCCACCTCATGTATCTGTTTAATGTTAATCTATATATACTTTTAATGCAAGATGTTACTATGAGAAGAAAATGGAAAGAGTGTGGGATCTCTCTGAAGGTTTTATTACAACTGCATGTGAATCGGTAATTGTCTCAAAACGTATCTGAAGTGTTGTCATTACTATTATCTCAAAGGCTAAGAAGTGATACTTTTAAATCTAGAAGGACAGGTTTGAATCTCGGCTTTAGAACTCAGCCCTCCCTCTGCCTCAAAACACGGAGAAGGTGCTGCCCGTAGACTTGTCAAGGCCCAGTGCAAAATGATGATGTTGGGTTCATTGTTCAAAAGTGGTCAGGAATTTCAAGATGTCAACGGCAGGGATTAACAAAGTATTGAGACCACCTGAGCAAGGGCCCCATGTGACTACACGGGTTTTCCTTGTTCCAGCAGGATTTGTGGTGTGTGTGGTTTGGGCTCTCTCTGGTACCACCAGTCAACTTGTGTGGGGCAGAAGGGCAAAGGGAGGTAAGGCTTGAAATCTATTAGCAGTTCAGAATCTAAATTGGAGACAGACTCTGGACTACAAGCTCTCACCTCCCTCAAGTCTGCCCACCTGTCACTGTCTTGGTGACACCTACCTGATAGTCTGATTAAAAATTTTACCTCATCCCCCAGATGTCCAGTTCCCTTACTGAGCTATTTTTCCCCGAGTCATCTTTCATAAACTACAGATGGAGTTATATCCCAATAAACTCACTCGAAGCTAAAAGTGCATCTAACATGCCCAACCTGCCAAACACCGTAGCCTAGCCACACCTAGAGAATTCATGTTGGATTGTGTGGCTGGCTGGGAGCTGCTGCCCAGCGTCATGAGAGATGGTTGCACCATGTATCACTCTCCTGGGAAAAGATCCAAACTCCAAACTCAAAACTCAATAGGAGATTTCTCCTGAATGTAGCCTATTGCTTCTGAACTATTACAAAGTCGAAAAATGGTAAGTTGAACTATTTGTTAAGTTGGGATCTTTTGTATATATTTTACTTCTATTGTGGCTGTTGTCCATCTCCCCTTATTAGGAAGTAAGTTCTATCTAAGGGATTTTCATCTCTTTTGTCCTGAAAACAATACCAAGGCTGAAGGTAGAGCTCAATAATATTTGTTGGATGGCTGGCTGGATAGATGTGTGGATGGATGACAGAGACTCGCCTCATAAATCAATCTGGATGTGAGGGCTGGGGGGGTGGTGAGGGGATGGAGATCCTGACCACAGGACATCTGTCTTGTCTCTTCTTATACAGGAGTCTTGACTTACACAATGCTCTACCACCCATTCCCTTTAAAATGCAAACAGTGCCAGGGATGAACAACCATTTAGCACTAAGGTCAAGTTAGCATATTAATACTTTGGGCCATAAGACCATGGACCAGAACGAGAGTGGTTGAAATATTGCCTTTAAAGTATGAAACTGCAAACCGCAGGTTAGGAGTGACTGAGTGGAGTCGACAACATGTTAAAGCTGATTCATAAAGCAGCCATCAGATGCCACTGTTTCATCCTTAACTCCAGATTCTCAAGTGGCTCTCACTCAGTCAAAGTGAGAGAATGATTAACCTTGAGATGACTTACTCCCCCAGGGACCCCATGACTCCTAGATTGTCTGAAGAACAAGGTGCTCATGAAGCGATGGTGTGGGGTGGCAACTGTGGGAAGGAAGAGGAACATTTTTCCATAGGAAAAATGCCCAGAGTACACAGAGGAGGAACTAGGAGCCAGGCACCAGAAGTAGTCCTCACTTACCTGGTGCCTGAGGACCAGAACTGGGCATCTGAGCTGATTTAACGGGTCAGGACTTTGACTCTACTTTCAGGTTTCTGGATGACTTTAGTATTATGTCAATTTATCTCTTTTCTGGTGTCTTTGTTTATGAAATTTCAGAAATGGGGGACAGGCAAGTGAAGGCCTCCTTCCAAAGCCAACATTTTGTTATCTTTGTCTGTTATGATCCACCAGAGAAAGCCCAAGCTACACATCCATAGCACTTAATGTGTTCTTTGCATTTTGGGGGTGCCAAAACAAATTATGCCTGATTCTGGGCTTTCTCATGGATGCCTGCTGGAGTAAATTAAGAGAGTAAAAAGAATTTGCTAAAAAGAAAAGAAAACATTTTTAATAAGTTCACCTATCAGCTATGTACAGTGTTCATTCCTGTAAGACTAGAGGCTCTGGAAGCCGAGGCAGGAGAATCAAGTTCAAAGCCAGCCTTAGCAACTTAGCAAGGTACTAAGAAACTTAGCAAGACCCTGTCTCAAAAATTAAAAAGGGATGGAGCTGTGGCTGAGTGGTTGAGTGGCCCAGGTTCAATATTTGGTACAAGAAGAAAAAAATTCACCTAAAGTTCACTTGTCCCAATTCTATACTTTCCAGTACCCTGTGTGAAATTCCGTCTCATGATTTCATGGTCCTGATTATAGAATTTGAATGCTATTTCAGTGATGAGGAAGGCCTTCAGTCTCTCATCCCTGCTCTGGACCACTTTCTCTGAGTTTGAATGCCTTCTTCTCTGGGGGTTAAGGATATGGCTGCATCTCAATCATTACACAAATGGAAAGGGAAGCACCCAGGAGAATTATTGTCTCCAACTTCGAGACTGAAACAAATTAAAATATAAAGCAAAAATCATTAATCATGGCTTGGAGATGACAGTGAATGTTCACCTTGGGAATTTAAAGTAACACAATTAAAAATTATTCTATGCCTCATATGTCAATCTTTGGGATGCTTGTATCAGTCACAACATTAACAAGAACAGAAAATCTTCAGCACATCATACAGAGTTACGGAAATATCTCAAAGTCAAACTGAGGGTTAAAAAAACAGTTGTAGCACTTGTAAAAAACAAAAAAGGAAACAAAGACAGAAAACAGAACTCCTCTGTGTTCCATGAACTTTGAGAAGAGCAATAATAGAATTCCAACCTTATAAATATCAATGAGTCCTATAAATGAATACAGAAATACCCTCCCCCAGGAGGACACTAAGCCATTGCTGCTCAAAGTACTGATGTGACCACCGTGGGCCTCCTCCCATCCTTCCCCTTGACAAATGGAAATATTTATTGTGTGATTTTCTTCAAAACTAACTTCTCTTGTTGCTGTCTGCTTTCTGTTGTAGGTCTGTAGATCAAGGCAATCAGATGCAGCCCAGATGCAGAGAATATGTAACTCCCTGGATTTGATTGACAGACACTTGGGTATTTCTCATGAGAGGGTGATAGGTGTTGCATTCACAGGGGTCAAAGTCAACATTTGTGTCTGCAAGGGTACACTGGAGTAGCTTTATCACTGCTGTGAGCTGTTGTCTCCCTCTTTCTATAAGAGGATCAAGAGGATTGCTGCCCCTTTAGCCCCACATCTTGACCTTGTGACTTGCAAGGGTCAACAGGTGTGAGAAGATAGGATGTATAGGCTGCTTCAGAGAAGAAGTTTCTAGAACCAATGGGTGTTTCTGTCACCTCTTGATTTTTTTTCTTTGGCCATGACCAGGGTATGTCCCAGGTAAAAGTCTCTCCCTCAGCTTTACCTAGAATGAAGATACAACCCACAGGCAACATAAAATATGAGGAAAGAATAAATCAGCAACTTGAAGTTGTTTGCTACTGTAACAAAGATATAGTGAAAACTGACAGATTCTGGAATTACCCAACTGTTATTTAGCTGATTACTCACAAGCCAGAGTCAAGCAAGGCTGTGCCTACAAAGCATCTGGTCAGTATAGTTGAAGGGTTTTCGTCAAAGTTGCAATATTCTGAGAAATGAAGGGCTGGCAGCATGTAAACAAAACATCTGGATTATGAACGGAGATTTGCAGGGCAATGATCATGTGGCCTGCCCTTGTGTTGTTTGGCAACAATCATCATGCTCTAAGAATGCTTGGTGCTTTGGGATGTAGCAGTCATCATGTTCTAAGAATGCTTGGTGCTTTGGGATGTAGCAGTATCTGGCAATTAGAACCCACTTGCACTCTGTGTAATATGGCATGTGCTATGTATGACTTTCTCCAAGAGAAATCCACACTGTCTCCTTCAAAGATGAAGCAACATGCAGAGGTCTTGTTAGCTGAATCTGTAAATTTAGGATGCCAGGTCTAACCACAACAGATCCAAATGTGACTTGATTTCTTCCCTGTTTTAGATAAGGTTTGGCAGATTGATATTCTTTGCTCTGCTTCTCTCTCTTTTTACCCCAAACAAACATATTACCACTTTAATGATTTCCTTTCTAAAATATCAGCATTAACACTCATGTATTCAAAGTCATTTGTATAAATTGCATGGGAAGCTGTTGCCCTCCTTGTGGTCAGAGGGCTCTAAACAGAAGTTGGATGCAGGCTGTCAGTGTTCTTGTTAGAGCATCAATAACCTCGGCCTTTGGGAAGGAGCTGAATAAAGATGGATGGGTGGTGGGCTCCATCCAGTCAGGCTCCTCCACTGCCAGCTGCGGACTGGTCTGCCAGGGGCACAGTAGTCAAACGAAGTTAACACATGCCAAGGCTACCCGCTGCCTCCGCTGCTAACTCTTTATCATTTAGATAATGTGACATTTTGCTTGTTGTTTGTTTGATACATGCTGGAGAGAAAGCATTTTACAAAGAATTATTCATAATGTGTCAGAATCCATTGTTTACTTGTGGATCTCAAGCATTTTGAATCGCAGGTGTTTGGAAAGCTAGCCGTTCTGAGTGTAGCCCTGAAAGGAAAAGAGGCTTGTTTGGATTCGCTTGGGCCAGTAGGAAAAAATTACACACACACACACACACACACACACACCTTAGGTTTTCTTAAACATAAACACTTTATACTACCTTAAATGTAAAATAAAAGCCTACCATTTATTAATTCACTACATATATGTTTTGGGTCTACATATATGTTTTCCATCTATACCTCTGCTGGGTCAGAGCAATGGTAAGCTCTGCCGTAAGCTCCACATTTGGGTTGGATAACAGAATGGATGTTGTGGTTGTTGTTATCATTTGTGTAACAATCCAATGATGAATTCCGGGTCAAGAGGCAGTTTTTCTTCAACTTATGATTCAAAGACCCCAAAACCTTCCATCACAGCTCAGCCAGCTCCTGGAGCTGAGGGAGACTCCTGGAGTCTCCCGTTCCTAGTCAACAGAGGGAAGAGATGGTGGAGAGGCTGGTCTGCCTCCTAGATACCACCTGGGAAAGAGCACACACCACTTCATTCACATCTCACTGACCAGACTAGTTTATGGCCAGACCCGGATGTAAACCTGAGGTGGAGAATGTTCTAGGTTGAACAACCATGTCCCCAAACATCTCTGAATTGTGCAAGAAGGAGCAGCATTTGGGGTGCTTGGATTTCTCTGCCACAAATACCTTGTTGCTTAATATATTCTATGTGTCTGTTTCTGTCCACATATTTTAAAGCACTGGCCTTTTTATATCAATGTTGTGTCAATTCTATTTCAAAATTCAAGGTGAACAGCACTAAATTATTAACATTTGATTCAATCTTTCTGTACAAATAATTTGAATTCTACTGCTCAGAACATTGTTGTGGAACACTTGCCAATTCATATTCTCTTAATAGTACTAGGCCCATTTGGAGAGTTTCAGTCTACAACACAACTTTGGGGTGGAGGACAAACATAGTATTCTGAAAAGCACTGAAGCTTTCTCTGAGATACCAATATATATATGATGACCCATTTATATATATATTATATATATATAATGACCCCCAAAACTTTTTCCCTGGGAAAGAATTCAAATAGTTTCCAATTGTTCCCTTCACTTGATTCATTCACTTATTAATTTAGAATTATTTATTATTCTCCTCGATGCCTGGCATGAAGTCACATCTTCTATTCACTATTATTGACAGAGGTCAAGTATCTGATCACCTGTATTTTCATTGTAAATTGTTAAGAACTTTCCAAAGGGAAGTGAAATGCATAAACCAGTTCCACTCTTCTCTCACCAACATGTCTACCTGCTGGTTTATCTCAAAATGCTCAGGCCAATTCCTGGTCAGCCAGACAGTCCCTCTCCTGCATCTGGCTGGTCGTCCTAGTGCAGACCACAGGCTTCCCCTCCCTCCTCCCACCTCCTCTGAGCCTTCCCACCCCCACCCACCACCACTTCCCAGGTATCCTGCTTCCAGCAGAGGGAAGAGGTCTATGCTGCTGAGGGCGAGGCAGCCAGATGGCTTTCCTATTTATTGCTGTTGCTGTTTTGTCTTGCTTTCAACCAAATTGAAGAACGACTTAGCTGCATTGTCAGCTAATGGATCACTGAAAGAAACTCTTGATGGTAGATTGTAGAATGACTTCTGGTGTCTAGTTTGAAGGGAATTTCAAGAATTGAGTGACAGTGTTATTATAATTTGATTCAATTTCCTTCTGTTTATGTGGATGGATTTTCTAAGAATTTGAACTTGTAAAACTGAAATATAGGAATAGAGTTGATGCTGAATCCATTTTTTATTTTAGCAACAAGCAATATTTATCCAGGGACATATGAACTAGAAGAAAAAAAAAGAAAAAGGAATAAGAAAAAGAAAGAGAGAAACATATCATCCATCTCACCGAGGATGCATTTTTTTTTTTTGATAAATGCTATGTTCTTTCTTATAATTATCAAAATTTGTGAGACATTTTCAGTTTTGTTCCATTATGCAATGGTAATTATTTTAATGATAACTAAATCCAGAAGTAATTATTCAAAATGTAGAGCAGCATATTTAAAATATCACATGATATTTTAAAAAATTAAATTTAAATACATACCCATATTTATATTGTAGAGAAGTATAATGGAAATGCAAATTTAATGAGTAAAGGAAATTATGTAAAACTTCTCCTGTAAAAGAAGAGTTTTTCATGTAATTTAAAAATAGTTGATAGTGTCTAGCAAATCTTTTGGAATTTAGAGTCCATTGGATATACTTCCCAAAGTAAATATAAAAGTTTTATCTAAAATTTCCAATGTTAATAGAATATTAAAGATCATATCCTGGTGATTATTTAAATCTATATTTTGTATTGGACTTTACAATGTATAAGTACTCCAGGCATTTATAACCCGACAGGATGTCATGTGCACCATGGTGGGAGCACCCGCTGACCCTCCTGTGGGTTGGGATGGGAGGCACATCAAAGTTCACAGGGGCAGTGCTGTCCCACCACCTAGTACCTATTGGCCTGTGTGGGTTACAGACAGCTACTGAGCCTCCCTGCTTCTCCCCTTAAGAAGTGGACACTTGCCCTTGTTCTTAAGACCAGGCTGAACTGTGACAGATTCTGGCGCCTGGATGGCAGTGGACATGGCACTCCAACCTTTGAGTCTGGGCCTTAGGAACACCACAGCACTTTCCAATCATTATTTTAAGTAATACACACACACACCCATATCTATATATATGAGCAATGTAATGTTGACAGTAAAATGCAGAAGACTCTACAGGGTAGATATCTCACACCAACCCCCACACGTGTAGCTCCACCCCATCAGCAATCCCATGGGAGGTGTCTTGCTGGAAAGATGGACCTACAATACATGTCACCCACAGTCCACGGTTTACCCTGAGGCTCAGTCTTGGTGCTGCATGTTCTGTGGGTCTGTAAGAGAAGATGCATAATGACATGTGTCTGCTGTGACAGGATCACACAGAGGATGCTCCCAGCCCTCAGTGTTCCCTGTGCTCGGCCTCTGCATCATTCCTCTCTGACCTCCAGCTCTTGGCAACCATTGTCTTCCTTGTCTTCCCAGTTGTAGCTTTTCCAGAAGTCACATAGATGGAATTGACCAAGTGTAGTCTTTTCAGAAGGACTTCTTCTACCTACAATATGCACTGAAGTTCCCCTGTGTCTTTGGTCACTTGAGAACTCACTTCTTCTTACCATTGAGTAGCTCTCCATCATCTGGATGTACCTCCACGCTTTTTTCCATTCAGCTGCCAAAATATGGCTGGTTGCTTCCAGGTTTGGGTGATCATGAATAAAGCCACAGTCTTCTTGGAGTGGAGCTCACTCTCTCATGATCCAACTGCCCTGATGAGGGAGTCCAGTGAGTCACATGGAGAAGACTTCTGGGTACAGGGGGGCGGAAACCAAAATCACAGCCAACACCATCTGCCAGCCCTGTGGGTCTACTCTGACCTTCGACCCCAGGTGAGTCTCCAGATGAGCAACCCACAGCTGCCACCAGGCAGAGATAAAAACCACAGCTGAGTCCACGAATCCACATCACCACTCTGGTCACTGTGACAGCCCATGGTCATTGTGATGGTTGAGATATGAGAAGCCCCTCCCCAACTCATGTGCGAGAAAATGCAAGAAGGTTTAGAGGTGGAATGATTGGGTTATGAGAGCCTTAACTTAATCAGTGCATTCATCCCCTGCTGTTGCCCCTGATACCCTGATAGGAGTAACTGATGGTGACTGCTTGCAGGTAGGGTGTTTAGAGGGCATGGGTCCCTGGGGGTGTAGCTTTGGGGTTTTTATTTTTGACCATGAGCGTCTCTCTCTCTCTCTCTCTGTCTCTGTCTCTCTCTGATCCTTGGTGGTCATGTCCTGACCTACTTTCCTCCACCACCTTCTGCCATGATGTCTGGCCTCACCTCAGGTCCTGAGGAGTGGAGCCTGCCCTCTATGAGCTGGGACCTCTGCGACAGTGAACCCTCAAATACAATTTCCTCCTTAATATGTTCTTGTCAGGTCCTTTGGTCACAGCAGTGAAAACGTTGACTAAAGCAGCCTCATGTCCATCCATGTCAAGTTTCACTGAAGAGGAGTTCGACTCCAGTCTTTGCGAAGAGTCAAATGAGTGGTGAAGAGAGTGGTGTGTGGAGCAGAATGGATCTGAGTTTCAGCTCCAGGATCCTGGGTGTGTACAACTCACATCCTGAATTTGAGTCTGAGCCCTGATTTAAAATCAGCAGAAATCTTCTGTTCTCCAGAAAGTCATCCCTAATTACACCTGTCGTAGGTTCCCTGTTACCTTAGAGCCATCATTGCACACCCAGAGGCCACTTTCCTGATGGGTTTTGTACATTTCCTTGCTGCTGCATTAGGTCACAAACTCCCCATGGCCAGGAAGTTGTTGTCTAAACTGGTATTTGCCAACATTGGGTTCTGCACCCAAACACACCTACAAAGTAGAATTTGCCATTCTCACACATTCCTCTCTCTCATCTTTATTGTATTACACATGTCCATACTTATCCCCCTTTTATAGACGAGGAAACTGAGGGCCAGAGAGGTCAAGGAAGACTCCCAAAGTCACACAGCTACTAAACGACAATGCCTACATTTGAACTGGGACTGCATTTCAGATAACCTTCACGGGTGCTGCCTAACCCAACTATGAAGCATTTCTGAAATGAGAGAGGGGCTTCTAAGTGAATCTGTGCTTGTTTTCCCACAAAATTCAATACATTTCACAAATCTTTGCAGAGCATCAAAACAGAGTATTTGCTACTCAAAGTGGTGCAAATGTGTTCTATGCACGGTAGCTGCTCAGGAGTCCAACACAGACCTACTCGATTCATTTTGTTGAATAAGGGAATGAATGAACTCCCAGTTGGATCTTTCTGTCCCACCTGTGAGGAACTCCAAACCCCTTTTATTACAAAAATGAACATAAGTAGATGCTCTGACAAAAGTCAGGGAAGCCAAGTGAGGGCAAAAGTAAAAGGAATGAAAGCTTTGGTAGCCAGTATGCCCAGGGGTGCTTGTTGGATAGAGTTTCCCGGACTTTTCTCTCCTGGCTCCTCAGCCACTGTCCTTCGTCTCCTTCTGGGATGCGGAGATCTCCTCAATGCTCCTATGGCTTCCCTTGCTAAGTTCCCTGTAGCCCAAGTCTCTTGTTGCCCCAACTCTTCAGCCTGGACTGGCCATTGGTCCTTTGTCAACTTCTTTGAACTGTAGTGACTTCAGAGCCATCCTTCTGGGTGAAAAGTGCTCCATTTTATAACTCTACCTTTTGCAGAAGTCAAATTTTGTTTCCTCTGAACATCTATCTGTAAGTCAGCAGAAACAACCGTAAGTATCTAAAACGATGCTCGAGAAGATGAACTCCAGCCAAGTGCATCCAGTCAAGTGTAAACGGTCTGCCATGTCCAGATTCATGACGCATCACCTTGGAAGGATGCACCACTCGGTAACATTTCCCGAGTCAGTAGATTTTGGACCAACAACAAACTACTGGCCTCTTGGGAGCAAATACTTTTGAGGAGAATCTGCATTCCACTTGCTAAATCATGTAAAACAAGTGGAAAGAGAAAAGTTCTAATTAAACATCACTCAGGGGATTTCAAGGAAAAGAGATATTAATCTCTCTCCTCATGAAGCCCTCCAGCCACAATTGCGATGAATCTGAATGATAGCAATAATCTCTCAGATTTTTAAAAAATCAGACAGCTTGACAGAAAGATCCAACTGGGAGTTCATTCATTCCCTTATTCAACAAAATGAATCGAGTAGGTCTGTGTTGGACTCCTGAGCAGCTACCATGCATAGAACACATTTGCACCACTTTGAGTAGCAAATACTCTGTTTTGATGCTCTGCAAAGATCATCAAAGTTGATCATCAGAGTTGGAACAACAATTTCTTACTATTTAAATAAAAGTTTTTAGAAGACAAGATTTAAAATTCATAGTTTCATGTTAAACTTTAAAATAAAGTTGATATTTGTATTTCTACAGTAGAATCACATACTAATGTATATCTTCCACTCAAATGGTTAACATCTACAGCATTGTATATAAATAAATGCACTTAGGTTCGTACAGAGGCTTTATATTTAGGTAGTTTTGCTAATAAAGTTTTGCTCTAAGATAGTGCTTATTTCAAAATAAACACAAATATTTGCTTATTTGCTGCTCATTTTCACAGTATCCAAAAAACACCTGAAGCTATCCTGGCCTTTAGATTTTCTCATCTTAAAGGTCAACTGTGTTAGCAATAAAAATCATCCTGCTATTTACTGCAGACATGGATTTTTCAACCATTTTCATTTCTCTATTTACATTTTAATTGGCAGATAACACTGTATGTGTGTGTTACATCCACGTGATGTTTCAAAGTACATATGTATTGTGGAATGGTTCCATCAAGTTCATTATGGAAAACATCGCCTTCCGTCGTTGCTCTTGTGAGGAGAGGTCACACGCCCACTCTCCTTACATTTTTCAAGAATGCAATACATCATCACTATGGGCCTCTTGGCACAATAAGTCTCCTGAAATCTCTTCTCCCTGTCCAGCTGTAATTATGCACCCCTGTCCCTCACCTGTCCACCCAACCTGGTACCACCCTTCTACTCTCTACTTTGGTGAGATTGGAATTTTCAGATGTGGTGGGCAGTGGTGAACCTGTGCCTGGTACCTCAATGTGGTCCTGACTTCAGGAGCACCTGGAAAGATTAATAACTGTCCACTCCTTGTGGTTGCCTTCACCTCAGCTCAGGGTCTGGGCACAGCTGGGGCCGCGTGGCTTGCCTACTTGCTCTGGGAGATAAAGCACATCCAGGGGAAATGAGCTCCGATGAACCCACAGGGATGCCAGGTTCCTTGGCAACTCGTTATCTTGCAACTCTTTATCATCACTAATGGCGGTGCACTGCCCTCTATGCTCACAGGTCTCTGTATGCAGACCTTAAGGTGGCCCTCCTATGGCTGTTCAAATCCCAGGTCAGTAATAATCACCAATTAATTGTACCAAGGCGCCGAGGAACAAAGGATGAGGCTGCCTCCCAGGCTGCAGATTGCATCTTGATGAAGGCATTGGTGTCCACACACTCCTTGCACAGCTACCTTACTAGACATTTGTTTTTGCCATTAAGTATAGAGAAGACTGCAAACCCCTCTCACTGGTTTCATGAGTAAATGTCCCCAAGCAGGCTTGTTTGAGAGGCTGGTAAATTCCAGACAAGGAGCCGTTTGTCAATCCGAACAGGGAGGAGAGAGTGTGGAAAACACCAGATGGATGGTTTTCTTCCCTGTAGCCCTGGAAAGCTAGATTGCAGTAGGATAATCCAATCAATAGTGGAAATGCCACTTTACATGCTGTATTAGTTAGGATTAGGCTCAGCTGGCTGCATCGAATAGCGAGTCCCAACTTAAAGAAAAAGGAATATATTTGTCTCACTTATAAAAGCACAGAAGCTGTACCTCAGGTACAGGTGTGTCTGCTCCCCTAAGTCTGCAGGGCATAGCATCGTTCAGCAGAACCCCTGTTATCTCTAGAACAAGTCTCCTGGCCTCGGTGTTCTAGCAGGATACCAGAGGTCCAGTCATCGAAGCCATGGTCTAGGGAGGAAGAAGGCAGCCCTCCTCCATGAAGGACATTTCCTGGGAATTTCACAAAACACTGCTGCTTACATTCCACTGGCCAAAACCCATGCCACATGCAACTCTGAGGAGCATAGGCGAGCTTTCATTTGGCTTGATGGCAGAGACTAGGAAAAACTTGGGGTCTAAGGAAAAGGAAGAAGCATGTATGGAGGCAGCTCAGACTTTCTCCTCCTATGTACAGCACTTTCAATCAGGGGTGATTTTCAGAGACCAAATTTTCTTTTTTAATACCGTCACATCATAGAATCCCAGACATAAAATAAACCAAGAGCACTTGCCTGTTCACGATAAGGATATACAGAATTATATCCTGACTAGAAATTATTTGAAATCCAATAAACTGTACTCATTATATGCTGACCTCTCTAGTTCCTAAAGAACCTTGAATATTATAGGGATAACTACAGAATTAAAATAGGATTCTCACTAAGCTATATAGAGATATTTTTCATTATTGAAATTTATTTTGTTAAAAAAAAACAGCTAAAAATCTATAAAAGAAAATCATATTTACCACTCGGAAAGCTCTACAACTTAAACCACCAAAGCTTTTCATACTCGCGCTGGTATTTGGGTCACAGAAGAATTGAGCTTTATTTTCCTGGAGGAGGGGTCACTGTTCTCTCTCCAGTGCCCTCACCCCAAATCTCTCTCTCTCTCTCTCTCTCTCACACACACACACACACACAAACTGACATAGTCAAAATTTTTATTTTGAATTCTCAGTCTGTTGCTATGACGACAACAACAACAAAAAATGGCCCTGGCCTTCACTGGGTCTTGCTGGATCCATTTGATTTTGAAGAGCAGGGTGTATTTCAATCCCAAGGAGACAAGGATGATGGATAGAGTCTCAGGCAGAGGCCAGAAGACTGGCTTTTATTCTCAGCTTCCAGCATTGATCCGTGTGGCCACAGCTAGCTGCTCACAGTTTCGGCCTTTGTATCCACTTTCTCAGCTACTTGTATTTGCTGTCTACCCATTGCGACTGGTAGGGGTTAACAGGGGGATTCACTGTGAGCACCTTTGAGATCTGCACACTCGAGCTCCGTCCACCCTCATTTCCTGGGTAGGTAATTCTTGCAGATTATACAACCCAGGGTAGTCCACGTGGCGGAGACTTTTGGCATATTCTGTGCTTGGCGTGCCTTTCTGTCCAGACATCTGAGGAACTGCAGACTTGGCGGCTTCAAAACTTCAAAGAATTGTTTGGATTCAGATGTACTTAAACTATAAGAAAGCCATTTATAACTCATTTTCAGACAGGGCACGAGGAAGCAGGTTTCTTTGGACACTCTGCGTGGAATTAGACAAGACGAGAGAGTTCGACCAAAACTCTGGGTGGCTCAGTTCCAAGTCTCAGATCTGGGTGCAGATATGAATGAAGAACACCTGGGATTATCCATTCCTGGCACAGAACAAACGCTGTCATCTGCTGCATGAAAGTGCGTAATGACTTTCTCCTCCTCGTTCTGAGTGGATCTCCTGGCACATCTAAGCATACGGTGCTGTTGTCAATTGCTCTATTACCATAAAGTTCTGATATAAAACTACTTACGTTGAAACAAACCAGTCTGCTAAGAATGTTTTGGTTTGCCTAGAAATTTGGAGACAATCTTTCCATGATGTGGAAAGATTGGCGAATGGGTACAAAGTTCCAGCCAGAGAGGAAGAATAAGCTTCTGTAATCCATTGCACAGAATGGTGACCCCATCAATAATAATGTGTGTTAATAGTTAATAATAACAGTGCAGTAACGTAGTAGACCTAAGAGTGATATAATGTGATAATAATAATGTAAGCCTCAACATTATTAAAAGAAGATCTTAAGTGTTCTTGCCACAAGAATAGTAAACCAAATAGGTGAACTGATGGCTATGCTAATTAGCTTGATATAACCATTTGGCACTAGGTACGAATATCAAAAAGTCACATTATAACACATAAACATATGTGATTGTTACCTGTCCGTTTAAAATAAAGTTTAAGAAAATAAAAGTGAATTTTCACCCTGCCACATGTTTTAAAAGGTCTATCAAAGTGGGGAATGTGTGCAGGGCCAGCATGGTGACAAACTTGGACAGAGACTTGGAGCTATTTCTGAAGCAAACCACAGACTTGTCACAGAGTTAATTGCGATCTAAGCCTGAGGGACACTATGATATTTGAGACCTTCCAACTTCACTTACATCATAGACTTGACTCAGACAAATGTAGACACAAATGTCATCTTTGCCTTTTACTATTTATAAGATCTCCAGCAAATCATTTTATCTCTTAGAGCCTCAGTTTCCTAGTCTATAAAATGGAAATAATTCTCTATGTCCCAGGATGGTGGTGTCAAAAGAGATAACTGACCATAACATGGCTGTCCACCAACAGGGCGAGCTCTGGAGAGGGCACGTCTCTTCTGTCTAGAAGTCGTCTCGGTGGACGTGGCCTATGCAGGAGCCCATCTTACCCTCTGCCTGAGCAACTTCCACGCCTTCTACCTAAGGCAAGCCTCGGGTTCCACCATCAGTGTAACTCCTGGAGGCCTACACCAAGCCATTTCACCTCACTTTCTGTTCTCTGCTTGATTGGGGAACACCTTTATTTCATGAACATTTAAAGAAAATGCCAAGGTGCCTGAGCTCCTGTGGGGAGGCAGGGCCCTGAGGTTCCGGGAGAGTCTCTGGCTGAGTCTCTGGCGGGGCCTCAGGTGGCCGGCACTCCCCATCCTCCCAGCAGTCTGCAGCTTTCTCCAGCGTGAGGTCCAAGGAGGGTGGAAGCCATGCTGTCCTGACAGCCCTGGGAACTGCTGCTGCCTTCTGTCCTGTCCCCATAGCCTTCGGGAGGACCTAGGGGCTGACGCCAGGGCACGGTTCTGAGAGCTGAGTTTAAAGTAGAGGATCCACTGAAGTCAGCTGGGAGAACAGGGGCTTATTTCCAAATATTGTTCCTTTCAAATCTAGAAACCATGTTGTCTGTATTCTTAGCCACACATCACACTCCTCTTCTACCAGTGTCATTAATTTTGCTGGGAAAAAAAAAATAAAACCCATGGTGATGGAACAATCCAGCCGCTGGTGACAGAGGGCACAAAGCCTCTGCTGGTCTCTGCCACCCACTTCCTCCTCTCGGGCTGCACACGATGCAGAGCAGAACAAAGCGCAGGTCGGAGGCGGCGGCAGAAGGAGCTGGAGCCTGCTTTTGTCAACATTCCCCTAGAAAAACTGGCAAAGATCTCAAATGTCAGGGTGTAGAGGCGGCGGGGACACACTGGTGGGTGTGAGTGGGAGAGAGGAGGACGGTGCTGGATGGAAACTCCAGTCCACGTGCTGCTCGGGAGTCTCTCCTGGTGGAGACACAGCTGCCCCCCCTGCAGTCCTCCCACAGGAAGGCTGACTTTGAGGGTCTCCACCAGCGCCAGCCACGCTGGCCTCCAGACTGCTGCTCCGGGATCCCCGGCCTCCCCATGTCCCCCAGACATCTGCTCGCTGACACCCTCCCCCAACTCCCTGCAGGCACTTGAGGAATGGCACTTTGATCTCCTATAAGTTACTCTTTTCTGAATCTCTGACTGGTTGCCTCACGCCCCTGTGCAGTCTGCATCCATGCAAAGGACATCACTGTGGTCACTGATTCCTGGTTGTCAAGTTGTCACTCTTTCTAAGAAGGATACAGGAATAAGAAGAAATACTGATACTATGAGGAAGAAATAGCACTTAGCATCAGCACCCAAGCTCACAAAGAAAGAGCAACTCCAGACATACAGACAATCAACAAGTACATGAAAAAATGCTCATCATCTCTAGCTGTCAGAGAAATGCAAATCAAAACCACCCTAAGATACCATCTCACTCCAGTAAGATTGGCAGCCATTAGGAAGTCAAACAACAACAAGTGCTGGCGAGGATGTGGGGAAAAGGGTACACTTGTACATTGCTGGTGGGACTGCAGATTGGTGCAGCCAATTTGGAAAGCAGTATGGAGATTTCTTGGAAAGCTGGGAATGGAGCCACCATTTGACCCAGCTATTCCCCTTCTTGGTCTATTCCCTAAAGACCTAAAAAGAGCATGCTACAGGGACACTGCTACATCGATGTTCATAGCAGCACAGTTCACAATAGCAAGACTGTGGAACCAACCTAGATGCCCTTCAATAGACGAATGGATAAAAAAAATGTGGCATTTATACACAATGGAGTATTACTCTGCATTAAAAAATGACAAAATCATAGAATTTACAGGGAAATGGATGGCATTAGAGCAGATTATGCTAAGTGAAGCTAGCCAATCCCTAAAAAACAAATGCCAAATGTCTTCTTTGATATAAGGAGAGTAACTAAGAACAGAGTAGGGACGAAGAGCAGGAGAAGAAGATTAACATTTAACAGGGATGAGAGGTGGGAGGGAAAGGGAGAGAGAAGGGAAATTGCATGGTAATAGAAGGAGACCCTCAGGGTTATACAGTGGAGGAGGTAGAGAGAGAGGAGGGGAGGGGAGGGGAGAGGTGGGGAGGGGGGAGGGTGGAGGATGGGAAAGGCAGCGGAGCACAACAGACACTAGGATGGCAATTTGTAAATCAATGGATGTGTAACTGATGTGATTCTGCAATCTGTGTATGGGGTGAAGGTGGGAGTTCATAACCCACTTGAATCAAAGTGTGGAATATGATATGTCAAGAAATTTGTAATGTTTTGAACAACCCACAATAAAAAATTAAAAAAAAAAAAGAAAGAGCAACTCCACCTACCTTATAATTAAGAATTGCAAATTAACATGCACAAAGCCCACGTTCAATCCCCAGCACCAAAAATAATAATAATAATAATTTTTGCAAAATAATACAACGGCACAGTGGGAAAAGGAAGTGCTTCTCTGACATCTGCTGTCTGGGTGGCTTAAGTGAGCCACGTCACCCTCTAGAGCCCCAGTTTTACAACATGGTATGTCTGGCAGTTTTCTATTACGGTAACAAAATACCTGAGATAATCAACCTAAAAAAGAGGGAATGTTTATCTTTAGCTCGTTGTTTTGGAGGTTTCAGTTCACAATCCATTGTTCCCTTTGCCTTTGGACCAGTGGTGGGGTGACCATGGTGGGAAACACCCAAGGAGCAGACTCTTCACCTCATGGCCATGACAAGAAAGAAGAGGAAGGGACAAGGGTCCCAACATCACCTTCAAGATCATGTCCCCAGTAGCCAGACTTCCCTCTAGGCCCACCCATGAAATGTTCCACCACCTCCTGGCAGTGCTATGGCTGTGGCCACACTTTTAGCACATAGACCTTGTGGGGAGACCTTCTCCCCGCAGCAGAAACCATAAATCCAGCTTTCAGATCTGTTGAGGGAAATGCTGACATGGTTCCTGGTATACAGTGGGGGAGATGGTGGTTGTCAATGTCACTGGTGGCAGTACACCCTTTGGTGCAGTTTTTTTAAAATGATGAAAATACAGTTGGAAAAATTGAGGGGAAACAAGTAAGTCATAATCATAAGTACTGTTGGGGGCTGTGCAATCCTTTGAAGGCATTTTGAATGCTCAGGGTCCCCAAATATGATGCCTATCCTTTGACCCATTGATTCCCTTTCAATAAAGTTGTAACAAGAAGAAAACTGTAAAATGCAACATATGTCATTATGGAACCATAATAATCAACTGTGGGACAGAGACAGGGTGGTGCTTCTCCTTCCCAGCATAAGAGTCATGGACAACACTATAACAAAAGACACGTTAAGAAGAGAAAAGCATAACAGATTTATTGGATCAGTTACCAGTGATGCAGGAGCCTTCAGAGCAAAGACCCCAAAATACAGGGCAGCTTTGATGTCATGCTTAGCTTGTTGAAGCAGGGATAGCCACGTAGAAATGGGACTGGACAAAGCAGGGATATGCTAATGTCAACAGTTTACTCACTGTCAACCCAGTGAGTAAACACAGCAAGGCCTGTCCAGGCTCTGTGGGAGCTATTTCAGATATCTCCATATACGTGTCCTGCATTTCCAGATTGTCCCTCTATGGACACTGGTGTTCAGGTGCCAATCCACAACACTGAACATGTATGCCTGGTATCAGTCAGACTTCCTTCATGGAAAGTGTTGATGGAAAGACAGATTCTTGCTGCAGGGTCCGCGTGCTTCTTGACCTCTCTGAGCAGCATCTCTTCCTCCTGGGTAGGGGCAAGCAGTTTCTTGAAATCAAACAAGTGAGGTCGGGGGATTTCTTTATGTCTAGCAGTAACACAGAAAGGGGAGAGAGTGTTAAAGTAATGTTTTTAGTTTTATGATTGGCTTTGAGGGAATGGGGTCCTGCTTTCTACGGCTTGCTTGGAGAAGGAATTCTAGTTTCTATGATTTGCTTCTGGAGGAAATGAGGTAGGGAAGGTCAGAGGGAAACTTTACTTCTGAGGCTGTTTCAGGCTGGGATAACATTATCTGAAACCCAATGAATAGTTAGATGTCTAGATCAATGTTGCAAAATAGAAAGTCTAGACACAAGACCTACATACCTGCAGGCAGTCACCTGATGTATATCAAAATGGTACGACTGGGCACAGGTCTATTGTTGACAGTCCTCGACCCAGTGCATATCCATGGGAAAAAAATTTTGCAAATGGTGAAACAATAAATCTTTTAGAAGAAAACATCAGAGAGCATATTTATGATCACAGAATAGGCATGGATTTTAAAAACAAGCCCCACAAGATGCTAGTCATAAGGAAAAAAATAACACACTGGAACCACATTAAAATTAAGAATTTTTGTAAATCAAGATATCATTAACCAATTGAAAAGGTAATCCCACAGAATAAGAGAAGTTTTTGAAAATATATATCCCAGTTGAAACTTATATCCAGAATATGTAAAGAACTTCCACAAATCATCAAGAAAGATGTAGCCGACTCAATGGGCAAGTAAGCAAAAGGCCAACAGGAACTTCAGAGAGAAGGATATTCCAAATGGCAAATAAACCACACTGGGTAACCTGAATGCTCACCCAGAGTGTAATTGGTAAGTAAATTGCAATGTATATCCATGCATGGAATGCCATGTCACTATGATAATGAACCCTGCATGCAGCAACATGGGTGGGTGTCAGAAACAACACTGAGAGAAAGAAATGATGCAGAGAGGGCAGAGGTGGTCCGTTTTAGAACCAGTGAAGTAGTCCCTCTTGATTAAGGGGAAAGACACAGCAGGATGATTCTCTGGTGCTGGCAAATCTGTGTTCTTCTGGGCACTGTCTACAAAGTGTGACCACTTTGTGAAAATTCACTGAGCTGTATTGTTATGATTTATGTCTCTTTATAACTTGTGCATGTTTCTGGGTATATTTTGTTCCCCAATAAAAAGTTGACCCCCCCACAAATTGCATTAGATATGAAGACACATGCACACACATATACACATATGCACACACCAGTTCGTTAATACTGGGTTGGGGAAATAGTCCCATGTCCCAGATTAAATTTTCATGAGCTGTGGGACAGCAGTTCACTTCTAAAACTCCTGCAGCCCCATTCTAGCTGATAATCCACTGCCTTACTTCTGGGCACTCTTTGCCCAACCACCACTTTGCACTGCAGTTTCTTTATTGTCTCATCAAGTGAGAGATGCACCAAACCTTGTTATTAGCGTTTATTTCCCATGAAATCTGCTGCTTTGTTTTTATGTCTGAACTTAGACGCTGATCTGTGGAAGGCGGCCAACTGATCTGATCCCAGGGACCCAGCCCCTTTCAGCTGAACCAGTAGGTCATGAATAGTTCCTGATACCACCTGAACTCAACAGTGACTGGTTGTCATTACTGTTGCATGGACTCCAAAGAGACAGGGCTGTCAACATTTTCCTTTGTGATTGGTGGGGTATCACACAGGATAGATTGCCACAGGGGAAGGCCAAGGGAACAATATGAGAAATCTCAGAGGCTCGATGATGAAGTTCTCTCAATCACACTATCCATCAGAGGCCCTGTTTGTTTCGATTCTCCAAGGACCCAGCTGCACAGGCTCTTTGTCCATCACCACAGCTGGAGAAGAGGAGCAGGTGCTGGTCTTAAAGCGTCTGTCCAAAACAATCATGTGCCACGGGAAAAGCCAAGTTAGTCCAAGCCTGCCCTGGGGAAGAGAGGGGAGCCAGGGACACAGGCCCTGACAGTGATCACGTGTGTCTCTTCCCCGTTGTAGTTAAAGGGAGATGGACCTAGCCAGCAGGTCAGCAGAATCAACTGTGATCTACAATGGGTGACCTGACACCAGACGGCATTCCATCTGGGCAATCCTATATAGATTCACTCTTGCTAAAGAAACAAGGTATTCAGTGATCTTTTTTAAAGCACAGTAATAAAGACTTTATTCAGGACTGTCACCAGAGGTATGAGGACCCCAGCAAATGAGAAAGGAGACTGAGACAACTCCAAATACAGCATGGGCAGGTAGGAATTTACAGCCAAGGACAGGATGGGGTCAGAGCATTGAAAACTACTAAGAGGTGGTGTAGGAGGTACGTGGGATTCTGACTAAACCAAGCTCCTGGGGTTCTTGCAGAAATCAGGCATCTCCTGGGGGGTAGGTAGAGGAGGGTGAGGTGATTACTTACTGAAGTTGGGGTTCTGCTGACTTGGATTATATAAAGTACTGCATGGATGGGCCTAGATGGAGGTTCAGGAGCTTAGCTGAAGTTTGGTCAAGCAAAGCATTTTGGTTATTCTGCAAGTTTAGAGAGCTCTGGTGTAGTTAAAATAATTTAATTCTATTTTCTTCTGTTTGTCCAATATTATACCTTAAAGATTGCCTAAAGAAAAATCACAATGTTCAGAAATAATTCCTATGGAGACATGAGGGGCTCTGTATATACCTGTAAGGATCAGGGGGAAAGGCCAGCAGCCGTTAGGAAGGTGGGTTGACAACACCGGGGCAGCTCTCCCTGCTCCCCCCAGGGATGAGATTAAAAGAGGTGATTTCTCCAATAGCAGAGCCAGCTGGATTAAACATTAGGAGTGGTTGATTTTGCATTTTATGGGGTAAGGAGACCATGAGGTTTTAAGATGCTAATAAATGTAATATCATTGAATGATTTCGGGATTCCCTCCCACCCCCACCCCCATCAAATTTGGAAGCCTCTGCTCCATACTCGAAGTTCATTAAATATATGCATGGTATCTGCAGTTCCATAAAATTTAAAGGAAAACAAAATAAAAATGAAACTATTCTGCAGGTGGTATGGGCTCAACGTAAGTTGTTAATTTTATCCAGTGAATTATTTTACCATAAACGTGAGTTTGGCATTTGCCAAAAGCCTTCATTTTGCCTGGGGATCTGCCCCAGCTGCTCTGCAGGCTCACACAGCTCAGCATGCAGAGGGAGGGGGGCGGGAGCTTGATGGTAAATAGCTGTGCTGTTCTCCAAGGGAGTGCTTTTGGCTTTGAAGCTGGGCCCCTGGTGAGGGGAGAGGATGCTGGCTCCAAACTCCAGGTGCAGAGCTGTTTCTGATAAGATTAAAAGGATGTTTTTCCTTCCAGATATCATTCCTTCACACAGCAGTGTTTCCTAAACACAGCGATGATGTGCCAAAAGGTGCAATCCCTCTCCTAGGAGCACAGTGACTCCTTCCTTCCTGTTATAATGGCCAGCTTTGGATTTTTCTTGGCAATTTCTATCCCTTTGTTTTATCCCCAACTTTAATATTCCTGAACCAGAAGAAGAACTCAGTAGCTATGGTTGTGCTAAAGAACTAGTTTTTATTGTGAATTCTCTTATAAATCAAAATAAAATATGGTCCTATTAGCAACAATGTTTCACCAAATTGCTTCCAATTAGGTAAAATTTCATTTTCTTTCTTCCCATTGATTCAAAACAAAAGTTTGTAGTGTGCCTAATTATTGTTGCAACATTTGCTTCATATTAAAATTGACCCACTACCCTTCCCTTCTTCATACAGATACGGATAACCTAACGCCACTTTAACTCTTCTAAAGTGTACAGTTCTGTGGCACCAAGTGCATTCACTATGTTGTTTGAGCATCACTGCTATCCAGTTCCAGAACTTCACTAAGATTCAACATGTCTAACACCCAAAGAAATCCTGCTGCCCAGGGAAAATGAATCTCTGTTGTTGAGTGATTTATTAAACAGTACTTTTAACCAAATTGACTGCTTGATAATAAGGGCTGGAAATAATGTGGGACTTCCCTTTGGAAATCCTATCCCCTGCCCAAATCCCAGGACAGTAAGAGTGTGGGTGATCATGAAAACAAACTGAAAACTTTAATATGAAAATAAAAATACATTTCGGAAGGTCATTCCGATGTGCACTCACACTGCAGATGTACAAAGGCACCCTTTTGCCCACATCCACTCTTTTCTTGCTGGCCTTTGTCCTTTCCCATGTTGCCACCATTGTGTTCCTGCCTGCAGTTGACAACGGTGACTGTTAGTCGGCTCTAGAGGAGGAAAACTTTATCTGGGGCTCACAGTTTCAGAGGTCTCAGTCCATAGATGGGGCTTGAGGTGAGGTTGAACATCATGGCAGAAAAGTAGCTCACGTGATAATTAGGAAGCAGAGAGAGAGAGAGAGAGAGAGAGAGAGAGAGAGAGAGCGCTTTCATCATAAAGACAAAAAAATCCCCAAGTATGCACCCCAAGACCCACTTCCTCCAGCTGCACCCTACCTGCCTGCAGTCACCACCCAGTTAATCACTATCAGAGGATTAACGTACTGATTAGGTTAAGGCTCTCATAACCCCATCATTTGACCCCTAGACTTTCCTGCATTGTCTCACACATGAGCTTTGGGGGACACCTCATATCTAAACCATAGCATCAACCAGGCTTTAGTCATTTGCCTGAACCTTCTTCTAGGTGCACCTCGTACTCCTTGTCAAATATAGTTTTAACAAAGACCTCTGCTTGATCAGGTTAGCAAGAGCCCCACTCTGTATACTTGATCACCCTGCTATCAGACTGGGTTCCTCGTCCCCCAGGCCACTCTTCCTGTCCCCCACCAGTTCATGCCTGTCACCCTGGCCTATCCTCAGCGGGAATACTACCTATTAGACCTGTTTAACCAAAGTTCCCCTAACTCCTGATGCTTCCTCCTAGTGATTTTTTACCTGCAGATCCTGCTTCTTGGCTCTGAATTTTCCTTGCCCTGCTGTATCTGGAACTGACCCTGGTCTACACTGAGGCCTCTTCTCCCCTATTGCAATCAATAGTCCTGTTTCTCTGCATGAATCACTGTGTGACTGTGGTTTTTCCTGGTAGATGACAGCATCCTACTCCCATCTCTGTAACCATCTCTGTAACCCTAGGTCAACCCCAGAGGGCAACCCCAGACAATCCTACCAAGGAGGGCAGAATTTGATGCTAAATCAGCAATTTGTGCTACCTGCCTGTTCAGCTGCTCCTCTGGCTGACCCCATTCACCATTCTAATCTGTCACACACACAGTGCTCTGCCTGCAAGGTGCCTTTTAGGAAGGAGGAGCCTGACATGCTGATAAGAGCAGTTGCAAAAGCTAAGAACTAGGTTTTGCTCTTTCATTTAACCTGAAGGTTCTCTTAATCCCCTGCATAATAATGTCAGTGATTCTGCTTTCCAAGACTCCACTGTCTGAAGAAGACACCTGGATTTCATTTTGAAAGAAAATAAAGAGCCAAGACAATGCAATGAATATTTCCAAGTGCAATCTTTAGGATTGGGAAATGAGTTGGTCCTATTTCTCCTCACCCTTCACTCCAAACCTCAAATCATGAGGCTGCTTTCCAATATTAAAGAGGTTCATTTATAAATAAGTGGGGATTTCTCTAATGTTCCAAACTCAGCTTTAAAATGTAGGTAGTTCTGGTCAGGTGCAGTGGTACATGCCTGTTATCCCAAAGCTCAGGAGGCTGAGGCAGGGGGATCACAAGTTCAAAGCCATCCTCAGCAACTTATCGAGCAACTCAGTGATATCTCCAAATAAAATATTAAAAAACGTCTGGGGATGTGGCTCAGTGGTTAAGCACCCCTGGGAGGAAGGAAGGAAGGAAGGAAGGAAGGAAGGAAGGAAGGAAGGAAGGAAGGAAGGAAGGAAGGAAGGAAGGAAGATGTGGATGGTTCCTGTGAATACAAAGGCTTAAGAAATCTGTAGTAAAAAATAATAATAATAATATTTACTTAAAATATAAACACTGGAATTTCATAATGAAATAGGTTGGGCTTCTCGTTGTCCAAAGCCTTGAGTCTAAGGCTGTCAGCTTGAGAGTGGTCACAGTATGTGTGTCTCAGAGCCAGAAGGGGACGTGGCAAAGGACAGACACTCCACCAGGACCTGCCCAGTGACAAACTCCCGAGGCACTCAGTGGTGTCTTGGCACCGTGGAGCTCCAGGGCCCTTCCCACCCAGCTCTCTCTGCCTCCTCCTTCCTCCTTCTCCTCTTCCTCTTGTCTTTTCCTCTTCCATTTCGTCCCCACCACCCTCTGAGTTCTCTCCCCCTCCTCCTTTCTCCTCTCCTTCTTCTCCCTGCCCACCGACTCCATTTTATAGAAAACACATGGAACTCGGCTGCATTTTGAAGTGGATTCTAATTTACTACCAGTCCTGTTCTTAATTTTTCTCATGGATCCTTAAAATCGTATTGTTTTCAGCAAAAATCAAACAACAAATGAGTTATATTTGTTTATGGCAGAAAAAGAAAAAGAGAAGAAAATAAAAACAAAGAAAAAGAAAAGAGGTGGCCCTGATGCCATGTGGGACTCTAAAGCTGTGTGTGCCCTGGGCGGTCAGGGGTCCTGCAGGGCCTCTCCCACTGTTGGTGCCACTCGGCCACCACCTGGGCTTCTCTCTAGTCTGAGCAGGAAGTGCCTCTTCTCACAGTGACAGCAATGAGTGATCCTACATGGTCCTGCTTCCCACAACTCCCACTTTATGAGGAGAACGCGGCCCAGAGCTCAGGGCAGCCAAGAACTCTTGGAGGGAAAGGTGACTTTACCCGAAGGTGGTGCTTTCTCTCTACCCTCCATTTTACTGAAGGATAATTAACTAATAAAAAGTGTGCAGGTTGAGCACCCCTAATCGGAAAACCCCATATCTAAAATGCTCTAAAATCCAAATTTTTTGAGCACAGAAATAACACCACAAGTGGAAAAATTCTATACCGAAGAACTTTTGTTTCATGTATTGTTATTATAAATATTGTATAAAATTACCTTCAGTCTACATACATGAGGTGTATATGAAACATGAATGAATTTTGTGTTTAGATTTTAGTCCCATCCCCAATGCATTTCATTGCATATTTATAAATATTCCAAAATTTAATAAAATCTGACATTGAAAACACTTTCAGTCCCAAGCATTTCAGATCATTGACACTCAACCTGTATGTATTTATAGCATACAGTGTGATGTTTTGATAGATGCATATATTGAGAAATGATTGCCACAATCAAGTTAGTTCATACAGACGTTGCCTCACATAATTATCTTTGTGTGTGTATGTGTGTGTGTGTGTGTGTGTGTGTGTTGGAGACCATTTACAATTTACTCTTTTATGAATTTTTAAGTGTCCAGTACAGTGTCCCATGTTCACTTATGGAACGAGGGAGATGCTTTGTGAGGACCAAATGTTATTATCCAGCATCTGCCTTCTCACTTCCGGTTGTCTGTTCCGTGGATGCTGGTGCAACATACATGGAGTGTGTGAGCTGCAGACTGGAATATCTGAATTACTGCAACACAAGAAGCCTATGATTTGTTCCTTAAGTTCACAAACATTCGTATGACACTTTACCTCTTGCATTCTTCAGTGGGACAATCTATATATATTTGTTTTCATCAGATGTCCTCCTCATTCATTTAGAGGAATAATTAGCAAATATTAATCAGCAATATCACACGGCCTTGTCATGCCGTCCTATCATGTTGGAAGACTGGAAAAAAAAAATATGGAAAAGCCCATCACATCTTCTTCCAAACAGCCAAGTGTTCAAGTTTTTCAGGTCAGTCCATTGAAGTGGTTTTCCTACATAATGTGTGAAACCAGTTTTCTGCAAATATCATGAAAATTTGTGCTGTTTCTTTTTGGAAACTCCTAGGAAACCGAGTGAGCCCTCCGTGCTGGTCTGGGTGGAGTTGCCTCCTCTGGGTCTCCTGGGCCTTCCTTCATTCATCCGGACTTCCCCGGCACAGCGCCCCCTCTGGACGCTCATGAAGTAGCACTTGCAGGTAAGCATCCCTGGGCCTCAGGCTGCCTTTGCCTGGCCCAGGTCAGCGGGCGACGACTCTTCAGCAGCTGTGGGTGGATGGGGGGAGGCCAAATAGCTAGAGAACAAAAAGGGACCAAAATAACCCTTTGCCATTTCTATTACCTTGATACGATTCTCTTTTCAGGCTATAAATTCACTTCTTTCAAATAAGAAGCTTTGTTGAATAAAAATATTTCTTAAGATTGCCTTTAAGTGTACCTTTTGCTCAAGATGAACCCCCTGAACGTTTTCTTTATTATAATTAAGCCCAATACATAGCAATTGGAAGCATTTGTCCAAATGCTAAAGATTTGCTATCAGCTTGGTGGGAAACAGGAAGCCAAGGAATAAATGTACATTCAAAATAAGCCCCAAAGAGCTTCTTTTCTTTTCTTTTTCTTCTTATTCTTTTTTTTTTTTTAAATACTGAAGGAAAGTTGGTGGCTCAAACCTAGGACAATCCCTTTGTCTCCTAAGTATTAGTCGATTTAGTTCAGCTTTGCACACATTTGAAGATGCACTCAGTCTCTGCCTAGCACCATGGGGATCCTAAAGCCAGACAACATCCGGAGGAGAGCCAAGAACCAGGGGAAGGTCAAGGGCAGTGAGTGGTGCGCTCAGACAGGAATAAGCCTTGCTAATGGGCAGTTATGTAAGGAAGGCTGGTGGTCCAGCTCCCCAGGCGACCATGAGAATATTGACTATAGTTCTCAAGTATTTTGCACTGGGCTTTAGGTATTTATCTGCAGTGCCATCTGTGGGGTTTTGTAACTTGTGATTTTTTTTTAAGGCAACACAAAGATCGACAATGAACACTCACGTGGAATATAAACTCCTAAGAGTTTACTAAGAGTCAGTGTATGTCTGTGAGGTCAACAGGCAGCCAATAATATGCAGGTGTGAGATGACCTGATTGAGAACATTAATTATTTTCCTTTGGTCTGGTTTTGAAAGGAAACAAAGCTTATTTCCTTCTCTCTTTTCAAGTGGAAAAGGAGCTCTCAGGATGCAAAAATGGGCTCTTGGAGATGAAGAGGTGGGAATCATGGTAAGATGGGTGAGAAGAAGAGTAGAAACCCAGGAATATATCTGTGAGGTGGAGGGATCTGCCAGGTGTGCAGACCCACCCACTTGGTGCCCCCACTTTCAAGCGAGTGACTTTAGGCTGTGCAAAAGATCCAAGTTGACAGGGGCGTTGGGAGAAGCAGGTTTGCCTGACTTGGGGTGGATTGTGGAAAGTTGGTGGGCCAGATCCAGCCTGCCGCCGGCTTTTGTAAATCAGGTTGTATTGGCACAGAGCCACGCCTGTTTGGTTACATAGTATCTTATTGATGGTGGCTTTTGCTTTACAAGGGCAGGGTTGACAGTAGCTGTGCCAGAGACCATGGGCACCATCCACAAAGCCTAGAGCATTTGCTGCTGGCTTCTCACTGGGAAACAAAACAAAACAAAACAAAAAAACAGAGTTCTGGACTGTTTGCTTGGGATATGGGGGTGTCTACTTTTCTCATTTGAGCCTGAAGTCAGGAGGTCCTTCACACATTTTCTGAACGGCTCAAGTGCCCAGGATGTGCAATCACAGGCCGGGGAAGAATCCACAGTGACTCGCATTCACGTCTCCCCATGTTCCCAGGTCTTGCCAGCTTGCCTCCCAACTTCCATGTGAGATATTTTTTATTTATATTGATATTTACCTCCCTGTGTTAGAAATTAAGTAATATGAGGTTTCTAGGACTGAAGGCCTTTAACACCAATTTATAGCTGCTATTTACTGGGCCGATTTCCCAGTGATGCTTTGACAAATCACCACACACTTAGCATCCTAAGACAAGACAGGCTGTCTTCCAGCTCAGAGGTCAGAAGCCACAGATCAGTCTCAGAGGAGTAAACTTGAGGTGTCACCAGGGCTGGGCTCCCGGAGGTTCTGAGGGGAGACTCTCCCTGGTCCTCTTCTAGAGGCCACCTGCTTTACTGGGCTCGGGGCCCTTCCTTCACTTCCCATTACAAACCCAGCAGGAGGGCATCTCTCTCTTCTCTGTTGCCTCCTCCTCTTTGATTCTGACCCTCTTGCCTCCTTCTTATGAGGACCCTGTTCTTCCATTGGACCCACCACGGGAGTTCAGGATAATCTCCCCATCTCACACAATCCCATCTGCAAAGTCCCTTTGCCATATAAAGTGGCATTCGCAGATGCTAGGAACTGGGCTGTGGACATCTGTGAGGACACGTTATTTGGCCTTCAGCCCACTGCACACCAGAACCATGAGGCTCTGACACCACCTCACCTCTGTGAAGAATTACTGAAGAGCCGTGGGGACAAAGGCGAATGGACTCTCCCAGTTCTGCCTAGAGTTCCTCTCTCTGCCTCTCAGCTCTCCTTCAGGAATGGGTGTGTGGGGAGGCGCAGGCAGCTGAGGTCCACTGCACTCATCTCCAGTGTCTGCTGGGGCAAGGGGCAAGCCTTGGACAACCCTGTTGTGCAGGTTCAGGCAGACTTCTGCCCTCTGCCTCCCTAGAAGGAAGTTTCAGCTACAGCGAGGAACTTCCCCATCCATACTGTGTCCTTCCATGGTCACATCTCAGGAGGACACGGGGAAATACCCTCCTGGAGCAAAGCAGGGATAGGTTTGCTGGCACAGTTTTGCTCAGAGAGACAAGATACACAATTGGCCACTAGAAGGAGCTCTTCAAGATGGAGCTCAAAGCCTCTTTGTAGACAAGATGGCTTGTGCCTTAAAAATAGCACCTGATGGGGCTGGGGATGTGGCTCAAGCGGTAGCGCGCTCGCCTGGCATGCGTGCGGCCCGGGTTCGATCCTCAGCACCACATACAAACAAAGGTGTTGTGTCCGCCGAAAACTACAAAATAAATATTAAAATTCTCTCTCTCTCTCTCTCTCTCTCTCTCTCTCTCTCAAAAAAAAAAAAAAAAAAA
>NW_026000068.1:7439709-7483251 GCF_001458135.2 Marmota marmota marmota
AAAAAAAAAAAAAAAAAAAAAAAAAAAAAAAAAAAAAAAATAGCACCTGACAACAAGCCTTAACAACAACACAGGCTTCTGTGCTATCTCCCCTGGTGGATGCCAGGCTTCTCCTGGGGCTACGCGGGTTTCATTCTCTCAGAAGGGGTTGGGTTCATAAGAACTAGACGTGTTTCCTTCCCTCCACCTGGAAGTTGGTCATCTCCTTTGTACCTTACTCCACTCAGCACTGTGTGGTCACCTTCCTGTTACTCCACGTGGACCTGACATGGGTTTCCATGACTTTCGGTTTCACTTGGGTGCCCCCGTCTGTGGTAGGGTGAACACAGAGCATTACCCTTCTCTTCCTGCTTAGTTCTGCCCTGTGAGGCGGTTTCCCTTCAGGGCACTGGTATAAGCCCATCGTCCAGCCCAACTCCTGATTCCTGGGCCACAGACTCTCATGGCATGGACTCTTCTCTCTCATTCCTCCTGTGTTGTTACACCCAAGTCAAGCAGAGTGGGTAATAAAAACAAGCCTCACCTTTATTTTCCATGCTCGATAGAAGTGCAGCAGCTTATGGCAGTTGGCATCAAAGGGTGACAGAACAATAAGACATTCAGTTTAGTAATCAAAGAGATGAGTTAGGACAAATATTTACACAGTGGTATAAACCAACAGTGACTGCAGGTATGTTTTTTAAGAAGCTGACATGTTTTCCGCTGCTAGGATGTCAGACAAAGAAATACAAATATGTGAGATTCTTTACTCTGATCAAAGATGGAAAAGTTCAAGTTGTCTTCCCAATACTGTCTCAGCATGGTCAGAAAGAGGGCTAGGGACAATGAGTGATTTCCCTGTAAAGCATCACTTGCCGTTGCTGTGTCTCTTAACAAGTATGGAATTTAGTTTTCAGATACTGAATGTTTATCAGCCAAGTGTGGATATCCACAACAAGGGTTCAATCAGTACAAAGAGGAATGGATTCTAGAATTTTCTTTGTTGTTGATCTGAAAAATCACTGCTCCAAGAAGTGGGTTATGGTGGAGTCACAGATCCACAGTGGAACACGCTGCTGAAACACGTGGCGTGGGCAGGCTGGGCTCAGTGAGGCAGCTCACAGGGAGTTCTGCCCAACCACAAGGTCATGCAAAACACAGCTGGCTGTCCCCAGGGGCCATCAGTGGGCAGCTTGAGCACAGCGGCGGAGGAAGCAGGGAGAGTAGGGTCTCTGCCATTCACAGGATCAATGCTGAAGTCAGTTTCCAGAGAGACACGAGTAGGAAACAGTGGTTCTACAAGAGGTGGATCCAGGAAGGAATCCCGCAGAAGACCTCTGAGTGCACACATCTACTCACCACGTGGTCCAGCTGGGTCTCCTGCAGCAGTGCCGTGAGTCCATCCCTCAGCAGTGTTTACCGGAGGTCTGTGGTGCGCAGTCCCTCGGTCACTGCTGTGCACAAGCCCACCCTGTTCCTTCCCTCCTGGAGCTGGGGTGACGGGCAGGAGCCTGGGAGTGCGGGGCACCGGGCAGGCTTCCTGTAATGTGCTCCCGAGGGGCTCCCTGGGTGGGAAGATTCTGAGCAGAGTGGGATGGAGTGAAGAAGGAGCTGTCTGGAGACCTGAGGGTGGGGTGGGAGAAGGAGGGAACATTCCAGTCAAAAAGACCAAGTGCAAGGACCCTAAAGTGACAGTGAGCTGAGCAATTCCAGGAACAAAAAGGAGGGTGGGGCTGGGGCAGTTGTGACCAAGGAGATAAGCTGGAATGGCCGGCAGTGGCCCCATGGGTGTGGCCCTGTAAGGAAGTGGGGTTCCTCCTCATGTGTGGAATTCCATCCTTCCTGTGGGGTTTGCTCAGGAATGCCACTTGTTAATCTCTTAAGAAGGGGGCCAGGGCAGCTGATAAAACCCATCAGAGTTCACCACACGAGAAGCCTAGTATCTTCCTGCAGTATTTTACTGGATGCTCGCAGGAACCCCGTGACAGTAACAGCACAATTCTATTCTTGCCTGGGTCCCATATGTAGAAAGTGGGTTACTCTAGAAGGGAACGTGGGCAAAAGAGTGAGCTGACACCACAAACCCGCCATCTTTCTGGGCAGTTAGAAAGAGCTGAGAGCCAGCTGTCCATCTCAACCCCCCACCCCAGCTCGCACAGGAATGGGGACCCTGAGATCTGGGATGGGCCCCAACCATCTGCTCAAGACTGGTCAAAGTCCTGCTGGGTCCTGCTGCTCCACAAGCGAATGCTCACTCCAGAGACCCCAGGGTGGCCCCTTGTCCTCAGTGATCTGTGTCCTACATCAGTGAAATATGGTGTTTTGAAAAGCTTTTGTATTGAGTCTCATCATGATTTATTATGTTTAGTAGAATTTAGAAATTGGGGAATTAGGAAGATCTCAATTAGCTTATCTTAATTATTTTTAGCTTTGTGTTTGAAAATTACCTAAGAGTACAAAGAAGGAAAAACAAAAGCAAAACTCCACTACAGACACACACCCATTACCTTACATGTGCACTCACACAGGCACACAGCAGGTACACACACTTTGTACACACACACGAATATACCCCAGCCCCAGCACCACAAGTTATAACTGGAAGGACACTCGCAGAGTCCATGCAAAGTCCAGAGACCACGCCACACACTGGAATCTCACACAAGAGATTTGTTTTCAGTAGCACGAGGCAAACCGACAAGGCTGTCCCTTCGAGGGAAGCAGCAGCGTGAAGGCACTCACAGAGCAGCTCTATAGCCAGCAGGAGGAATCTCATAAGCTGCTCAGGAGTTGCGTCATAGGCTAGGGTGGGTTTAGCAGGCCCATGGTCTTAGGGAAGTTAAGCAGGTTTGCCTCAGAATTGAAACTTTGGAGCCTTTAGATAAAATGGCTCCCGACATAAAATGGCAAATCTGATGCCACTATTGACCTTTATTTTATTTTATTTTTATTGTTGGTTGTTCAAAACATTACATCGTTCTTGATATATCATCTTTCACACTTTGATTCAAGTGGGTTATGAGCTCCCATTTTTACCCCGTATACAGATTGCAGAATCACATCGTTTACACATCCACTGATTTACATATTGCCATACTAGTGTTTGTTGTATTCTGCTGCCTTTCCTATCCTCTACTATCCCCCCTCCCCTCCCCTCTTCTCTCTCTACCCCATCTACTGTCATTCATTTCTCCCCCTTGTTTTTTTTCCCTTTCCCCTCACTTCCTCTTCTATGTAATTTTGTATAACCATGAGGGTCTCCTTCCATTTCCATGCAATTTCCCTTCTCTCTCCCTTTCCCTCCCACCTCTCATCCCTGTTTAATGTTAATCTTCTTCTCATGCTCTTCGTCCCTACTCTGTTCTTAGTTACTCTCCTTATATCAAAGAAGACATTTGGCATTTGTTTTTTAGGGATTGGCTAGCTTCACTTAGCATAATCTGCTCTAATGCCATCCATTTCCCTGCAAATTCTATGATTTTGTCATTTTTTAATGCAGAGTAATACTCCATTGTGTATAAATGCCACATTTTTTTTATCCATTCGTCTATTGAAGGGCATCTAGGTTGGTTCCACAGTCTTGCTATTGTGAATTGTGCTGCTATGAACATCGATGTAGCAGTGTCCCTGTAGCATGCTCTTTTTAGGTCTTTAGGGAATAGACCGAGAAGGGGAATAGCTGGGTCAAATGGTGGCTCCATTCCCAGCTTTCCAAGAAATCTCCATACTGCTTTCCAAATTGGCTGCACCAATTTGCAGTCCCACCAGCAATGTACAAGTGTACCCTTTTCCCCACATCCTCGCCAGCACTTGTTGTTGTTTGACTTCATAATGGCTGCCAATCTTACTGGAGTGAGATGGTATCTTAGGGTGGTTTTAATTTGCATCTCTCTGACTGCTAGAGATGGTGAGCATTTTTCCATGTACTTGTTGATTGATTGTATGTCCTCCTCTGAGAAGTGTCTGTTCGGGTCCTTGGCCCATTTGTTGATTGGGTTATTTGTTTTCTTATTGTTTAATTTTTTGAGTTCTTTGTATACTCTGGATATTAGGGCTCTATCTGAAGTGTGAGGAGTAAAGATTTGTTCCCAGGATGTAGGCTCCCTATTTACCTCTCTTATTGTTTCTTTTGCTGAGAAAAAACTTTTTAGTTTGAGTAAGTCCCATTTGTTGATTCTAGTTATTAACTCTTGTGCTATGGGTGTCCTATTGAGGAATTTGGAGCCCGACCCCACAGTATGTAGATCGTAGCCAAATTTTTCTTCTATCAGACGCCGTGTCTCTGATAGGAAGTGTGAATCAGGCGGTATAGCGATACCAGATCTCAAACTATACTACAGAGCAATAGTAACAAAAACAGCATGGTACTGGTACCAAAACAGGCGGGTGGACCAATGGTACAGAATAGAGGACACAGAAACCAATCCACAAAATTACAACTATCTTATATTTGATAAAGGGGACTAAAAGCATGCAATGGAGGAAGGATAGCATCTTCAACAAATGGTGCTGGGAAAACTGGAAAGCCATACGCAACAAAATGAAACTGAATCCCTTTCTCTCGCCATGCTCAAAAGTTAACTCAAAATGGATCAAGGAGCTTGATATCAAATCAGAGCCACTATTGATCTGATGCCAATAATAACTCCACCCCAGGGTGCCTGGTGCTCCTGGAGGTCCGTGATGGAATCCCAGTCACAATGTACCTCGGCTTCCACTGTCAGAGATGCTCAGTGTTTAACTTAAGTGCAAAGCTGTCTCTGTTAGACCCCTTCACTTTGGGGGTTTCTTAGCACTCCTGAACACCGTTGATGTGTCTGAGGAGTCTAAAGCCCTGTGAGTCCCACTTCCCTGAAGCAGAGCCAGGAGACTTGGAGTCACTCTCTCAGCGGCTGAGTTTCAGAAGTTTCCAGGTTCCATTAAGCTCATCCTCATTTACCAGTCTCCTCTTGGAAATGATCAGCCCAAGGAAGGTGCCTCCACTGTAATGCACTTTTGGAAGAGGTGCATGATTCTCAGAGGTGACAGTGCCTGTCTGCACAGTACCTAGTACAGAGAAGCAGCAGGGGCCAAGCACACCAGGGTATAAACCACAGTGTTCCAGGCTGTGATGGAGAAGGTCCTACAAGTCTTGCATATGGCTGAGGACAAAATTCATTCTTCTGGTATTTCAAGAATGCCATGATCTCCCCAATCCACTCCTGTTTTGGAATTAGCTATTGTTGCTTACACTCAGTAATCTGGTCTGATCCTGATTGTCCTAAAGCATGTTCCCAGGGTCTCTATGCATACCAGCAGCAAAGCACGTTTACATTAAGGAAGGAACTATACAGTAAACTCAGGCGCACTCTTTCTTGTTGATTGCCCCTGTGGTGCTGTGTTGATGCACTACAATTTGCTTAACAAGCCCCATCCATGTACATTTGAAAGTATAGTGTTGCTTGTAGTACAATATACAATGTAGCAGTGAAAATCCCGACACATTTATCATTACCACCTCTCATTATGGACTTCCTATAGATTCCTAGCAGTAAGATTCTAGATGATCATATGTGCATACTAAAAACTTTAATATATAAAATCAAGTTACATTTAAAAGGTTATAAAAATAATGATTGTACCACAGATATATGAAGACACCATTGTTTTTTACATCCTCTCTGATATTTTATGTCATTAGTCATTTCTCACGTTCACATTTTGAAAAATAAAACTAAATCTCATTTTAATTTTCATCTTTAAATTTATTAAACTCAGCATATTTTCACATATGTGTTGGTCATTTGTATTTTTTTCATTTTGCCTATTTATGCCTTTTGCCCATTTTCTGTTTTTAAATTAATAGGTAGAGATCACACTATATTACATGTTGTAATGTGTAATATATGCCACATATATATTATATAGCATATAGTTTCTATGTATTGTGTTGCAAATATTTTCTTTTAGTCTCTTTAGTTACCATTTAATTTTTATTTATGGTACCTTATTCACAAATGTTTATTTCACATTTTTGGAATGATTTAACTTTAGAGAATATAGAAATGTAATTAGATGTATTAATAAACAAATAAAGAATAATCATATCAGATCCAGAAGAAAATCCAATAGAAAAATTTAAAGTAAAATAAAATTTCTGACTCAATACTTTAGATAAAACAAAAACTTTAAAAAAATCAACAAGAAAAATGCTTAAATAATTCATCAGCCGTCATCATGAAACATATCAGTTATAAAACCCTAAAAGCACTCCTACTAGGGCCGGAAGCAGGCCAGGGGCAGTGTGTCCACCCGCCTCAGGGCATGCTGCCGGGAAGTCTTTGCCGCTCTAGTCAGACAGAATCAAGCAACTGGTGCAAACTCAGGAGAAGAGGGGAAGCATCATCACTTTTTGCAGATAATATGATTTTATCCCTAGAAAGTGCAGGAGATGTAATTAAAGAAAACCTTTTAGAACTAATTTTCTTTTAAAAAAAATCATAAGAAGGTGTCATCATATAAGTACTTGAGACACTCAGCAGCTTTCCTCCACACTAGGAATAGGCATTTTGAAATTGAAATGCTGAAGGATTTCATTTATGACCACTACTGAAGCTATATGTGGTTTAAAATAAATTTATCAAGAAAATTTTAAGATGGGAACATTCACATTTCAGTATTAATATTTTACTGAAGTCATGAAACCAGATTTCGGTGAATGAGACAAGTCATATCCCTGAATAGAAAGACAACAACATAAAAGCTTCTCAAATCCATGGGAATGTGATGCGACTCCAATCAGAATTTAAATGGGGGCTATTCATCCTGGCTTTGCTCCTAAAACTGCAAATTGATTATAAATTTCATATGGGAGAGTAAACTTGATAATTTCTGAGAATGTTTTGGGGAAAACACCATGACAGGCGGCTTATTTTCCAGATGTTTTAATGTCTGTTAGAGCTACTTAATCAAAACAATAAGATGCTGGCACAGGAACAGACAAACTGATAAGCCAAACAGAGCCCAGTCCACAAACTAATCCAAAAGCACTTGAGTTACTTGAGTTTTTAATATATGATAAGTGATTCTTGGACAGACAACTAATAATTTAGAAGAAAAAGTGTAAATACATTCCTTTACACCAAATTTCAAAATTATTTCTAGATGAATTGAGGAAATAGGTAAAAGATAAAATCCACTTAATGTTATGATAACATGGAAATTATATTTGTTTTTAAACCATCAAGAAAAGAAGCAACTTCTAAGTTAGTCTGGCAACCCAGGTATCAAAAATTAAAAAAAAAAAAAAGATCAAAAGTCCCCACCTGATTCCTGAGTATGCACTAACCCCATTGACCTGTTAGAATATAGACCTGTATCTGGGAAGCAGCGACCCACCCAAGAGCGTTGAACATGGTGGAGTCAGAGAATCCTGCTCAGGTCAATAGAACATTTAGCAGTTCCTTCTTTCTGCTGGTTCTTCCATTTAATGAGCATAAGAATCTCCTGAAGCATTTGTTAAAGCAGTTACCTGGGCTCCACTCCTGGTTTCCACCATAACCATCAGGACAGGGCCTGGGAACTGGCATTTCTAGTAGGCTGATGTCCCTGCTGCTAGTTGCTGCCTTTCTCCCGTAGTAAGTACCATGCTCTACAACTTCTCTACACAAACAGTCATGGTGCTCGTGTGCACACTAGTTTGGATGCTGCCGGAAAGCACATATTTTACTCTTATTTTAGGGGTTCACCCATGTAATGGGGCATGAAAACTGAGGCAAGAGGGGTGAACAGTTACCAGGGGTCAAGGGCAGACTCCTTACAGCAACAGAGCTGTCAAGTCAGGTTGGTTAATAAAAGCAGTACAGTCATTTCATTTATATATTAAAAAAATGACATCAATGAAGACAGCAGAGCAATGACCTTCAAAAGTTTTCTTCTCCATAAAAGCAATGAAAAACTGGCAAAAGTTTTCAGAATTAATATTTTTGAAAACTCTAAAATTAACCAAAAGGCTGGAGTAGCCTGAAGAGTGTTGATTAAAAAATGAGTGGCTGAATTTTACTAAGGCGATTGGGGTTAGTGCATTTTAACTTGCCTTACTCCTGTCCTTTGCGCCTAGACTCACAGTCATCTTGTAAAATAAAAGTCAGCCTTCTCAAGGCAGCCTGGCAGCCTGGCAGCCTCCAAAGCAGAACTGCGCTCTTGCAGAGCCCTGTGCCCATTCTAAAGAACTGTCATCCTTTGACCTATCTTATGATTCCCTGGAATCTTCCCACTTGTAAGGCGTCTGAACTTGATCTGACTCAGAGGTTGCTCAGTGAAATGGGCCTTCTCCCCAGGGGTATTTGGTGAGCAATTATAGGCACATGTTTTAACTTTTCAGTTGCCTGAGGTCATCAATAATAGTTGGGGCAAATGAACCAAAGAGCTTAAAAAGAAAACCTGGAGCATGAGATATTTGTAAGAGCTTAGAAAAGGTCTGACACATCCCTGGGGATCTAGAAGGTCATGTACATGTCAGTACCACATACATGATCTTGTCTGTGTGCACACTCAGGGAAGGCCAGAGAAGGTCTCACCTCTGGCTGACCTTGAAGCTGTGTGTAAAGAGGAAGAAAAGACCAGATAAAATTGTCAGATGCCTAGTTGAGTGCTGAGAAAGTATTCCAGCACACATAGACTGCCCTTGGCAAAAATAGGGAGTTTTTTTGATTGGTTCCAATTAATTGAGGAAATATGTCCTCTCATTAGCTCACCATTAAGTTAACTGAATGGAGATTTCAGTGGCCACATATGAAAAAGAATGCAGACTTAGTTCAGAAAAGTTTCTAAATAAGCAAGCAATAGTAACCAGTAACAGCTATCAGAAGGAATAGCAATAAACCTAAAGTGGGGAGGACTTTATATTAACCACATTAAATTATTCTAAATGACTTTTAAAGAGAAATTTATAAGACACAAAGAAACAGAATAGCATGATCCACACATGGCAGGGTGGCAGGGGGAGCAATCAGAAATCATTGCTAAGTAAACCCAGATGTTGGACTTACTAGACAAAGATCTTAAGTAAGCTACTTTAATATGTTCAATGAGCTAAAGAAGACCATGTCGGAGAAACTAGAGGAAAGTATGATATCTCATCCAATAAAGGATATCAATCATGAAATAAAAACTTTTTTTAAAGAAATAAAATAAAAACAGTTTGATTTAAAAAGTATAATAACTTACGTGAAAAATTCACCAGAGGTCTCTATAGTAGATACTGAGAGTAGAAATAAGCAAGTTTGAAGATTAACAATTGAGATCAGAAAGTCCAAAGAATAGAAAGAAAAATTTTTAAAAATGTGATGTGTGAAACACCATCAAGATTACCAACACATTACAATGGTAATCTCAGAAGACTGGAGAAAAATAAAGGAGCAGGAAGAACATTTAAAGAAAATGCTGAAAACATTTTCAATTTGATTGACAGCATTAATCTGCATAAGCAAGTAGCTCAGTGGATTCAAACTAGGGGAACTCAAGGAGATCCACAGGTATACACCACCATCCGATGGTTGGAACTCAAAGGACGAATCTTGAAATCAGTAAGAGAGAAGCAGGTGATCAAGGAATTCTTCTTCATATTGAGGGCTTGTTTCTTATCATAAGCCATGGGGACCAAAAGGCAATAGGGTGTCATAGTCACAGTGCCAAGAGGAAGGAAAACAACAAGCCAAACAAGACTGTCAGCAAAGGATTTGATCCCTGGAAAAAGTAAAACTGGCACAATTTGTCATTAGCCGACCTTCCCTTCTAGCAACAGTGGATGAGACCTTTGAACTGAAATGAGGACTGTAACTTGAATCCATGTGAAGAAAAAAGGCGGGGCTGGGGATGTGGCTCAAGTGGTAGAGCGCTCACCTAGTAAGTGTGAGGCACTGGGTTTGATCCTCAGCACCACATAAAAATAAAATAACGATATTGTATCCACCTAAAACTAAAAAATAAATATTTTAAAAAAATTTTAAAAAGGATGCTAGTAAGAACAACAACAAGAGTAAACGTAAAAGACAAGGTAAACACAGACTTTGTAACCATTTCTCCCCTGATTTAGAAGACAACTGGATGAGGAAACAATTGTACATCTGTGTAGCTTATAAATAGTTTATAAAGATGTCATTTGTGGCAATAACAACACAAAGGTGGGGAAGGAATGGAGTTCACAAGATCAAAGTGTTTCACACTATTGAAATTCAGTTGGTATAATCAGAACTAAGCTGTCACATCTGAGACCTACCACGATGAAATTAACTGCAATACACATGGCCAAATAAAAGAAAAGGGAATTAAAATGGTAGAACACTAGAACATGGATATATTTAACACAAAAGAAGGTGGTAATGGAGGGAAGAGGAACAGACAGACAAAGCACACAGAAAACAAATGGCAAACGGGCATATGTAGACAGACGTCCATTTGTGGCGATGGTACAATAACTGAGAAGGGATTGATGCAAACACAGATAGCAGATCCCAGAACAATAGAAATGGGGGAGAATCAGAAGAAAAACCCTGGTGGTAAATCCTGCACCCCTGGCCCAAGCAGGGGTCCATTTATTCCTTTTGCAATCTCTTGAGCTGCTCCTACCTGCTCCAAGTTGCCTTCCACTCAGTGGTGGGTTTGCCATGAAGAACAGGAAGTTGACATTAGGTTAGGTCCCCTCCGGAGACGCAGGGAGGATACAGCTGCCCCAGCCACTGGCCGGATATATGAGGCACTAGCCCAGCCTAGGAATCGATATGGCACTGTGCTGCTGCTGGTCGGGGGGGCAAGGGAGCAGGGTCCACAGCACTGCCACAAGCACCCTCATCCTGCAGCGCTGGTACGACATGCCCTGGTGGATTCATGGAGCATCCTGACCTCACCATTACAGCTGCTCTGCTCCCTGCTTGGGGTGGACCAGCCCTGCAAGAGTGGGAAGCTTACACAGAGAGGGAGGAAACTGGAGCTGCCACGGAGGTATGGCTGTGGGTGGCCGTAGAGACCCCAGCCCCCTGCGAGCTGGCCTGACCCTGCACCCCCCAGTCCTCCAGGAAACACCAAGCCTCAGAGGGCTTCCTTTAACCCTGAGCCTGTCTCCCACCCCTGTCCCCAAAAGAATCCACAGGACAAGAAGCTGCATGGGACGTCACCACTGTGGCCTCACCAGTGATGAGAAATATGCTCAGAGAAGCTTCTCCAAACTGCTAAGGACAACGACCAATTTCTGTGCATCTTGCTATAGGAAAGATACAATTAGTTTTCTATTCTCTCTATAGAAAAATGATATTACAAAACTGTTGTCAGAGGAAGAGGCAATAAAGAAGTGTGCAGAAGAAGAAATCAGAGAAACGATTTTACAGAGGTGCGCCCGGCTGTCGGATAACGACAATTTCATGTGTTTTTTTTCTGGATGTAGGGGTTGGTGATATTTGGTATCTTTTTAATATTTAATTCTTCATGGTTTTTTTTTTCTCATGTTTTCATGTAATTCTGTATTCTTTATTCCTAAAATGGGCTCCCAGATTGCATGAGCTCCTGACTCCACACCTAAAGCTGAGCCAGTGCCCACTGCCCAGGGTCTCGTCCACACCAGCTGTGGAATCCCCCAATGTACTGTGAGGCAGTTGGTCAGGGAAGTCGCTCACAATTTTTAAAACTTTCTGTCTTATAGGTTTTGTCTCCTTTGTCATCACTGATACAATGTAGTTGTATCTTCCTCTTTTTGTTTAATCTGCTTTGTCAGTAGTTTTTTTTATGAGGTTTTCTGAAAACCCGATCTTGCTGGTATAGATTTTTGTCTTTGTTTTCTAATTCAGTTTCCACTGCCATTCCCTTCTCTCTTTCTGCCAACAAACACAGACTAGGTTTTTGTTGTTGTTGTTGTTGTTGTTGTTTTAAAGAAGTGTAGCTGCAGAAGTCTCCACCCTCACAGAGCTTTTTGTCCAGTAGGGAGAAACAATACACAGATGATTGTGAAATTTATTGCCAGGGGGTTATTTGTGCTAAGAAGAAAAATAAAGGTAGGAAAGGAGCTAGGGAAGTGTGGTATGAGGGGAGGATATGTCCTAGATGGGAGGATCAGGGAAGGACTTTCCACAGAGGTCACATCTGAGCAGAGGCCTCAAAGACAAACCATGCATGTTCTGGGTAAATGGGTACTACATGAAAAGGTCCTGAGGTGAATGGAGCTCAGAGTGTTCTCCAAGCCATTGTGTATTGTGCAGATCAAGTAAAGAAGAGAGAGAGTGTGCCAGAGAGAGACACAGTGGGGAGAATTTAGAGAGGTTCTAGGACTCAAATCTCACAGGACCTTATAAACTGTAGGGAGTAGACAGGGAGTGTGTGATTTTTACTCTGGATATGAAAGCAAGGCAGCAGAGGGTTTGAAACATCAAAACAAAGAGTGATATTTACGTATCAATTCTCAGACACCACTGGTATGTGATCTTCTTCCTTACTTCTGCTTCTTAGAACTTGTTTGGGGGAGCCCAAAAGTACAGAGTAGTAAGATCATACCCAGAACAGCTGGGCAGGAATGAACACTGGATTTGGGCTCAATAAACGTGAGAGAGAGAAAAAGAGGGCTGGGTGTTGGTTCAGAAAGCAAGGTGCAGAGTGAGCGGGTGCACAGAGAGCAGTTGGCTGGAGAGCCACAGGCCGCGTTACCAACAATCTAACCATTGCGCTGAACTCAGTCCAAACCTCCTCCCATCAGCCAATGTGTTTTTTTCTGTTTGGTTTTATGGAATTGCCACTTCTTATTGTCTGCTGACCCCATAGAGCACGTCTGTCTCTTTGCTTTTGGGAGTTCTCACCTATTCACACAAACTCTGCCATGTCTGTTGTGATTGTGAGATTTCATTTTCCCATAGAGATGTTTTAAGTTTTTTGTACTCAGATCTATGAAGCTTGTGACTTAATGTCGTGTGCAGAAAGACCTCACACATCCCCAGACTCTGCAAATACTCCATTAATCTTTCTATTGATAAAGATGCATATTTATGTTCTAAGCCAGTTGGCAACCCTAGTCCCACTAGCACTCTGGTGAGAGAAACATTTAAAAACAAGGTCACTCTGTTACACTAGCCTGGCCCTCTGCACTAGCACCCCGCCACACTAGCACCCCTGGCTACATGTGTGTTCTTGAACACTGGCACTCCCACGGCATTAGCACTCACTACACAGGAGCTCATTACACAAGCACTCCTTTTCACTCTCCCAATCCCTACAGGGTCGGAAAATCTCCCAAGAGCTGTCATCAGGGAAGACTCAAGCCTCCTTTGCTGCAAGCAGTCCTCAGGGTCCTGTCCCCAGCTCTCAGAGTGGCCACATGCAGCTTCTCACGCAAACAGGGAGGAAGGAGATGAAGGACAGCCCTGCCTGTTGGGCTTGACCTTTCCCTACATGTGTCTGGAGAAATGATGGATGACCGCGCTGGAGACACACTTAAAATCCCCTCAGAGGGCTGTCTGGACCCCAGTGACCCTTAATACAGACAGGGACGAGCTTTGGAACTCGAGCTCCCAGCCTTTCCCTCATCTGCTGCAGTCACCCCATTTTACCTGTGCCCCAGAAAGCCACTCAGAGAATCTCATACTGCTGTGGGAGATTCAAAACCAGGATGCTCCTCAGGTGCAGCCACAAGTACAAGGAGTGGGCCCACTTCTGCATCCCCTGAGAACTCTGGTCTTCTCTTGCAATCTGTGTCCAAATGTCATTGTGAGTTTTGTGCTCATAAGCGTGTCAAAACCAGAATCCATTCCCGGAGCACGTCAACACAAACTCAGTACCATGGAAATCCCCCCACCTCTGGTCACAGCAGCCACCCTGAGAGACAGGGAACATGGTTTGCAGCAGGAAGCAGAACATCATGTGCAGGGAAAACTTTCTGAGAGAAAGACAAAAGTTGTCTGAGCTTGATCCTGGTTCAAATGACACAATTCTGAGTGTTATCTGGAAGGCGATATTCACAGAAACCTGACGTATGATGCAGGAGCAGGATTAGCACAATGCCTATCTATCTATTAGTCCTTGTGTGCACTGAAAGAAATGAGTTCCTCCCTCACAGTTGCTCTCCGTGAGCGGGTGGGGTCGGTTTGCTTCTTAGGGACATTTGGCAGTGTCTGAGGCATTCTGTGTTGTTACAGCTGGAAAAGGTGCTACTGGCACCTAGTGAGTGGATACCAGGCAGGTAGCTCAACATCCTGCATTGCTCAGGCCATCCCCAGACACTGCTCCCCAAGACAAGGAGCTACTACCCAACTCTCCTCTAAAACAACAAGGGTCACCTCCACATCCCCTCAGATTTTCTCCTAGTTTAATCCAAGAAGAAAATGTTGGCCTAGGCCCAGAGAACGTGATACAGGAAAAATGGCAGAATCATAGCAATGGGGATGGGAAGGTCCTGGGAGGTGAAAACTGCATAACTTCCCCCAAGTTATCTTGTTGTTGTTTTCATTTTGTGATTTTCCCTCCACTTTGCCAGCAAATGCTGTGTGGAATGTTCCAGGCTGTCTGTGGGACAAACCACCAGTGATTTCCTGAGTGCTGGACTGTTGGACCACCCAGCCAGAGCTGTTGTTCCCACTCACCCTTCTCACCCCTACCTCCTTTCTTCTCTCCTCCTGGCCAAGGTGAACTCCAGCCCTGGTCCCTCATTCCTGCCTGTCCCTAGTGCCAGGAAGGTCTCCACAATGATGCTCTGGTCTCTTCCCACAGGGCTCCTTCTCCTTGTACCTCTGCTCTCTTATGAAGCAAACATCCCCTTGAGTCACTCACCAGCCTCTTCCCAGACGTCCATTTCCCTTCTTGCAAATGTGGTTTCTGCTTGCCGCCTCCCCTGCCACTGCTAAGAGGATGTGCTCCAGGCTGAGCTAAGGATCTGCTGCTCAGCACCCGGGACATGGTGCTTCACACAGCTGAGTTAGAAGAGCCAGGTTCCAGTTACTCAGATTCCTTGTTTGGAGTGAGATCAGTAATACCTGCCTAGGCCTTACATTCTAAAACTGTTAGGATCACAGCTACATTCCCATTTCTGGGTATATACCCAAAGGAAATGAATCAGCAAACCAAAGAAATGCATGCATGCCCATGTTTATTGCAGCACTCTTCACAATAGATAAGATATGGAATCAGCCGAGATACTCATCAGCCAAAAAATGGATAAAGACAGTGTGCTACATACACACAATGAGTATTGCTCAGCCCCAAGGAAGAATGAAATCCTGGCACTTTCAGCAAAATGGATGGATCATATTATGTTGAGTAAAATAAGCTAGATACAGAAAGACAAACACTGCATATTCTGTTACATATGGAAGCTAAAAGAGGTCAACTTGAAGGTAGAATAGAGATTACTAGAGATTGAGAAAGGTGGGGAGGGGGAGAAGAGGAAAAGAAGATGGTTGGATTTGATCAGTGCCTGCTATATGCATATATGGAAATATCACACTAACCCCCCTTAATACATACAATTAATTATGTATTAATAAATGTAAACAAATAAGATCAAGTCTATTAATGCTCATCACCATCATCATCATAATGGATACTTTAATGTCTTGGTGATTCCATACTAAAAAGCCAGGTGAGGAGTCAAAGTATAATCTTAAACACATATGTGACACTCTCAGTGTGAAGACACCGAAAAAAATCACACAGTAGCCCAGGGTCTGTGTCCCTGGGCCCAACCCGGCAAGGACAAGCCCTCAGGGCAGGGGCTGTGCATCCAGAGCACTTGTGCCCATTTCCTCACCTAGGAAACTGGAAAGCAAGGATGAAAATAAGGTTACTGTCCACCCTGCTATGAGAATTTGATAAATTTATCTCCATGGTGTGTGGAGGGATGAGTCCAGATAAGCACAAGGTACTTGATGGACCTTGCCAAGCTGCAGGGAGGACTTCAGCAGCAACAGCACTCCCTTAGACACACACAACCCAGCTTCTCACCAGCTATCAGGAGTCTTCAACCCCTCCTGCTGCATCTGCATCTCACTCTGTAACTACCCAGCCACAGCAGCAGGCTCTGCAGCCACCTCCTACCACACTCTCTACAAAGGGCACTTTGGCAGAACCCAGCCACTTGGGGACTCTGGGCAGCACAGAGTGGGTGCAGAATGTTGCCATGCTCACTCCGAAGGTTCCTAACTTGCTGAAATGAGGTTTATTGAGAAAACTTAAAAGCTAATAAAGTTCTATGTAGGGCATATGAGAAACCTTATTAAATGAAGATGAAAAGTGAAAGTTACTTGATAATTATTTTAAAGGAGACATTTGCAAAACAAAGTCTTACTTTTTGCACCTATTAAATTAGCAAATGTTAAAAGAAGAAGGAGAAGGAGAAGGAGAAGGAGAAGAAGAAGAAGAAGAAGAAGAAGAAGAAGAAGAAGAAGAAGAAGAAGAAGAAGAAGAAGAAGAAGAAGAAATATTGGCAGCATCAGGCAGGAGGATAGTATACCCCAGCTGTTGAGGAAGGATTGCAAGTTCAAGGTCAGTCTAGGCAATTCAGCCAGATCCTATCTCAAAAATAAATAAATAAATAAATAAAATAAAAAAGGACATTAATAATGCAGGATAGGATATAAAAATCCAGAACTCTGGTGCACCACTAGTGCAAATGGAAATTCATATACTCGCAATGAAAAGGAATTCACCAATGCTTCCCATAGCCACTGATAATAATCCTGGTTCTCAAAACTTTTTCTAATGGAATTATGAAGAGAAGAAGAAAATACTCAAAGGTGCACTCTGAACATTATTTATAATAATAAAAATGCAAGACAACTCATTACCTTAAATTAGGAAATAGACAAGTAAATATATTAATTCATCTTTTCAATAAATATCAACTGAATGCCTCTATTTCTGGGTAATTTGTTATATCAACTCAATAAGATATTTTGTAGTCATTAAAATGGATCCATAAGAAAATACTTAAAATAAAAAAATGAAATAAAATTCATAATAATACCTCTTGGCCATGATTATAATGATGCAAAATTAAATATTTTTATTTGTGGCATTTAAATGGAAACATGGGCAAAGCGAAACTGCTGAGGTATTAGGAAGGTGAATTCTGGAGGATTTTCTTCTGTACTCTGTTTATCCTTTGTTACATTATTAGCAATGAAGAAAATTCTAATTAAAAATGTCCAGATTCCTCTCATGCGGCTCAGTGTGGGTACCACCTGACCTGCTCTGGGACTCACGCTGCCGTCAAGATGCTCTGCACACAGAGGCAGGAGCCTCCCGGGGCTCGCTCGACCTCAGCCACCAGAAGGTGAAGCTTTGGGGGCCTGAGCCTACTTTCCCAGGAAGGCCCTGCTTGTTTGTCTCTGGACTATTCTGCTTTGTTTTATTTTTGCTTTCTCGCATATGATTTAAAACCCCAAGGAGAACCCTTCGGAGAGTGATTTCACAAGGAGTCCATTCATTCTCTTCCTGTGAAAACAGGGAGACAGAGAGCTATTCACTTGCAGTCCCTCTGGGAATCCTTCAGATTGGGACGCACTCCACCCATGCTGACAAGCTCACCTCCTGGCACAGTCGGGGGGATGTGGGTGCAAAGGCTGGTGCAGTGCTGTGCTTCTTCGCAGGGGGGGCCACCTGGAGTGTAAGTCAGCACCCAGCCCTAACAGAAGGGAGAGGTGCTGCACTCCAGAGGAACTTCCTAAGTCCTGGAGAACTCATATTCAGGCCGGCGCAGCAGTCCCCCAAAGACAGGGACTGCAGTCGGCTCCCACAGGGGTTTGCCTCTGTCCACGTGGAAACCGGTCCCACCCAGGGAGGCATTTTTATTTCTAACATTCTGGAAGCATGCCATCTGTAATCAGAGTTTGTTCACTCTGAATTAACTGCAAATGATTAAATCAGTCTTTAAGATACTTTACTACAAGCAATCAAGCACAGCTTTGATTCCCTGGGGGGCTAGAATTTCTGTTCCCTGATCATTTGCCTCCGCATAACTCTGTGTATTAAAAGAAAAGAAAAATGTGCTTCTTAGGTTTCTTTGGGTTTGACCCTGGAGATGCGTTTCCAACTAACCTTTAAAGATGATGTCCAAGGACTTGATATTTCCTTGCTGGTTTTTAAAACAACCATGACACATTGTTGTATTTAATGACCTGTAGAAAATGCCTTGTGTACGTCAACATACACAAGAAAGGAGGAATTCATAGGGGAATAGCAATTGTCTACTTAGGTTCTAAATATTTGTCTATTAGTTTTTGCACAAGCTGATTCTAATGGGGAGGGCACACTGAGGTTTAATTGTGAGTTAATCCACAATGGAGACTCAGTCACCTGTGTTTGTTCATGAACAGTCCCAGAGTACAATGACACAAGTACACCCAGCCCTGCTGCACTGCTGCGGCTTACCCTCCCCTCCCCTTTCCTCCTCTTCCTCCCTCTTTTTGTGGTAGAAGGATTTTTGTGATATATTGTGATATATATAATATGTATAATATATATTATACATATATATTATTATATAATATGTATATTATAATATTATAACATATATGTTATTATATTATAATACGTATAATATATAATAACATTTTATATATATATATATATATATATATATATATATATATATATATATATAATGGAGTATTGCTCAGCCNAAATGGATAAAGACAGTGTGCTACATACACACAATGAGTATTGCTCAGCCCCAAGGAAGAATGAAATCCTGGAACTTTCAGCAAAATGGATGGATCATATTATGAGGGTAAAATAAGCTAGATACAGAAAGACATATATATATATAATCTTTACCCTTTTGGTGTACAATTCAGTGACACTGAGTACATTCTCAGTACTGGGCAGCTATATCCACTATTCACAGAGCATGTTCATCACCCCACGCAGCACTGCACCCACTGAACAGTAGTAGCATTGCAGTGTCCTACCCCCATCACACCTGGAGGCCTCTACTCCACTTCCTGTCTCCATGGACTTCCCTTCTCTGGGTGCCTCTTACAGGGGGAATTGCCCCCTCCTTTCACTTGGCCTGATGTCACAGTGTGGACCAGAGCTTCATTTCTTCCTTAGGATGAGTACTGTTCTCTGCCTTTTGTTTGTCCCTTCATCTGCTGATGGATGCTTGTTCCTATCTTCTGGCTTTTACGTGTCATACTGCTGTGAAGGGGGGGTGTGTGTGGCATATCTGTTCTAGTCTCTGCTTCTAGTCCCCTGGGGTGTGTGCCTGGGGGTGGGAGTGCTGGGACTCATGGTAATCCTATGGTCTTTGGGGATCCCTCAACTGTGTTTCACAGTGGTTGCACCATTTCACATCCCCTTGCGGGACAAGGACTTTTCCCCAAATATTTGCAGCCTTCTCTAAGGGGTTTCATATCCCTCCTGCTCTGTCCACCGGGCCCACTTAACATGTGAGTGGATGTGGTGGCAGGTTGAGACGCATGGTGAGTCCTCAGTCCCTGACCTGAGGTCAGCCTGCGGCTGTGAGTGCTGCACCCCAGGGCTGAGCGGCCACAGGGCGGATGCATGCCTGCAGCCCACACAAATGAGGCCTGGAGTCGGCTCCAGCCTCTTTCACGCTTCCTTTCATTTCACCTGCTTTCCTTCGGCTCCATCATTTCTTCATTCCAGGGTCTTTTGCACGTGTCATTTCATGCCCCCATAATAAGCTCACCCACAGAACCTGTGATTGTTCAATTCACTGATTATTAGGCTGAAGTGTATGAAGCGGTCATTGGTCCAAGGTCATTGCAGTCTGGCAGTTTCTCAGGGTTAACAAAAGTCAATGCAGCAAGGGTGGTAGCCAGGTAATGTGCTCCAAACTTGCTCCACAGCCCATCAACTCCCCTCGTCAAGCCTGGAATGACTCCTATCCCCATTTCAAAGATGGGAAGTGTGAGGTCCAGGTTCATCAAGTCCATTTCAGCCTCTTAATGATGGCACTGCTATTCAACATACCCTTCCCATGTCCTTCTCTGCTTCCACACTGCTGCTGGAGGTGACATTCATTTGTGTTCACATTATGTCTCTGAAGCTTTGTTCAGCATGTAATATTGTCATTCTTCCCCATTCACATGTGAAGAAACTGAGGCTCAGCTCATGACAGTGCTTGCTGGTCAACAACCTCTGTCTAAGGGCCAACATAAGCAGGTGCTGTTCTTCCTGGTAGGAGAGCTGAGGAGCCTTGGTCCACCTTGCCTGTGGATGGCATCCACCCTGACCACAGCACCACACTGTCTGCCTGGCTTCCCCCTGGAAGATGGTCTGCTCAAGGCGCCTCTCATGCTGCAGAGCCTGTCCTTCAGACCCAAAATCAATCAGCGCCACTAACAACATCATATTCACCATCAAAGGTGCAAGTCTTCACAGCAAGAATTTTGTTATCTTAGCAGAAAAGCTGGGGTGAGCATCCTGCAGGGCACGTATTGTAAAACGCAGCTTTTTGATCAAATGTTGGCCATGGTCAATGTTTCTGAAAGCCAATAGGGAAGTTTCAAGTGAAGCAAGACTTAAAGTTCACAATCCCAAGCGCAGCATCTGTTGTCCAAATGGGTGGGTTTCTGCCAAAGGACAGTTCACATATTTAGCAACCTGAACCCCCCCGCCCACTGCGAGCCACTTACCTGTTTTCTACCCCCTTTTCCACCTCCAAAGATCTGGGGAATCTGAAGCTTCCCCAGGGATTTGGGAATTTATCATTCCGGGAACATTCATCAAAAGCTTTAAAAGGTTAAATCTGGCTACAGGACTTTTCCCTTCCTGTCCAAAATTTAAATTCTACCCCATGTGAGTCTTATGTTTATGTTGTCAAACTTAACAAATCTATAGGAATAAGAGAATTTGAGGGAAGCTACAGCACTGTCTTAAGAACATGTATCCAAAATTGCATCAAAAATACAAATAATTACAATGTATCTATTTGTCTGGGGAATGTTGAAGTGTAAACAAAGTGAACCTTCAATCATTTTTAAAAATAGACATGTCTTTAGTGCTTTCAATAGGTAGGTGATTCTATTTTTATGTTCTGTTGATGGACTGGTAGAGAAATATTTAAAATAGAAACAAATAAAAGGAAACCCTTGCTTCATTGATTAGAATATGTTTTAAATTATAGAATAAAATCACCAACTCCTGATCCCCAGCCAAAAACATTAAGTAGATCCAGATGTCATAGATATGAATCCAATTGTTTACATCACATCTTAAAAGCAGACATTCAATCTTGCAAAGATACTAGGTGATGTATCAGATAGTCTAAAATATCAAGGACAGAGAACAGATGTTTGTTTTGTATAAAAAGAATACAGTGAAACAAATGCTCAAGAGTGATATTGGATATACATCCACTCTCCCCAATAACTGAATGTGTTCAGCTCAATGAGATTTTCCTAGTACACACCCTTTCTCTTGGCATAAAGTTTCCTATGAGAGTCAATCATTAGGGGGCAAAGAATAATGATATAAAAGGAATAAATCACCGATTTAAAGTTTGAGTTGATGTGGTGCATAAATTGACTCCAAACTCATTCCCTAGCAAGACCCTCTTTAAAACATGTGGATCTCCCTGCTTTGGCCATTTGGATCTTTCTCCAACATGGGTGTGCCATCTGTCTATAACATCTGTCATGCCCTTGATTGCCAAAGTCAATTTGCATGATTAGACTGGCATCTTTATCGCTGGTATATTTCTGATTACTTGTTTCTCTTCTCACCCAAAGAGGTGTAGTTCCACATGGACGAAAATTACAAAAATCATGTTATCCAAGCCTAAAATTGGAACACTCATCTTTTGAGGACCCTGACTGTAATTAGGTGTGCAAGGGGCTACAACCTCTGAGCTGCCTGAAGTATCCAGGACGGATGGTCATTAGCCTCAAGAAGTCATTAGCTGAAGTTCAAGGGTAATCATTAAATGCTAATGTCCTCATAGCACTTTCCAGTCCAGATTGATCATCTCTCTTCCAGAAGTTGCTACATTTGAATGAGAGAGAATCTAAAAGGCATTTATGGTTTGTGAGACATCTAATTTTTTAAAATATAATATTCAAATTATTACAACACATATTTTTTGAAAACCAATGTATATCTATATGACACAGATTTAGACTTCTGAGCTGATGTCACCATCTTCAGTCACTGAAAACTGTGGAGAACAGCTGGGATTGGGGACTGAAGGAGTCGGCGTTAGAACGGGGAGCATGCCACTCTTGGCTGCTCATTGAACCTCTGTCTCAGGTGGAATGCACGATCCCTGCTGGGTCCCTTTTCAGAAAGGCCCTGCTTTCTGGATCAGACTCCTGGAAGCCTTAGCCCCATTGACTGAGCTGCAGATACTGGATTTCCTGGGGAGCCACAGGTTGCAGAGGGGAGGGCGGACCATGTGTGACATCTCGAGGCCAAGCCTCCCAGGAGCCGTGATGTCCAGCCCTGTCTTAGTCCATTTTCTGTTTTCATTAACTCTATGTCACTGACTTGATAGGTTACCAAGAAAAGAGGTTTATTTTGGCTCGTGGTTCTGGTCCAGGGTCAGGGGCTGACTCTGGTGATGGATGGGCCAGCAGAGTCCAGAGGCAGCACTGATGGTCACATGGGGAAAGACGGGGAACACGAGGTTGTGTCTCCTCTGTTCTCTCTTTCTGATAGAGCCACCAGGAGTCAATCACAGGGCCTCCACTTCAATGGCCTTGTCCTACCCTAATCCCAAAGTCCCACCTCTACACGCCACAGCCAGTGAAGTTCCCACAAAGGGGATTAAATTTCGACATGGAAGCCTGAGGGGACACTCAAGCCACAGCAAGCCCCATCTGTAAAGGACAGCGTGGGTGAAGGAAGAGGCTGTACCATGACAGAGGTCAACCCCCTGCTAGAGAGGAAGACATTGGCAGGGCTGGGGAGTGCAGATAAGTAAGCTCCAGAGAAACAGGCCCAGACCACTTGGCTTCTAGAACTGAGCAGTTAGTGTCCAGGCCAAGCCCAGCAACACAACAGTGAGGCAGCATCTCAGGAACAAGTACATTTCTAGGAAAGCAGGCTGGGAAAGTTTTTCGAAGCTTTATTATGCACTGAGTTTTTTTACAACTCTTGGTAATATTAATAATACACACTTAGTCATACCTTAATAGTCATCCCATTAACTACCTCTATTAAAACAGGAGCTACATGAAATAGAATCAGAATTTGGTACCTAGGGAAAAAATCTTCAGAGTTGCATAACATGGATTTCCCCCTGAACATTTGAAGCTGCTCCCACCCTCCTCCCACTCACCCACAGGTACAGACATCATGGATTCAAGGAGCAGTTACTTATTTGCTGAACTTGAAATGTGAGAAAAATAAAAGTGGCTTTTTGTTGTCCCCTCCTGACATAGGAGCAATATTTTCCTCCAGGACATGATTGCTCTTTCCAGAGCTGTGTGCCTGAGAGCGCTATTAGCTATGAACCTTCCTGCCCTGGTGGAAGTGGGGAAATGAAGAAGTAGGAAGAGGGAGGCTGTTACTTTGCTCCTTAAGGAGGGATGTCCAAGACCTGTGGGTAGATGCAGAGTACCTAATGCCCACATTCAAGAAGAAACACATCTCTCTGGCTCTTTGAAGCAAGTCCTCTGTGAGTTGCATGTCTAGGGTTAGAGAACCAGTCTTTGAATTCTTACTACTGATGATAGGCAAATCCACACCTAAACTACAAGTTACTTAAGGATATATTTTTATATTATTCATTTGTCTGAAAGCAAAATGATTCTGAATCTGTTTTAGAAATGCACATATATATCTTTGTTTCCAAAATCATTAGCTAAACAGAAAATGCATCTATGACTTCAAGCAGATGGAGACACCCTCAGCCCCACCTACTGACAGCTGTTGCTTTGTTGTGGAGGAAGACATGCAATGGGGTAGGATACCAAATGATCACTGGCAGTCCACGGAGTCCCAAAGCCAGTACACAAATGCAAAATGAAACATCTTTGCAAGCTATGAGCTGCAGGATACCCAATTAGGGCAAATGAAAAATGAACATGCAGACCTCAAGGATGCCTTTTCCTCCTCCTCCTCCTCCTCCATTTTCTTCCCTTTCATCAGTTGCTGGGACAGGTCATCACAGCATCTCCATCTCCGCAGAATGGACGAGGTGAGCTTGCTCACAAGGACTGAGGTCTGTCTGTGCTCAGCTTCCTTCTGATTTAGGGAAGAAGAGTGGCTCCATTGTCTGTGACTCCAGCAAACAGAGAGAAATGACCTCCAGGTAGACAGAGGATGAGCAGTCAGCCCATCTGGTAAACCATCTAAGACTAGGCATCGGACATAGAAGGACCCTGTGACACTGTCTGGCTTCTACTGTCACAAATGCAAACATGTGCTTTCCTTTTTCATTACATGTTTTATTTTGAGAAAACTGAAGATTTTCATGCACTTGTAACAAAGGCTATAGGAAGATCCCTGTATTATTTTCCCAGTTTTCTCAATGGTAACATCTTGCAAGATGATGGATATTGACATGGATGTAATCTCTTGACATGTGTCATGCTTTTGAAATCAATTTAACTCTGTGAAAAAGTAGCAAAGCTATAAACATCCATAAGGTTAAGCGAACAATCTTGAGATGACATGTTATATATTTATGTACAGGATGCTTTGTTGGCTGGGCAAGGAACAGCAGGTGCTGATAAGTCACTGAATCCTGGCTGTTTTGAAGTGACCCAATTCCTCACTGGCAGCATTTACCACGGAGGAGGAACATTTTTACATTTTGTTTCAGTTTAGCATTTCCTAAAATTAAGATGATAGAGTGTCCAGCAGGGTATGCACCAGAAATCATCACACAGAGCAGAAAGAGGAAGCTTCCAAACTGCACAATTTGAGCACAGAACAAAATAGTCACTGCATAGTGGGAGAAGTAGAGGATTAAGAATGACAGGATGGAGAGCAGTGCGTTGATGTGGGGATTCCTGCAGGGGTCCCTGGTGCCCATGGTTCTCATCTGCTGAGTGTGTCTCCCCAGGGAGAAAACCAAGAGCAGAACCGCAACGAGGAAGATAAGTAATGGTGGTATGAGTCCCGCAATGAAAATATAAAATGGTTCAGAAGGTGTGTCTTCAGTTTTCGTCCTATTTTTGGAGAAATAGTTCTCAATGACTCCTTTGTAAAATGACCACATGTAGTTGCTTTGGAGGCCAGAACTGATCAATGAGTGGAGCAGAGACCCCAGGATCAGCCAGGGCACCAACTTGGATATTCTCATCTTTAGCCAGAAGAATATCGGGTGTGGAATGGTGGCGATCTTGACACAGTAGAAAACGCCAAGCCACGTGGCAAACCAAAGCCCCAGTTCATTTACAAACATGAGAATTAGAAAATTATCAATAAACACAGACTCTTTCACCAAGGAGAGAGCAACCAGATGGATGCTAAAGATGAGCACCTGCATACAGATCCTAGTCGTCGCCAGGCAGGAGAGGAGCAGATCCAGGGAAGCCAGTCTTCTCTGCCTCACCAAGGCGATGCTGTTCACCACCAAGATGATGCCATTTGCAAAGACCCCAGTGAGGGACTGCATCACTGCCCAGAGAAGAAATATGATGAAGTGAGCCTCTAGCATTTTAAGAAGAGAAAAATCAGTTATTTTTTAAAAGGATGTATAGATTTCAGACAGTGCCAACTATTCACACTTTCCAGTTTTCTTTCAGCTCCATCAGGACCCCTGTGGAAGGCAATGGAGTAGGAAGGGGTGTGCATTTGTTTATATTGCCACTTTCTCAATTTAGTTCTGAGACAGTCAAATAAGAAAGAGAAACTCTGGCAACGATTTGCTTCTTAGTGACGGCTTTTGCATTTTCTATGTCTACTTAGATTTCAAAGTCATCACAAGCAAATAGTGGAATCAGACACCTTTAGATCTGCTAGGAAACCAACCCTAGGTACTCAGTCCTCACTCTATCATGAGGGACTAATTGTGGCTACAGATGTGGCTCTACCCAAGATTATTGAGGCATTCTTCAAAAACCAATTTTTGAAAAGTTATCCCTTCTGCTATAATGAAGTCCTACAACCAGCAATATAAGACGGCTAACCTAAGTAGCAACACTCCAATCTTCAAAGATTGAACAATTAAGGACAACCCCAAATTTAATCTTTTATATGATAAAATGCAGATGATAAGTCACAAAATGTCATAAAATACAAAAGTAAGATAATTAGGCTAATATATATGTACAGACATTGGGTCAAAAACCTAAAGGAAGGTGAGGTGTGATAAAGGGGCTCACTCAACACCTCTCATACCAGCATCATTTGTAGGATAATTCAAATGTTGAAATCTTGTCCCTGCTATTTTTCCAAAATGATGAGAATTGTATGACTTGAGCTGATAGTTCTAGAGGAGAGATAAAGACAAAATAGCACATGATTCAATTTGTGGCTCTAACTGCCTGGCAGACTATGGGAAAATTAAATTAGCATTTATTAACATGCATACTGTTCACTTCACACCACACCAGATGCCTCACCTCAGTCCTGCTGATGCTTCTTGGTTGGGGTGCTCTCTGTGCCACGTAGGATGTCTCCCTCCTCCCCAGCCTCTCGGCACTGGATGCCACAGATACACCCTGCTCCTCAGCTGTGGCAGCCAAATATTTCCAGACACTGCCAAATATCCTGAGTCACAGTCACTCCTGGGGGAGAAGCAATGCACCAGCCCAGGTGGGTGGAATGCAGCTGTCTTGACGGCATTCTGAGACAAGGTATCGTGAACCACAGTGGGGTGGGAAATAGCACTGAGCTGGTTCTTCAGACAATCCGCCACCACAGCAGGGGTCAATTCATGAACACTGGGGAATTAGCTCTTCCAACCTAGCACTAGATCCAAACACACCCCACAGACCCATGATGAGGCACATGTGCTTATGAATATGTTTTAAGTATTGTTTGGAGGGGTCAGAAAAAAACATTCTTGATGAACCTTCAATTCCACAGAAGACAGGAAGGGAAGCCGCCGTATGGAAATAATTAGGGGGCAAGAGTAAATCTTTGGGCAATTTTATCATTCTTTGAATTTGCAACGTCTGTAATGTGCAGGACTTTACTTATTCTTGTCACAACTTCAGCAAGAAGTTGAGAGCAAACAGGAACATCAAGCAGGCGCTGAGGGAGGCAGCTCCCAGTGGACACCATCAAGAGAGATCCAAGTTCAAGCTTGGCAACAAGATGAGCCTTGTCTTCTCTCTCCAGTGGAAAGAAGGAAGTATCAGAACCTCTTTCCTAAATATGTTACATTTTGCAGACTGGAAAAGCAAAAATGTAAGGGCATCCACCTATGAAATTAGGATGCCAAGAACTCTCAGAAGGGCAGTTAGCTGTCCTTCCCCAGATTCCCATCAATCCCTCATTACAACTGTTACTTCAAGTGCAAAAACTGGTTATCTGTTTCTGTGCGTGGTGAAATTCAGTCCTGAGAGGGCTGATCCCAACTTTCTTTGCATCCTTAGCATTTATTCATTCATTTGGTGTTTGGCATATGCTGGGTTTGTTAACTAGAACAAAACCCAGATTTTGTACCAGAGGAAGAGAAATTAAGTAGCACAAAGTCAACTTGAAAAAGAGTCTTTGTTTTCCACCTCTCTGTTCCTAGACATCCAGGGTTGTGACACCAGCATTGTGTCCGTCCCTGTTTGCTCCAATATCGCCAAGACACTGCTGGCCTGGGCTGGGGTGCTGCAGCATGGTCTGAGCTCTTCAGTGTTGCAGAAGGGATCACTACTGGGGGAAAGGAGAAAAAATCACAAGTTCCCTCCCGAGTCTAAAAAAACTATATAGTCTTCCGGCACTGACAGAAAAAGAGAAGATAATGCATGGTTCACCAAAGACTTAAAGCAACAAATATGTCCAATTCTATTTAAAACATGCTTTTTTAAATCTTTTGAATCCCAGTGTCTTGAGGGCCGTTTGATTCTCAAATAGCCCATTGTACCTTTTGTTACAACCAGCTTGGGGAGCAGAGGCACTTCTTCAGAGGGAGCTTTATTTCGTGTGGAATAGGTCTTCTGATGCGGGGATCCCGCGGAGCCAAAAGTAAAAATGGATGAGGCTTCAGCTACATTTCATTCATGAAGTAGTTTCCTTCATCTGTCACTTCTGGTGGCACACAGAGAGGCTGCTGAGGGCATGACACTCCTGGACAGGTGTCACCAACCAGCCTCAAATTGCACTTCTTACACGAAAGGCTGGTGGAATAAGATGTGTCTGCTATGGTTTGGATCTGGAATGTACCCCAGTGTCCATATTGGTGGCTTGTCCCCCAGGCAGCAATGTACAGAGGTGGGGCTTGGGGGAAATGCTTGCATCATGAAGACAGTAAATTCATCAAAAGATCAGTCCACTGTGGCTCAATGCACCTTGGGCAGGTGGAGGGGATGCTGGAAGTGGGATCTAGAGGAGGAAGGGTCACTGGGGGCGTGCCCTGGAAGGGTTTATCTTGCCTTGGATCCTCTGGCCCTGCCCTCTGCATCTGGCTGCTGGGAGCTGAGCCTCTTTCCTCTACCCTCCCTTCCACCCTGATGGTCTGCCCTGCCTCAGGCCCAGAGCCATGGAGGAAGCTGACCCTGGACTGAAACCTCTGAAACCATGAGCCAAAATCCATCCTTTCTCCTCTAAGTGGTTTTCACAGTTGTTTGTCACAGTGACAGAAACCTGACTAAGACAGTGCTTATGGACTGGAGTGCCACATTTGTGGGATTGCTAAGTGAATGTCCAGTTCCACCCCCGGGAGCCGCCCTCAGTCCTGGGGTGGCATCTACAAGAACGAGTTCTTCCTTCCCCTTCGGATCCCATCCACCAATCCAAGTTGTCGAGGACATGAGCCATGCTCTAAGCAAGAGTAAGCTCAGTGTCTCAATGATCAACAGAATAAACCTAACAAAGCAAAAATGACGCTAAGGATAGAGCCCTTTGGGGTCTCTCAGGCAGTTTGTTTTATTGAGAAGGACTCATCCGGGAGCGGCTGCTTCTGAGATGAAAATCACAAACGTCTGGCTTCACCTGTCAGTCAGTGGCTTGGAGCGTTGACAGTTTTACATGGACAAATGGCTTGGAACAGATGGAACAAGACCCGATGTGGAGAAATTCACATGATTATTACCCCGTATTACCCTGATTAAATTCGTTCACTCGCACTCATTTGTAATGAGCACTCATTAAAGGAGACAGCACTAAATATTCTTGAGGTAACTGACAGGCAGAAAGAGTTGCTTATTTATATTCAAATCATTTAGCTCCTCAAAAGAAGCTGCAATCTTTTCTGGATGCAGTTAGACTGATTTGGTGAGCTTTTCAGCAGGTAGAAGGCTAAAATATTCATTTTCTGCTTTGCAGCTGTGCACGGACATTTACTTTGATATTATTAGTCATCAGGAAAGTGAGCGATCTTTTCAATACCCTTCCCAACTGGGTCTTCCCACTTCATTATCAGGGGAACAATTTCTGCTTTAAAAAACATGTGCACATATTAAGATTATTGTGTATTTAATAAGATCAGTCAAATAAGAACAAAATAGACCCTTGCAAACCAAAGCAGACATTTTTTTTTTTTTTCTGAGTCTGCTTTGGAGCAGGGCTCAGCCCTTATAAAGCCTATATGGAATTTATTCCATTTAAAATTCACAGCATCGTGGTTAAAAAGCACCAGACACTTTCAGACTAATCGTTCTTTAAATCCACTGGTTTGCTTCTCTCCAGTTGCCTCTGTCGTTGATCTTGTGGGCTAAAATTCCAGTCTTTAATATTCAGGTCACTTCCGTGCACTTGTCCCTTCTCTTCCTCTATTTATCCTAGTAATTTATTTCCTCACTCCATCCAATATTCTGAAATTTATTTGCATTGCAGCAAATAGAGGAATAGAGCAAAGCAAGGCATTGCATTTAAGCCTTACATATAGAGAACTTCAAGTGCCTTACAAACAAGAGTCCCTCATGGTGATGAAGGGGAAACAGAAGCCAGAGATTCTCATCAGAGGCATCTGAGACCCTCAGATTTTGTCTTTGGCTCTAAACGGAGTTCCCCTGTGGAATTTCAAATCATTTATTGCTTCTTTCCACCTTCCTCCCACTCCTTCCCCTCTTCTTTCCCTTCCTCCCTCCCATACCTCAGTCCACGTTTATGGTGTGGAGACAACAGCTTCTAGGCACAGAGCAGGTCGTAAGGAACAAGTCTGCCATCTGGGGATCTATGCCATGGTGGGGCAGATGAGAACCGAGCAAGTGAAGAGGTAGTCATTCCAGGCCAAGTCAACGGGAGTGTGATTTTGGAGAGTGTGGTCAGGAAGGGTGGTGGGAGGTCTGGGTGGGAGACCTGGGCATGAGCATGCAGGGCAAAGAGAACAGGAGATAAAACCTTACCACCACCACCATGGAAAAGAGAGTACAAAGCCTTCCAGAAAAATCAAAGGCCAAAACTGTTTTGCCTGGAGCAGAATGAACACAAAAGGAAGCACCCAAGGAGATGAGATTAGAGGGGAAGGCACAGCCAGATCCCCCAGGGCGTGGGCCCCAGAAACAGCTGGGTTTTGTCTTCAGCGTGATAGGAGCCCATTGTAAAGTTGGCTGAGGGAAAATTTGTCACAATCAGACCTGTGTTCTGAAACATGCACTCTGACTGCTACCTAAAAACAATCCATTTATTCTGGATAAAATACCTGGAAGTCAGGAGAGGGTAAACATGGGGCAGAAAGACCAAGTTGAAGGCTAGGGTAACGGATCAGGAAAGGGATATTGTGGACCTGAGCTAGACGTCTGGTGGTGGGAAGAAGTGACTGGATTTGGAATATAGTTGGAAGGTAGAACTGACAGGAATTTCCGATGGCCTTGAGGGGAAATGAAGACACAGAAATCAAGGGTTTCCCTTGTGTCATTGCCATGACCCAATGAACAGTGGGGCCATTTTTCAAGAAGGGGAAGATGATTGGAGGAAAGTTAAAGTCAAGAACTAACATGACCATCTAGGTAGAAATGTTATCAAGCAGTGGATGACGAATTTGGAGTTTGTGGAAGTCACAAGTGTTGGAAATATGCATTTGGAATTTGCTTGGGTATAGATGATAGTCAACACCATGAACAGATTGACAAACTGGAGGGTCTGAGCAGTGTAAATAAGACACTGAACACTTTGTGCATTGACTGTCCTCTGCAACATCTTCTTTTTCTGGAAGGAAGTATCAACACTTGAGTACCAGAAGCAGCCCACCACTATTTGGGGGTGCTGCAATCTCTCTATGTACTGCTGATTCTATTTCCTTTTTCTTTTAGAAATTTTACTTCTTCATAAAGAAGATTAGTTTGTTGATTTTTTAAGCAGTACTTGATAAATTAGATTATCCATGTTCTGTTGGATTTATCAAAAATCGTTTCTTATTTCATAAGCACCAGAACAATTTTAAAATCATGGGAATGATCTGCTACATGGAAGATGGAAATAATTGCCAATGAATAAATCTAGGGCCAGAGGCTTTTGGAATAAGGCAGAATATCTACCATTTGTGTAGTGCTTAAAAAAATGCTAAATAAGTGAAAGATAGTATCAGTTGATCCTCTTGATGACACTGTGAAATCAACATTCTTTACACTTTTGGCATTATTAAGTTCCAGTGCTCAGAAATTGGTAAATTGCTCTCAGTCATGCAGTTTAAGAGGAGCATTTCAAATATGTAAACCATAACCTGCCTCCAGATTTTATAGGTGTGCCTAGCCAGCAGCCTCCACTGCCCCCCGTGGTAATACGCCTGAGATAATGAAGAGTCTTCTTACTGGTTTAGGTGTGAAGGTTGACAAGGTGCCACATTCTGCCTGGCAAGCATTCATTCCATCTTCAACTGGCCTTTCTTTGGAGGAAGTTTCACCTTTACCTATGGGACTTATTTGGGGCTGGTCCCATTGCCGAATCCAGGAGTAAATATGTGACCTAGATGAGGCAGTTACATATCCACTCACCTGGCCAGGGGACATTCATGCAGGGATGAACATGAGCCCAAATTCGTCACATTGAAATTTAACTAATTCCCAAACTTTGGATTGAACAAGCTGAATAACATGTCCCTCTCTGCACATGAAAGGAAGTAGCTTGCTCAAGTCCTTGGCAACCATCTTGCCACCATGAGCAGGACTTCAATTTACCTAAGAATGACCCCAACTGAAGGTCAGGAGTACCCAGGTAAGAGAAAGCAAAACCAGCTGCTGCTCAGAATATTCCAGCCAGCCCGTATTTACTGCTGGCCTTGACACTCCAATGAACCCACGAATTCCCAGTTTTTATTGAATGGAGCTTGAGGTATTTTGTCTTGTTAAGTGCATCATATAGCTGTGGGCTTTGTGGGAAGGCAACAAGGTGCTTTCTACTTTTGACATTTAGGAATTGGCATCAAAGAAGTCACTTGCTGGAAGCTAGTCATTAAGTGACATACCTAGGGCCCAAACCTGTGATCCATAAAGTGAAGTTGAGAGTTCTACTTAGTAAACTCAGAGTTTTCTCAAACATATCTGTAGAATAATTATTTTGGGAGGGGGGAGAGGAACACAAATTTCTTTTTTGGAGTCTTTCCCTACATGTTTAATTATTTCTTCCCCACCACATACTTACTCTGACAACTGAGGTTCTTACTGTGCTCTAAGAAAAGTTCATATAGTGTGCAGTTACCCCAAAAAAGCTCCACCAGAAAACTTCTAGAACTAGTAAATGAATTCAGCAAAGTAGCAGAATATAAAACCAACACCCATAAATCAAAGGCATTTCTGTATATCAGTGACAAATCTTCTGAAAAGGAAATGAAGTAAACTACCCCATATACAAAAACCTTAAAAAAAAAGATACTTGGGAGTCAATTTAATGAAAGAGGTGAAAGATCTACACAATGAAAACTACAGAAACCTAAAGAAAGAAATCAAAGAAACCTTAGAGGATGGAAAGACCTACCTTGCTCTTGGAGAGGCAGAATTAATATTATCAAAATGACCATAATACCAAAAGCACTATACAGATTTAATGCAATTCTGATCAAAATCCCAATGGCATTTCTCATAGAAATAGAAAAAGTTATCATGAAATTCATCTGGAAAAATAAGAGACCCAGAATAGCTAAAGCAATCCTTAGCAGGAAGAGTGAAGCATGTGGCATCACTATACCAGACCTTAAACTATATTACAAAAACAGCATGGTATTGGCACCAAAACAGACTAGTAGACCAATGGTAAAGAATAGAGGACACAGAGACTAACCCACAAAATTAAAATTATCTTATATTAGACAAAGGTGCCAAAAACATGCATTGGAGAAAAGGTAGCCTCTTCAACAAATGGTGCTGGGAAAACTGGAAATCTATATGCAACAAAATGAAATTAAACTCCTTTCTCTCACCATGCACAAAACTCAATTCAAAGTGGATCAAGGACCTAGGAATTAAACCAGAGACTCTGCATCTAATAGAAGAAAAAGTAGGCTCTAATCTCCATCATGTGGGATTAGGTCTCAACATCCTTAATAAGACTCCTATAGTGCAAGAATTAAAACCAAGAATCAATAAATGGGATGTAATCAAACTAAAAAGTTTCTTCTCAGCAAAAGAAACAATCTGTGAAGTGAACAGAGAGCCTATATCCTGGGAGCAAATTTTTACCCCTCACACATCAGATAGAGCACTAATCTTTAGGGTATATAAAGAACTCAAAAAGCTAAGCACCAAACAAACAAACAAACAACAACAACAACAACAAAAAACCCAAATAACCTAATTAACAAATGGGCCAAGGACCTGAACAGACACTTCTCACAAAAGGATATACAATCAATCAAAAAATACATGAAAAAATGTTCCTCATCTCTAGGAATTAGAGAAATGCAAATCAAAACTACTCTAAGATATCATCTCACTCCAGTTAAAATGGCAGCTTTTATGAAGTCAAACAACAATAAGTGTTAGCGAGGATGTGGGGAAAAGGTACACTCATACATTGGTGGGACTGCAAATTGGTGCAGCCAATATAGAAACCAGTATGGAGATTCCTTGGAAATCTGGGAATGGAACCACCATTTGACCCAGCAATCCCTCTTTTCAGTCTATACCCAAAAGAGTTAAAAACAGCATACTACAGGGACACAGCCACATCAATGTTTATAGCAGGACGATTCACAACAGCTAAACTGTGGAGCCAACCTAGATGCCCTTCAGTGGATGAATGGATAAAAACAATGTGGCATATATACACAATGGAATTTTACTCGGTAATAAAAGAGAGTAAAATCATGGCATTTGCAGGTAAATGGATGGAGTTGGAGAAGATAATGCTAAGTGAAGTTAGCCAATCCCAAAAAACCAAATGCCGAATGTTTTCTCTGATATAAGGAGGCTGACTCATAGTGGGGTAGGGAGGGGGAGCATGGGAGGAATAGATGAATTCTAGATAGGGAAGAAGGGAGGGAGGGAAAGAGAGGGTGCAGGGGGTTAGCAAGGATGGTGGAATGTGATGGACAGCATCATCCAAAGTACATGTATGAAGACACGAATTGGTGTCAACATACTTTATATACAACCAGAGATATGAAAAATTGTGCTGTATATGTGTAATAAGAATTGTGATGCATTCTGCTGTCATTTATTTTTAAAAAATCAATAAAAAATAAAGTGTGCGGTTGCCATACACATTAGAGGTTTTACTCATTCCACTCTGTACAAAATATCCTTGGCATTGAAGGTAGTACTTGTCTAGGAGATGGTCAAATAGGTATTAACACCCATCTGTTTTAATCAGCTTTTTCACTGCTGTGACCAAAAGAACTGTCAAGAATAATCAGAAGAAGAGGAGTTTATTGGGGGATTCATGATTTCAGATTGCATCTTTAGATGGCCAACTCCATTGCTCCAGACCAGAGGGGAGGCAGAAGACCACGGCAGAAGGGCGTACATGGTACCAGGAATCAGAGAGAGAGAGAAAGAAGGAGACTTCTCCTCTCCCCAAAGACAGATATAGACCCCAAAGTCACATACTCAATGACCCACCTCCAGCCACACCCTACTTGCCTACAGTTGCCACAATTAATCCCTATCAGGGGATTAACACACTGATTAGTTAAGCCTTTTAGAACCAATCGATTCATCTCTAAACTTTCTTACATTATCTCACACATGAGCTTTTGGGGACACCTCATATCTAAACCATAACATTATCTAGATCGATGCTGGTCACAACTGTTAAATTGAACATACAGAAGGTGTCACATATGCCTTCTTGGATCCCAAAGCACCACTTATGTCCTGGTCCCATGTCAAATGGTTCTCTCCTCCTCTGAGATGTAGAAGGTGGTTTTGCTGTCTCTCAGAAGGGAACACACCTAGGAATTGCAATGGAGTGACGGGCTGGGTGTGCCAGGTTCTGATGCACAGAGGCTTCCTGAGTCTTGTCCTTTTCTCCTTTAAGCAGCTTTCTGCTGTTTGGTCAATTCCTAGGAGACCCTCATTATTGTGCCTGGATCTGTTTTGCTAGAAGCAGGGCCTAGGCTTTATGATTTCACACTTAATATACTTGGGGAATTATGTTCATTCTTTGCATTTAGGCATAGATGACATATGTGGGTGGCCAAATGTGGGGTGTTCTAAAAATAGTTGTTGAATAGATAATAATGAAAACAAATGCAGTTTTTCATCTTTGGAAAGGCATCACTACCCCAACTTTAGTATCCCATAAACTTTATGATGCTCTTTTAGGTTATAAAACATCATTCCATCTACTCACCTGCATTGGTCTGAGTATGGTTTGTCCTCTCCTTAACTCATATTGAAATCTGGTTCCCCATGCAATAGTGTTGAGAGGTGGTGGGGCCTGTACCAGGTGGTAGGATCCTTAGGGGGAGTTGATGCCTTTCTCCTGGAAGTGGACTTGTTTTGAGAGTGGGTCATGGTAGGCCAGCCAGCCCTTCTTGTTTCCCTCTTCCTCTTGTGCTACCGCACCTTTCTGCCTTTCTGTCATGAGGTAGCACAGAGCCTTTGCCGCATGCAGCCAGCTGATCTTGAGCTTCCAGCCTCTAGAACCATGAGCTAAATAAACTTCTTTCTTTATAAATTTCCTGGTCTTGCATGTTTTGTTCTGGTGACAGAAAATAGACTAAAATGCCACCTTTTGCACACATTTGTGGCAAATGAATAGACTGAAGGATGAAATCCACGACCAAGATATAGAGTAAATCTCACTGCCCAAGAGAGAATGAATAACCATGAACTTGGCTATTCAAATTCAATAGAGTAAACATAGGAGAGAACCACATCACATCAGATCTGTCAAGGATATTAGTGATGACTGTGCCAATTCCTTACTATGTGTGAAGTGAGAAAATAAAATTCCAGAAAAGATGCATAATACCCTAGACCTTTTTTCAGAGAGTATTCAGATGCCATATATTCTAGAAAAGGGAATACTCCGGATTTCTTTTGCCTAATCCTGACCAATGCACCTTTACAGAGGCACACTGAGTGGCAACAGCAATGGTAGCTATGATTCTCCCAAGGCAAAAAAAATGTCTGTGGTTTGGAGAGGAGCTGCACACGTATCTGTACCTCACCACTGCTGACCACTTAGAATCCGCAAACTGGCCTTAAGATGTGAGAACTATAAGGAACATTCAGCAACATTACCAAAGCCATTTGTGTAGAGTGAAATTGGTTTGATATATTTTAAATTGCAACAGCAACACATTAGAAAGGGAAATAGAAAGGAAACCTTCAATTATAATTTTCAGTGGCCATTAATATTTATTACTATATACTTTACATTCCCCTACATAATTGCATAACGTAGAAGTTTTATTCTATGACCTAGCCTTTCTTAAGTATTCACAAATCTGAATGTTGTCTTGTTATAGTTAAGTAGACAAACCAATTTTTAAAATCTATTCTTCCTACCCAGCACAAAACATAATTTAGATAATCACAGATTCTACTGTGGAAGGAGGAGAGCTGGATAATGTTAACAATTAAGCAATCAGGACGGTTTTGTTGGGTTAGGTCAATTCTTTTCTTCTAGTTATGATTTAACATAGTGATTCACAAAGTTTACTTCCTCCTGAGAATTCACACAACCATGAAATAAGTGGTTTTGGCCATAAAAACAAGATGATCTCAGATGTATTTCAAAAGTAATTATTGTCAGATCCATTCAAAGTGCATCATTCTTTGATCTGAAGCAGAGAAAATAAATACGATCATGGAAATGCAGCAGCACAGAGTGGGAGAGAATAGCCCCACATGCAGGAGAAGAGCATGGGCTTAATTATATGGACTCATAATTAATGCAGTTCAAATGCTTGTGCTGACCCAGATGGATGGGAACAGACATTTTGGCCACATTTTAGCTTCTAACCACTTTTAAAACTGATTTAAGATGCCTGCTTTTAAGCCTTATGCTTTTTTTCGAAGGCCCTGTCGGATCTACAGCATAAGTGCTTGCATTGCTCCTGCATTATTACAGGTGGGTTGAAGTTTGACAGAAAGAGGACAAACCCAAGCTTCTACAAGGTTAGATGAAGATCCCAAAGCACTGAGCCAAGACCTCTGAATCTTGAGATAGCTGCCCCAAGTAGAAGCAGAGGCCTCATACCTCAGCTGGGTTTCCAGCAGCCCCACATCTGCTGACACTGGGGACATCAGCAAGCACTGACAGACACTTTGCAAAGCAGGATCCCAAAACTAAATCTGTTACAACATCTCTGACCCCACTTTTAATTTTTTTTGCTATGAGCTTTTATCATGACACAGAAGGAGTTTGTACTAACAATCTATGACTTTAGCTAGACATTCTCAATGACCTGTAACATCTTGGTTGCATTTTGATCTCAAATCATATTCAGCCCTAGTAAGACCCATATGCTTATTTGTGGTAGGAGAGAGCCGGAGTGGCACTCAGGAGCTCTACCTCCAATTTTCCCATCTAGAAAGCTCTTTCCCTTTAGCTCATTGTAAAATCTGATTTAACAAACCCTTTCCTCTGGCAGTTCTTATAGTGAGTTTGATCTGGGGTCCCAAATTCCTAGATGTTACAGGAGAGCTCGAAACATTTGCTTAATTCCAAGGTCAACATCAAAAATAGGCTGGACCGAAGCAGTATGGAACTATTTTACAAATACAAAGGGCCTTGAAGATCCACTGCTTCATTCAGCAAATGAACAAGCTCTTTGGCATTGCACTGTTTATTTGTCCACTGAAAAAATGCTGGAACCCTTCCAAATTGCACAGAATTGTTACACGTCACTAGTAATGTGTGGGAGCAGCAGAATGATTCTGAAAGGCAATGCATCTACTCAAAGAATGGATCACAGCTGCATTTGAAAAAGGTTATCTACTTTCATCATTTTGGCCACAACATGGCAAGTGTTAGGTAGAGAAATAAAATACCGAGGAAGACTGGGGAGAATTTTCAAAAGACTTGAGGAGAAGTTTGCTAACCCTAATTGCACAACCCCTGAATAATTTCTCAGGGAGACTCTAGCTATGGCTCATCTTGCCAAAATACTCTGGAGTGATAGCTTTCTTCCTACCTCTCTGGTATGTAACTTATCAGTTTCAATTCTCTCAGTTTCCTATAATTCAATAAAAGTTAGCAGTAGTATGTCCAAGGGCAAGCTCTATATCAAATATGGATTTTTAATAAAACACAAATATGCCCATGCCTGCTTCAGCAAGTTGTTCTGCACCATGCAAAAGTGTATTAAAAGTGGAGGCACATTTACATTTGTTTTGCATTTGTTATTTAAGAGGTTGAAATATGCAAACTGTATTCACTCTTGTCAATACCTTCAAGCCAAAGAAAATTTTATTAAAGTTAAGTTAGATTCATGACCAACAAAACCCCTAATATTCCTCACTTTAGTGGAAAAGGTTTTAATAGGTTGCAGTTTTTAAAATAGCAGGTACTTATTTCTTATCTAAAACTGAGAATTATTAACAAATGTGTCTGTCATAAACCAGGTATGAAGAGCCCTCATGTAGATAGGCAATTAAAAAGCAAGACTAATTATAAGCAGTTAATAGCCCAAATGGAGATATTCTAGAGTCTGGAGTTGGTTCTGGAAATTTAGTAGTAGATGAAAAAAAGGAATTTAGTCTATCTTAGATGGAGTTTTAGGGACATTTTTGTTTAATATCTACAAAATAAAGAGTACAATGGTAGGAAAAAATATATTTTTTAAGTGATGAAAAAAATTGTTCTAATATTCATCAAGAACTATAATCTCATTCATATGCTGGACTCAATTATGGATGCCGTCGTCATTAAAAGAAAATTTTGTCCCAAAATAAAGTCATTTTTTAAAAATGTACTTTCCTCTTTGCCCCTGGAAACACTGAGCAAAAAAGTGGAGACAGAGGGAGGTGAGGAAAGAAAACTGTGTGTGCGGGGAGCGTCCTCCTTGTGCTGCGGCCAGGCAGATGGGGGACCCATTTCTGCAGCACCAGCTCCTCAGTGCAGCTGCAGAGTGCTACACTGGGGCCGTGCAATGCTAGGCCTCTGAGTTTGCGTTGGGCTTTTGGGGGCGCAGTGCACCAGATGGTAGGGTGGGGTCCGTCTCTGGCCTGCAGTAGAAAGGCTGTGGACCTTACCTCCAGACCACGTGACTCCTTCCTCTCCCAATTCAGGGCTCTGCTCAAGTGTGACCTCATGCAAAAGACCTCATCCGACCTCGTGTCACCAGCATCTTTACCCTGTTGTAGTCTCCCTTTCATCAGTACTTACTTTTTATGATCTCTCTTCTTAGAAAGCAAAATCCTGTGAGAATGAAGACTAGCTTTGCTCACTGCTGTGTGCCCAGTAACTGGATGGTGCTCAGTGCATCATGGGTGCCCGACGCATCGCGGGTACCTGAAAACTTCCGTTGAATGAACAGATAACTAAATGCTTAAGATGAAAGTACATCTCCTCACCAATGACATTGCATAAAAGGACACCAGAGAGTGTAGCCTGCAGAAAATGATTAAAGTAATGGCTATCATTTTGAGCACTTGAAAAATATCAAGATTTCCTCTATGTGCCTCTCGTGGACTCATGGCATGAAAAGTGTGAAAAGCCCATGCCGTGGTGTGGAGAAATCCCAGATGGGAAAACTGAACACATCCCATCATCAGACACTATCAGACAGATGCTCTTGGATGAGCAATGTGGAGCCCGGGGGAGGGACCATGTTACCAGCTTCACACATGCACCATTGAACTGATGGTTATGGTGCCTGCTCCATCTGATTAACATAAATCTGTGCAGAGGTTTATATTAAAAATAATGGGTCAATAACCAGTGTGGACGATGTGGGTTGGAGAAGGAAAGCCAAGTAGATGAGAAATAGGTGATGAAAAATAGGCCATGAGAGAATTTCCAGAAGAAAACTAAGACATGATTCAGTAATGTGTTACTTAAGAACAGCCCCTATGCCAAATCCTGATCTCACAGAGAAGACAATCTAGGAAGTGATGTTTCACATTCCTAAAGAAGTTTCAAGTTGATGCAAGCATATTTAACACAGAAATCTGAAGGAGATTTTGAGGGTTTCCTTTTTTAAAAGATTGTGACTCAACCCCAATCTGTATGAATATATGCAAAAAGCACTAGAGAGAAAGCTGAGTCTCATGGCCCTTGAGTGGGTGCAGGTCCAGCCCTGTGTAGAGTTCGACCTTGAGCCTCCCTTATGAAGGCTTGAGAAAGGTGAACCCAAGAGACCAGAAGCCAACCTAGGACCCATGAAGCCTCTGCTGTGGCTCAGAAGCCCCCAAGTGCCTCCATCCCCACCCATCCCACTTCATTGTCAGAGCAGGGTAGAGGGAGGGGGATCTCCTAGAGCCCACAGAAGAGCCCTAGAGGCTGGGTTTCCATTTTTTTCATCTCTACTAGTGGCTCTTCTCAAACCCAATTGGGTTTCCATCTATAAATCTGATCTGATCTTAGTTGTGGCTATCCCCAAAAAGTCGCTTTGCCTGAATGTTGGGAGAAAATTTTCAGGTCTGGTGCTGATGCAATATATTTTCTGATAAAAATACAGATTGATTGAAATTATTATTTGTCTATCCACATAAGTACATATCACCATGTGAAAGATGGAGTTAGTCATATAGACATATTGTTCTTCACAAGAAGTATTTTTCCTGGGGCATTCTGATTCAAACCCACTGGGATATCCCTGATCTTTCCAGGAAGGTGGTCATCAAAAGCATGTCCACATTGTGACTCAAATGCACAATGTCTGAGCAGATACCTTCAGTTCTCACGAATGTGAGCCATCTTCCACCTGCTGGACACACAGGGTCCCTGTACAGTCCTCATCAATGGAATATGGCCAAGACTGATGGATTTCACTCCAAGACTCTGCCCACAAAAACCACCCAGGCACTATCCTCACCTTCCCATTCTTACCTGGCTGCCTCCAGAGGATTCCAAGAAGAGGGAGTTGGGGTCACGGGATGGAAGGATCAGGAAGAACCTGATCCTCCTATGGATCAGGTTCAACAAACCCACCTACCCTGTCAAACCCACATGAACTTACACACGCGTCGGAATTGAATGACTGCTAAACTGGGCCATTCAAACTGTGGGGCTATTTCACAATTAATGATCTCTAGTAGTTTTAGTTTATATTATGGGAAAATATACATGGTATAAAACTTACCATTTTAACCATTTTACATGAACAGTTCAGTGGCATGATGCACATTTATACTTGTGTATAACCATCACCGGCTGTCTGTCTCCAGAAATTTCTTCATCTTGAGAAATCAAAACTTGGCACCCTCTAAACATTGATTCCTCATTTCCAATTCCCTTCCTCCTCCAGCCTCTGAGTACTGCCATCCTCCCTCCGTCTGTATGAGCTTTACTACTCTAGGTACTTCTTGTGAGTGGACTCATACAGTGCTGTATTTGACTCTTTGTGACTGGCTTATTTTGCTGAGCATAATGTCCTCTGGTTTCTCCCATGTTGATTCACATGTTAAAATTTCCCTCCTTTTTAAGGCTGAATAATGTTCCCTGTTTGGTGCATACATTCACCTGTCCATGGGCACTTGGGTTGCTTCTATCTTTTAATCTGCTGTAAATATGCTGCTATAAACATGGGTGTATAAATGTTTGTGTTGTCAATCCTTTTGCATATGACTATCCAGCAGTGAAATTGCTGCACTATATGGTAACTCTATTTTTGATGTTTTGAAGACCCCCCTTCCCTCCGTTGTTTTCCACAGTGGCTATATCATTTTACATCTCCACAAGCAATGTAGCATTTTCTCCTTGATAGCATTTGTTATTTTCTTTTTGAATTTCCTCCAGGAAAATCAGACAAATCTGCTGGGTGCGGTGGCACATGCCTGTAATCTCAGCTGCCGGGAGGCTGAGGCAGGAGAACCGTCAAGTTCAAAGCCAGCCTCAGCAACTTAGTAAGGCCCTACGCAACTCAGGAAGACCTTGTCTCTCTATGAAATATGAAAAGGGGTTGGGGATGTGACTTAGTATTTAAGACCCCCTGGATTCAATCTCTGGCACTTAAAAATCAGACAAATCTGATCAATATTGCATCAAAGACTATCTTGAATTTTAATCAATATCTTTGGAAACGGGCTCCAAAGTAAGGACTATGTCCAAATATTCATTCTACTGTTCTTTCCTTGATGTGAGCCACACCATGTCCTCCCACAATCGAGGCTGTGGCCGTAGAGGATTTCAGTGTGTGAAGGTGAGATGGCGTCAGCTCTCTTGAGAACAAACTGTGTCATCCGGAGGTGACTTTGTGTGTCTGGGTCTGATGCTCTTCTGGGCAGGTTTGCTGGAATTCCTTCAAGAACATCACAGCATATCTGGAGCAGTGAGCAGGAAACATGACTTCCCTCTCAGAAGTACCCTTAAGATTACTTTTCTCAGGATTCCCATGATGCTGAAGGTCTGATCGGAAGACTGCCGCACTCCAGCTAGACGGGGAATTCTAAAACAAACACACAAGCAAATGCTTCTCTTTCTTCTTAGTGTAATGACACCTAACGCTTCTTTTGGGGGGTGAGGAAGACTTGGCCTCCCCATATGAGTTAGAGCTTGTGGTATCTGCCGCCATGCCTGGGTTATTTCACTCAACATCTTACCCTCCCGGGCCACTCGCTTTGCCACAAGGACAGGAATTCATTCTTTGAGTGACTGAATAGCATTCCCTGAGTGTATGCACCACGTTTTCTGTATCTATTGGTCTGCTGATGGACACCTCAGTGGATTCCATGTCTTAGCTGCTGTGATTCGGGCTCCGGGGAGCAGGGGCATGCGGGCATCTCTTACCCAGAGTCGGGGTTGCTGCATCCCATGGTAGAACTACCTTTAGTGTTTGATGAGCTGTCCGGCTGCCCTCCATAGTGGCTGTACTAATTTACATTCCCACCAACAGTGCACAAGAGTTCTCTTTTCTCTATGTTTCTGCCAACATCTGTTATTTTCACTTTTTTTTTAATATATTAGCCATTTTGACTGGTGTGAGATGAATCTCAAAAAAAGGAGAGAGCAGAAATACTGATTTCTGGGGGCTAGGACGGGTGGGGAGGGGTC